>NC_135618.1:3574458-3882327 GCF_053574225.1 Canis aureus
TCTTTCCTTATTTCTATATTTTACAAATTTTACTATGATATGTCTTGGCATTGGTTAGCTTCTGTTGATTTCGATGGGAGTTCTCTGTGCCTCCCAGATTTGGATGTCTGTTTCTTTCCCCAGAAAGTTTTCAGCTATAGTTTCCTCAAATAAACCTTCTGCCCCCTTTTCCCTGTCTTCTTCAGGGACTCATATGACATGAATGTTCATATGCTTTATAGCATCACTGAGTTCCCTAAGTCTACATTTGTGATGTAATATTTTTTCCTCGCTTTTCTTTTTAGCTTCATTATTTTCCATAATTTTATCTTCTACATCACTTACTTGTTCCTCTACTTCCTCCATCTTTGTGGTCATTACATGCAGTCAGTTATGTATCAAAGTTACAGTATTTTTTTATTTCTTATTTTGGCCTGATTAGTTTTTAGGTCTTTTATATTAGAGTCAGGATCTCTCTGCTTTCTTCATATGCTTTTGTCAAGCCCAGCTAGTATCCTTATGATTGTTGCTTTAAATTTAAGTTCAGGGACACCTGGGTGGCTCAGCTGAGTGTCTGCCTTTGGCTCAGATTGTGATCCCAGGGTCCCGGGATCGAGTCCCATATTGGACTCCTCACGGGGAGACTGCTTCTCCCGTTGCCTGTGTCTCTGCCTCTCTCTCTGTGTCTCTCATGAATAAATACATAGTTAAAAAATTAAACTCAAGTTCAGACATATAACTTATATCTATTTTGATATGCTCCCTGGCCATGAGCTCTCCTTGTTGGAAACCTCTTACACTGTTGGTGGGAATGCAAACTAGTGCAGCCAGTCTGGAAACCAGCATGGAGGTCCCCTCAAAAAGTCAAAAACAGAACTACCCTATGATTCAGCAACTGCACTACTAGGTATTTACATAAAGGACACAAAAATACTGATTCGAACCACACATGCACCCCAATGTTTATAGCAGCATTATCATGGAGCTGGACACAGGGGTCAATTTCATGACCCTGAGATCATGAGCCAAAATCAAGAGTTGGATCCTTAAGCTACTGAGCCACCCAGGCACACATAGAAGCAGCTTTTTTTTTTATTGTAATCTACTGCCTTATCCTAGTTGCAGTACATGACCATGTGTTGATCACATTCTCTCTGACACCTTTTTTGTAATAAGCACTTTTTCAAGAGACCTTACTGCATGTCTCTAAAACCTTCATGTAAACGAATATATGAACATGTTTTGTCTATTTTACAAGAGACTCAGAGAAGATTTGAATTTGGAGATTTTAGCAAGGGGGATAGCAGTGTAAGTGGTAAAAATAGGATTAAACACTAGCTTGGTCCATTTCACAATTTTGTCTAAAACTATAAATAGGTTCTTCATCCTATGATCATGGAAATAAAATAATGTGTGCCCATTTACCAATGAAAATATAATGAGACCTCATGTGCCTTTTAGATTCTCCAGGAGAAGAGTTCTTTAACCAGCAAGGATTAGAATAGGAATGGAGAGAGGGGACTTAGGAAAGAGGAATGGAAAGACCTCTTTAATAGTCTTCTCCTTGGAAATTGACAGCTATTATCATGCATACTCTTCAGTAACTATTTGATGTTTCTTAAGAAACTGACAATAAAGAATGACATTAAAATGAAAAGGAATAATAATGTTATTGTAATTCAAATGTCATTTTTATGAATATATTAACTTAAATAAAAGAAGTTACTTATTATTCCTTGTGTCCACATAAGAATCCACATTCCATCTAAAGATATTCGTTATTTTCTTCAACCACAATTCCATCTTGGAGACAGAAAACATTGCATTATCTAAGGACACACAAAAGGAAGAAAAACTGTCAAAAAAAGAAACTATCAATCTGTTATGCTGTTGTTTCAACCACAGCACAGAAGCAGGTATTTTGTTTTCTCAGCAAAACTTCTCACTGGGTTATTCATAGAAATTTGAACATTGATACTGTGCATGGCAAAAGGCAAAATGTAATGCTTATAAAACAACAACAACAAAATAAAAAATGAATGGATCCTGGGGCAACTGAATGGCTCGGTGGGTTAAGCATCTGCCTTCAGCTCAGATCAAGATCTCCAAATCCTGGGATTAAAGCCCCGAGTTGGGCTCCTTGTTCAGCAGGGGTCTGCTTCTCTCTCTTCTGTCTTTCCCCACCCTGCTCATGCTCTCTCTTTCTCAAACAAATAATAAAATATTTTAAAAAAATAAATGAATGGATCCTACCAAGAAGACTCTAATCTTATGCAGTGTCTCCTTGCTACAGGGCTATATGGCTACATGTGCTATATCCCTATAAGTGGTCATTCCTTCATTGTAACAATCATCTTAACTCAAAACACGAAGCATGCTCTGAATTTCTCTTTAACAAGTGAATTAAAATCAACTAAAATACTAATAGTCCATGATTTTTAAATTTTGGCTCAATATCTCTGGATTATAGACACAAATCAATGATGCGAGCTCTCCCAATGATATTTACTTACATTTAAAATATTTAGTATGTGTTTACAATCAAGGAAGAACACTTTAGAAAGTGAGAGTCTATGTCTATCTTTTAAAAATAAATTCAAAATTAGATATACAAAAGGAACTATTAGAATCAGATTGGATACAAAAATTATCTGATTTCATTTTAGTAATAGTGGGCATTTGTTAACGGTCTCTCAGCAAATGTTCCCTCCCTTCTCATTAGTATCAGGATTTTGCGAGGAGGGATTTTTTTTTTCTATGATTTGCTTTTTAAAATACTTTTAGAGCATTATTAGGTTCAGAGCAAAACTGAGTGGAATGTACAAAGTTTTCACACACCCTCTGTCCTCACAAATACACAACCTCCCTCATTCAACAGCTCCCACCAGAGTGATATATTCCCTACATCTGATACACCTACATTGACACATCATTATCAGCTAAAGTAAATAGTCTACATTGGGGTTCACTCTTGGTGTTGTGCCTTGTAAGGGTTTTGGCAACTAAATAACAGCACCTACCTACCATTTCAGTATCATATAGAACAATTTTACTGCCCTAAAAATCCTGTGTTCTGTGTATTTATCTCTCCTTTCCCCTGATCCCTGGCAAACTCTAATCTTTCTATCTCCACAGTTTTGCTGTTTCCAGAATGTAATATAATTGGAATCATACACTATGGAGACATTTCAGCAGTATTTTTACTTTCCTTTGAGAAATTCACCCACTCATTTTTGGCCTTGGGGTGTAAGAACGCTAACACCTGATGAGTTCATCCAAGGAGCCCATCACATGTCCTAGACTTCTTCACAAGCTAGTCACACTTCTACATGCGACATGGCTCTCTCCTCAGGGCTTTATTTAAATTTTATATTGTTGTTGAGGCTTCCTCTGGAAATTCCATCCAAAATTGTAAACAGTTCCTCGTAACCTTTAATGCTCTTTCCTGCATTATTTCCAATAGTCATTATCAAATGCCAAAATACTGTTATACTTACATTTATTATTTTTTTTTGTCTATATTCTTGTACTAGACAGTGAGTTCTTTGAGGGCTAGGATTTTGGTCTACTTTATTCATAACTATATTCCAGAGCCTATATTATTGCCTGGAACATAACTGCTTAATAACGATGTTGATTACAGGAAAAGAATATTTACCAAAAAATGTTTAATGTGGGCCTAATAATACTTTGTTGTTGTTTTTTTCCTAATAATACTTTGAAAGAATACTAGGATTTAACAACATTTTCTAAATTAATGACCAATTAATTTTGCATATTTAAAAAACCTCATTGGATTATTTGAACAGTAAAATTAAAAAACTGATCATGTTTAAGCTGAAATCTCTGTTAAAATGTACATATTAGGGCAGCCCAGGTGGCTTGGCAGTTTGGTGCCACCTTCCACCCAGGGCATGATCCCAGGGTCCTGGGATCGAGTCCTGTGTCAGGATCCCTACGGGGAGCCTGCTTCTCCCTCTGCCTGTGTCTCTGCCTCTCTCTCTAACTCTCTCTCTCTCTCTCTGTGTCTGTCATGAGTGAATGAATAAAATCTTTAAAAAATAAATAAATGAAAATAAATAAATACAATGTACATATTAATAAGAATCATAGAATGAAAATGCAGCTACATTTAGAATGAAGGGAAACATAAAAGTGGGCATTAAATTCAGTGAAAGCAAAAGTACTTTAGGTCACCTTTTGTGGAATGGTCAGATTCACAGACAAAATGAAACACCTGTTGGATTGAGCAGATTTTCAGGTTTTCATACACAGTTGGTTTTAGGCAGCTTCTAGATTGCCCCGAGGGGTAAAAAGAACAAAGAATCGTATTTAAATTATTTAGTATTAGCAACTCTGTTTTAGTAAAGATAAGGCATTTCATTAAGTGAAATAAGTGCAATGCACAATAATGAGTATCTGCACCAATACACAGACACAGGCTTACACATACATAGATATATAAATGATTGGCATTTGTTATAACAGTGACAGGGAAGGTTTGATTTTGCAGAAAAGGCCTGCATTATTTGCAGTTTCAGTCTTGAAAATCTTTTAAACAATTTGCCAATATTAACTTTGGTCTTGGCATGTGCTAGAAATATTTATTATAACCAATTAACAACTGCTTACTTTGTAGTTTCAGTTTTGAAAAAGTTTTAAACAATTTTATTTCCTTGAGTTGCCATTGTCAGACCAGGTATATACTGCACATTTCTTTGCTCTCTTAACCAATTTCCTCAGCAATTCTAGCTTTTGCTTTCTCTCCATATTCCTTACCATGCAATGCTACTGAACAATTTACACATAATCCAATCATAAACTAAAATATATTGCAAATATTAACATTTTCCTTCAAATTTTAAATTTGCCAACAAATTATGTTCTTACAAATAAGAATTCAGATCAGAGGCCTTCATCTCCAACGCTGAACACTTAGAAGAGCAGCAGCAATCATTTCTCCTAAGTCACCTACAAAAATGGTGTGCACTTCTCATCATCCATACAACATTTACAGTCATTTTGATAATGAAATAAAAATATTTGAATGACCAGTTGCAAGTTCTATCACTGAGTCATGAGTAATTCTTGCCAACACTAGCAATTAATGTGTTTTCTTCAGAGGCTGATATTATGATTTCTTCAAATGAGCACAAGACAGACTGTACCACACTAGCCTCCCCCCAGATTCATTAGGACAGAAATGGCGATTTTTTACAAAATTTGTTGTTTTGCCTTTTTTGTTTGTTTGTTTTCCAGAAATTACTATCAGGAATCCTTAAAGTACTTTACAAAATTAAAAATGAAAGAGAGAGAGCAAAAGAAAAAGAGAGCCTGATCCTTTCCTAGACCATCCTTCTTGTCTAAAATACTGAGCACCAATTTTATTCATAGAATGAAAAGGAATTTTGTTTAGCACATGAACTCACCTAATCTGTTGAACTTACTCCTATCACTACTTGTGCTGCGCTTCTTTTTAACTGAGCAAGTACTACTGTGACATCAGATTGCTTGGTTTCCTCTATATTTAGGGCTGTTCAGGTTAATTTCATAAATTCTTGAATCTGGAATGTGTTGACAGGCCTGTTTAAAATTATGTGAGCCATTTATGATATTTATTATGAACACAGTTTTATTTACTATATTTTCACTTTTTCTAATCTTAATCATTTAATCAATAATCACACTGTAACTTTTGTTTCAATAGATACTTAATAATTTTCTTTTTTTTTTTTTAGCAACTTAATAATTTTCAAACTAAATGCTTAATAATTTTCAAACTAAAGATAATTAAAACCAGTTTCCAACACCAACAAGTCGTTATTCAGTATAGCAAGTTATAGTATGATTAAAAACACATAATTAAAAAAAAAACAAAAAAACAAAACAAAAAACACATACTTAGAGCCTAGGAAGTTTGAGTCATAACTATCTCATTATATTTTAGCACTGTGATGAGCTGTGTGGTTGTTGGTAAGACTCCTCAGACCTTATTCATCTTTAAAATGAACAGTCAAAGGGGCCGGGGTGGCACAGTCAGTTAAGTGTCCAACTCTTGGTTTTGGGTCCGGTCATGATGGTCATGGGACCGAGCCCCACATCAGCCTCCCCTCGGGAGGCGGGGAGTCTACTTGAAGATTCTCTGTACCACTCCCTCTGCACCTCCCACTCATTCTCTCTCAATCTCTCTCAAATAAATAAATAAATCTTTAAAAAATAATAATAAATAAAATGGTCAGAATAAATTTGAAGGGTCTCAACATTCTATGATCTACAAATACTTAAAATATTTTGTCTTAACTTCAGAATAACAAAAGTCATCCGCCAAATGCAGGGGTTGTATTCAAAGCATTGAATACTAGAATGGCATTTACCTATCAGAAGTACATTTGCAGAAACGAGTACAACCCTATGAGAAGATTTTTGCTTAATATGGAAGAGATGCCTCTATGCCACAATAAACAAAATAACTGACAGAGGGGAAACGGTAAATATCTGTGTCGAGAATAGTATGGATTCCTCAAGTTCCTAAGAAGTTTTCACCAAGTGGGTTGTAAGTCTACACAGCTCAGAAAAATCACTTCACTAATTTCCAGACCCGGGGCTGTTTTGTATAGAATGAGATTAGGATAGCCTAGAGCCTTCCTTAATGGCTAATTAACCTAATTTGGAAAATACTGTTGGTAATCAATGTAGATGAAATCAGAGAGCAAGTGACTTGTTAGCGTCGTCCTTAGACCAGTAGTAAGGGCATCGCCTGTGAGTGTATTAGAAATGTAAATTTCCACTCTCCCAAAAATAAATAAATTAACCTTTAAAAAAGGGGGAGGTTCCCTGGGTGGCTCAGTCAGTTAAGTGTCCGGCTCATGGTGTCAGCTCAGGTCATGGTCTCAGGGTCCTGAGACAGAGCCTGGTGTTGGGGGTGGAGGGTCTGCGCTCAGGGGGTTGTCTGCTTGAGAGTCTCTCTCTCCCTCTGCCCTTCTCCCCTCACAAACAAATAAATTAAGCTTTAAAAAAATGCAAATTATTCGATCCCATCCCACACTTGCTAAAATCAGAAACTTTGGAGCATAGAGAGGGTGGTCAACATGATCTCTAGGGGATTCTAATACAGTCTAAATTTAAAGAACTACTGGCTTAGATTATCACAGCGGGCTGGCATTATGGATGATGAAGAAGGCAGCTGCTTAGTGTAGTTCAGATACATTTGGCCTGACTCATCACAAATGCTAAAGATTAGAAAATAAAGCTTAGGGAATTTGTAGTCAATCAGCAAACATGGAGTGAAACAAGTGAATCCAGAACTCCCTTAAACACTTCAAATGTGTAACCTTTATTCTTCCCATTAAGCATATTAAATAGCAAATAGTAAAATAATAATTCTTGATTCAACATCTGAAATCTTGGTTTTTAATTAACATACAGTTTTAAAGGTGCTGATCCCTAGGAGCTTTCAAATTCCTTTAAAAGGGGCACCTGGGAAAAAAAAAAGGGGGCACCTGGGTAGCTCAGTGCTTGAACGTCTGCCTCAGCTCAGGTCGTGATCCTGGAGTCCCAGGATCGAGTCCCACATCGGGCTCCCTGCATGGAGCCTGCTTCTCATTCTCCCTGTGTCTCTGCCTCTCTGTGTGTGTGTCTCATGAATAAATAAAATCTTTAAAAAAAATTCATTAATTCCTTTAGAATACAGAAACATAGGATTACCAGTTAAGAATATAAAACAATATACAGCATAGTTCTAAAAGAAGCATTTTACTAAGAGGCAGTATTTACAAAGTCATGCTTGTCAAACTTTAATCATCTACGCTATCTTTTCAAATACAGATACTGAGGTTGCACCTGGGTGGCTCAGTCAAGCAACTGACTCTTAATTTTGGCTCTCGTTGTGATCTCAGGTTTGTGAGACTGAGCCCCCAGTTAAGCTCTGTGCTCAGCGCAGAGTCTACTTGGGTTTCTTTCTCCTCTCTCTGCCCCTCCCGCAACATGTAGTAAATAAGTAAATAAATAAATCTTTAAAAATAAATAAATAAAAAATACAAATACAAGTCTTGAATCCTTAGGTCTAGGATGAAGTCTAGAATCTGCAATCTGCATTTAAAACGTGCCCTGTTGTTGTTCCAAGGACCTTACGTGGTGTAGCAAGTGCATGGAGTTGAAGAGGACCAACTCTGCAGTCAGACCAGGGCCACCCGCTACCACTTATAATCATCTGAGTTTAAGCAATTTAGCAAATACTCCTGGGCCCCACCTGTAAAATGGGTCTAGGAATAGTGCCTATCTTTTAACGGCTGACAGATTAAATGAGTCAATATACACAAAATGCTTAAAACAGTGTCGTATACATAATAAGTACATGATAATTTTTAGCTTTTAATATTTAGATCAAAAATTTTTACCTATCACTACATGAATCAGTCATTTTTAAGCATGATTTCAAGGGATTAATCCATATAAAGTAACATATAAATACTGCATTTGAAGCCACAAATCCACAGAAAAAAGAGAATAATTTTTAAATTAACAGAATAAAAAAGTTTTCTTTCTTAAGAAATACTGTTTGACTCCTGGATCAAATTACATATTCTTAGTGCTTACACATCACCCCATCAATGATAATATCAATAACTTCTATCTGTGCCTTTTTTTTCCCCCTGATAGTCTTTTTTTTTTTCTTTATCTCCATCTCATTAGTTATACCCAACATCCATGTGGGGCACTTTAAATAGTTTCTTGTCCTGAAGACAGAAAATAAAATTATGGACTATTAAATATATGTAACTAATTAGTCTACTGATTAATTTCATAGTTAGTTGAGATAAGAAATCGTGAATCATACCTAACATAGGGGATTTGTGGTTGGACATTCTCCTAATTTCTTAAATAGAAAAATGATTACTACTATATTTTATGAGCCTTTTAATCAAATAAGTGGTCAAATTGGAAATTAAAGTTGGAAGTTAGGGATTTGCCAGATGACCAACAGCTTACCATTCATTAGATTTTAACCTCAATCAAAAAAGTTGGATAAAAAAATGTAAAATCATTCCTGACTGTCCAAAGAGCTAACTCAAATTTTCATATTAAAAAAGATAGTCATTTACATTTTTCTTTAAATATATGTAGGAACAGGAGTCCCTAAAGATTTCATTACTTCCCTCAAGATGATGCCACTTGGGAGTCCTTTAGGTATATAATCATTATATTAATGGAATAACCTAAGGCAAATAGTTCATCAAATAGTAATTATATATTTGGGTGTCTGGAGCCAGAGAGGGTCAAAAGAGAGAGAGAGAGAGAGAGAGGGAGAGAGAGAAAGCTAACATGTTCCAACTTCAGTACATAGGATTTCTTTCTTCTTTTCTTTCTGTCTCTTTCTTCCTTTTGGTCTTTCTTCTTGCCTTCTTTTCCTTAAAAATTAAGAGCTCCAACCATGGAAATAAAGGATAATGTAGTGAGGGTTTATTTTGTAATTAATATGCATGGGAATTTACACAGTTAATTTACATTCACATTTACAGGAATTACCTCTAACCTACATATTGACAGAAGAGGCTCTTTAATTTTATGAGTCCAAGGAACCTATCTAAGTGCCTAATTTTTTTCTCCATTGCCTTTAATTAAAATAACTCCAGGATCATCTACCTGATAATTTGGATAATTTTTTTAACAGGAAGCAAGTTTGCTCACTGAACACATTTGCTAAGCTTGCCTAACGACAACTTTAGATTCATGAAAATTAAAATGAGCACATTCTCAGCGGGCAGTAGGCCCACTCACAGGGAGTCAGAACAGCTGCCTGCTTGCCTTGTCCTTGGGTAAACCAGAGAGCGTGGGACTTTGGGTAAGTCATCAAACCCCCTAGTCCTAGTTTTCACACCTGAAAAATAAGGGACTGAACAAATCTCCAAGATGCTATCAAGCTGATATTCTATGAAACAGCACAGTATCCTTAATTGTTTATTTTTATTTTTTTTTTTAGGAATTCTCCTGGAGATAATTTTAATAGCTCTCAGTGTCCATAAAGCTGTAATTCTCAACTATGGAGTTTTTTTGGAAAAACATGTGTCCTTATCTGTCTCTGATATATTAAAATATTTAACATCTACCGGTCAACATCCTCCCCACAAATTGTAAAAGATGGTATCAACCAGGCTTTTCTATCCTTCAAGAAACCTAGAGAAGTTTCACTAGGAATAAGACAAAGCTATAGCCTGCCCCAGTAAAAGACTGTCAGACTTTACTGTTATTCTTTTAAAAAGATGTATTTATTTATCTGAGAGAGAGGGTGGGAGCACAGGGGTGGGGAGTGGGGCAGAGGGGGAGGAAGAGCGAGTCCTAAGCAGAGTCCGCTAAGCTCCACTCCCAACGTGGGGCTTGGTATCACCACCTGACTGGAAACCAAGAACTGGATGCTTAACTGGCGGGGCCACCAGACGACCCCAAGACTCTGAGCTAGATTTTTTCAAGGACAGAACAACTCCATGGGAGAGACAGGAATAAATAAATAAATAAACAAACAAATAAATAAAGAAATAAATAAATAACAACAACAGACACTGCATTTTCATACTACAGTGACATGTAAGTCTCATGAAAGTACAAAGCAGGGAGGAACCAATTTTGCTTGGGCGGGAGGTCGGGAGGACTCCAGAATCCTTACAGAAGTTTCTTTTAGTTCTGTAGAATAATCAGACTGATTATATTAGTCAACTGGGGCTGCCACAACAAAATACCATCAACCGGGTGATCAAAATAGTAGTAGTTTCTTTTCTCACAGTTCCAGAGGCTGGAAGTCTATGATCACTGGAGTAGCCAGGAAGGTATCATTCTAAGGTCTCTTCTGTTGACTTGTAGGGGCTGTCGTCTTGCTCTGCTGTCTCTTTTTATAAGAACACTAATCCTGTCCAGTCAGGGCCCCATCCTTTTAACCTCCCTTAACCTTCACTACCTCCTCATAGGCCCCCTATGCAAATACAGTCACACAGGGGATTAGGGTTTCAACAAATGAATTTGGGAAGACATACTCCATCCCAACACTGACGAAGAAGAAAATGAATTCTGTATCATTTATGTGAGTGACAGGGGGGGTGAGGGCTCAACGTTCTGGGTGATGCAGACAGCACAACTAGGGTTCAGGTAGTGCGTCTGGAAGTATCAGGAAAAAGTCAGGAAAGGTAAAGACTAGCCTGAAATACCCTCCCCGGCACACTGGCATCCCACATATAGGGAAGCAGGAAATAGCCCATGTGATGGTCCTCGGCAAAGACTATCAGCAAATTTCAGTCTAGCCCACATGCACCTCTACCAACCAGAGAAAAGGCTTTCTGACTTGATGTGTCCCACTTCTTGTTGGCACCACACTAGGAGCTAGAGTTCTAGCTACTTGAAAAATATAATTATATATTATATATTGAGGATTTGGGTTTTTTTTTTTCGAAATATGCCTTAAAACCCGTGTTGCCATAAATTTTCATTGAACTAGCAAAGTTTTATGTAATACAGTTGACATAATGGACAAGTAAAATACAATTATCCTCCTTCTCATTTCCAATCCATAATGAATGCCTTGGAGACGAGCTCTTCCTCTTTGCTGCACTACAATGTACAGTGACCTCAAATTCTTATCATTACTGGTGAGTCTTTAATTTTACTGCAGATACTTTGAAAGCCGTGTCCGTACTACAAAAGTTCCTTACAAAGAGAGACTCAAATGTCAAAGCGAAAAGTAAAACATTGTAGGGGTATAAGGGTAACCATCTCACATTATCTTAGTAAACTTTGGCTTTGGCTTCTGACTCTAAATTTCTCGAAGAAACTATCTGCAAGTCAGAGGTTGTTTACAGAGGCATAAAGGGAAGATTATTCTGTAGTCATCATGTATTTGTGGTGTCAGGGGCTTATGTGATATATTTACATATCAAAACCTCAGGAGCTTTGAGAACATTCTAATTCTGCATGATATTGTTAACAAACTTTTCTACCTAGAAAGATGTTTGTTAAATAGTGAGATTCATTTAAGCCCTTACTTATAAACCAGTATTTTACTAAAACCGCAGCTTGGTTCGATCGAGTTTATCAATCTTGTCACCAAATATTCTCAACTTAATGTTCTGATCTCTTAATGGGCTCCCTGTAATAGAAAAGGTTAGATAATTAGCATGCTGTTGTTCAACCAGCATAAATTCTAGCATTTCTCAGAAGATAAATATCTAGCTTCAAAATAGAAAGGAAATCACAGAGCGATTAATTCATCTTTTTTGAAGAATTAAGCAATATAATAAGTTTACTTAGAATTTCATTGTATAAAAGTCAGTAACAAAAAGGCATTGCAACTACGGAGAATTTTTTTTTTTTCTTTTTACTTCTTTCCTCCCTTTTTCTTACTATTTAATAATGAATAGTGTGCCCTCTCACTTAAATAAAAGATCAGATGCGGCCTTATATAATCTAAAATAGTGTCAGTCTGGTACTCTTCTGGTGCTTAAACATAGAGGAGACTAGAACTGAAAAATAAGCTCACAAATCTGTAATTGCGAAGTACGGGAAGGGTTATGAAGGGAAGCATCAGAGTTATGTTAGAAGAGAAGAGGATGCTGGACAGAAAGAGTAACTTGTGCAAAGGCCCTGAGCTGAGTCAGAAGCGAGGTTCCTGCTCTTTCTATCTCAATGAAACATTTAATGAGTACAGATGCTTCACACAGGCTGTAAGTTTTCATAATGTGAATTGGCAGTAACTGGACTGATTAATTATGAAGCTCAATTTTCATTATGAAAGCATGTTGTGACCCTCATCTACAACAACGAAAAGCCCCAGACAATATTTATTAGGCTGGCATCACAATTACTCTGTCTGGATGGTGTGTTGTTTGTTTATCGGTGATATGAATTTTAAGAAAAGAGGGAATGGTATGATGCTGTTGCTCCGGTGAGAAAGAAAGAAAGGCCATTACCCTTGAGCAAAAGCCAAATCGAATCAAAGGCTGACTTTTCTCAATGATAATTAAGTTGTCTAGCTCTACATTTATAGCTAGAGAATATTTTATTTCTGAAATTCCTCCAGAAAAAAAAAAAATTGCCATTGAAACTGAAATTCACTGGCTGTTTTCTAATCCTATTTTCCTCATTTAAAACGAACTGCTTCTGAAACTAATTTTAATAACTCGTTCTATAAAAGAAAAACACAAATAAATGTCTTTAGTATTGGAACTCCGTCTTGGAGCTACTCTAACACAGATAACAGCACGCTAGCGTAAGAAACAAAAGGCCTCCCTCAACAAACTCACTGTTTCCTCCTACCTGCATCTTCATCTTTCTCCCGAAACATCTACCCCATGAGCATTTAATCGTGTAGTTGTAGTTGGGAGCCAGCCCTCACTCCAGACACTTAGCTGTCGGATTGTGTTAGCCTCTGTTCCTTGGCCTGCCCAGCCCTTCTCCTCCTTCTTTTTCTTCTTGTCCTTGCAAAAACGAGGGTTCTCCCTCAGTCTTCACGCACGTGTAACACACATATATTTACTAATTAAATTCAAGCTACTGGAATAAGAAATTAACCCCGGATCCGTTTCCATGAGATGTCTCAATAAGCATTCATGTTCACCGTCTTCAAGGAATGTTCTCGGTACTTTCACATTATTAAAAACCATAATGGGCTTCTTCTAGAAAGGATTTAGAATTATTATTTTTTTTCTTCTGAGTATGCCTAAACATTGAAGAATTAAGAAACCAAACAAACCATACAGCCCAATTATTCCATACTAATGTCTCCACAGAAATTACTAAACTCATCAATCTAACTTTGAAAGGTACTAATGTTTAAAGGAAGCTAATGTTAGAAAATATATCAATATTAGCAGGGAATATGAACATTTATAATCCTATAGAGTGGAATAAAAGTGATGTAAGTAAGTTGATGAAATAGACAAAATGTTGGATTTATACACCGTAAAAATATCATAATTCACAAAGGTAAATAGCTAGTGCAAAAGGTCATTTATGAGCATCAAGTACCTTCATCTGGTGAATTATTCTTTTAATATAGCAGATTCCAGCATTCTTCCAACCATCAGAATATACAAAAGAAATTATTCCACCTATGGCAATGCCTGAAACCTAGAAAGCACGATTTAAAAATAATGAAACTGAATTATCTGATATGAAGATGAAATGCAAGAACATCTCATTTTTCAAACTTGTCTTTATATTATCTACATAAATCTCCCTTAGAATTCACATTTTACAATACATACATAGATTAATGGTGACTTTGCATTAAAATCCTACATCAAATAATTCAATGATAATTCATGTTTTTCCTGTACTCAAGCACAAACATTACTTTGGAAATCTAAAAGAAAAACTATTGTCCACCACAAGAATGGTCATATTTTTCTTACTTTATCAAGAACTTCCTGCTTGGTACTTTTTCAGGCAAAATTATATACTACTTGTTTGTGTTTTTTTTTTTTTTTTAAGATTTTATTCATTTATTTGAAAGAGAGAGTGTGAGCAGGGGCAGAGGCGAAAGAGGGAGAAGCAGACTCCCCGTTGAGCAGGGAGCCCGATGTGAGACTCGATCCCAGGACCCCGGGATCATGACCTGAGCCAAAGGCGGACGCTTAGTTGACTGAATCACCCGGTGCCCAAAATTATGCTACTGGTAAGAGTGTATAACTTTATTACAGTAGAAATCATTCAAAGACTTAGGAACACTTCTGCTAATTGAGCTGTATGGTAATTTCCCCCTGAATGCTTTATATTAAGGAATGAATCCCCTATCCCCTACTTACTCTTTGTAATAAAAATCCCTGTTTAGATCAAGTTCTGTTCTTTTGTGAGTGCCAGGTTCAACATACTGGTTGCATTTCTCAAAATCAAAGCACATCCTTCCCATTGACTTATACTATGGCGGGGATTTTTTCTAATAATTTTAAAATTAGCTACTGTATGTCATCATTAATTCAATTCTGTCTTAAACAATTATTTAATAGGTTGTAAAATTTTGGAATCCACAAATTCCAAAACTGCTGCCATTTTGATAGCAAGTCTTACCCCAAGCCAATCTCTGGTTATAAATGCCTCTTAGGGTTTATTTATAGTGAAAACAGAACTGCTGTCTTTTCTTTCCAACTTGGCCGTTGCAATGCCTATTTCCAACTCTCCCTTCCACCTCTTATCTCTGCTTCCCCTGCTCCCACATTTAATAACCAAAATAATGGATTAGAAATTTCTTTTTCTCTAAGCTGTGATCTAAAGTATGTGTTTCTTAAAGTATGACTAAGCATCTTGCTAAGACTTTCACAAGGCCTCAAACCCGGTTTGTAGTACTTTCTTCTCTCTGTGGATCACATTTCTTTACACTTCAAATACTAGTCTTATATGATCAATTTTCCAATTAAGCTTGAAAAAACACCAAATAATTAGAAATGATGTTTGATGTTTCAAGGTGAACCTGAACTTCATTTCATTTTAAATGTTCTTAAAAAAGCAAATGCTTCATTTATTCCAGTCTTTGGTTTATGGAGACCCCAGACCTTGAGTAAACAGAAACTGAGCAGATAAGATAATAAAGCAAAGGATTATTTCAAATTATTTCACTATGTAAAAAAAAAAAAAAAAACTTTACTAGGGAATAATCAGTTGAATTAATTGGACAACTCAGTGAAATTTGGTTCGACTCATTTAAAAGCTGTCGGATTTTGCCTCTTTTGTTTTATTTTCACATTAGAAGGAGCCAAACAAACATAACCTAATATAACATTCCGTATTAAAATATAGTTTTTCATATAGATGAAAAACTCATGGTCACTAAATAACCTGTTAATTACATTTTCTAACATTTTTACAGTCAAATTCATTTAGGAAAATCATTTGTATGTAAAAGGGGTATCTTCAAAAAGTCCATAATTCAGTAGCCCCTCATTGTGGGGATACATTCCAAGACCCCCAGAAGATGCCTGAAACTGCAGATAGGACCAAGCCCCATACATTCTATGTTTTTGCAATGTATACAAATCTATGATAAAGTTTAGTTTATAAATTACCACAAGAGGAGACTAACAACAATTATAACAAATTACTCTAATGAAAGCCATATGAACATGGACTCTGTCTCTCAATGACCTCAGGGTACCATACTCATGCTTCTTGTAATGATGTGAGATGATAAAATGCCCCCGAGAGGAGATGCAGTGAGGTGAGTGCTGTAAGCATGACCTTCTGACACGACATCAGGAGGGTCACCTGCTTCCAGATCAAAGCGGAAAAGACCCACGAAAAGCAAAACAACTGATAAGGGGGAACTACAGTAGGAGGTAAACATTTTAAGACTTTTTATTTTAAAATTTTAGGCAAAATAAAATTCTATAATGTCTTGCCTGGAGCTGTTTAGTTTTAGTTTTTATTTTCTCTTCAAGTTTTACTGGCTTTAGATGTGGTATTGTTTTATTTTTCAGCTTTATTGAGGCATAGTTGACAAAATTTTAAGAAATTTAAAATATAGACTGTGGTTATTTGATATACTTACACATTGTAAAGGGATTCCACAACTGAGTTAATTAACACATTCATGACCTGAGAGGTCATATTTCATAATGGTTTAAAAGTGAAGACTCCTAAGGCTGGGCTCAAAATCCACCATTACCACCAACCCCACCTCTAGCTAACAGATACTGGAAGTTATTTAACCCACTTTGTCTCAGCAAGATGAAGACTGTAACAGTACCTCTTTTCGGGTTTGCCGTGAGTATTGAGTAAATATGAAAAACAGCTAAATATCCGACACCCACCCAAAGTATAATACAAGTGCTCACTATTAAACTATCCAGATTATTTAATAATATAGATTGTCAAAGGAAGAATGTGAAGCTTTCTCCGCCCTGTCTCATTATTTTCCTTTAGGGCACAGAACTCTGATGCCTCCAGGGCACCAATTTCCCTTTACAAAGGGGTCTTAAATGGTTTAACAGAAAAAAAAAAAAAGAGGTTAGCTGGGCCTTGATTGAGTTCAAAAGTTTCAACCACCTAAGAGAAACTGTGTTCTGCTTCTACCCCCAAAGTTTTTCCATTTCATGATTTACAAAAGGCCAGGAAAGTGAGAAGAATCTTACATGCTTTGTGGTTCAGAGAATAACAGGAGTTCCAGACAATTTCACTAGGACTAGAGAATGCCTCGCCTGAAAGGAGTAACTGTACAAGCCACTTTACACTGAATATTGACCTCATGAGCTGACTCATTCTTAGCCCTGGCTTAAAAACCCTGATTACATTCCTTCTCTCAGTATTTGTCTGTGTTGTAAGGTCGAATGTGACTTCCAGAGTTTAAAGGCTGCTGCACAGCAATGGTCTTGTAAAATGGTAGATTAATCAATCTTTTAAAACAAAAATGTGGAATATTTATCTTAAAAAAATATCCGACTAGGACTATGACACATCAAGCAACTATGTAGACCTGGGTTGAACATGTCCTGGGACCACGATGGTCTATTGTCCATTTTAGGCTGAAGAATGACCAAAAAGAAAAAAAAAAAAAAAGAGACCTGAAACAATGTAATCCACATGCTGTAGGAAACACCATTAGGAACAGTCATAGTCCCCTGCCCTACGTTCAACAAAACAGAGGACAGACAGCTCTACTTTTCTTTTCCTCTTCCAAATACTGGGGCCACTTTAAAAAATCATAGTTCTGGCTACACTTATTTCTAAGAGATAGAACTGATTGCTCATTAAGAATTACTTCCTGACTCTTCTGTGCCCATCAATCTAAAGTCATTAACCTCATAATTCTGGCCAATCCCAACCAATTATTTACTTTGCAAGACCTACCTGGAAGTCACCCAGTCCAGAAACAAAAATCTTAAATAATCCTTTCTGATTTTCCTTTTTGGATTATCTACTAAAAATCTATGGAAGCAATATTCCCCTTTACTAAACTAAATCTAATTATCTTAGCATTGCTTGATTAGCAAGATTTTCTAGTAGCTTTTGGGAAATCTACAATAATAACTAATAATAGCAGATAAATTGCAAGTAACAGAGTTATATCAGAAGTTTTTTTTTCTTTTTTTTTCCTGACTGTGGTTTATTACAAGTCATAGAATAACTCTTCTCCTTCCTTCCTTCTTTTTTGTTTCCTTTTCTGCCAACCTAACATGTAACCTTTTTATTTAGAGCTACACCATTTTCTCCAAGTTCTTTGTTTGTGTTAAAATTCAGCTTCTGTGGGTGAAGTGGCCCTTTCCAAGTACACAACAAAAAATAAAAAGTAAAACTAAGTGAAATGAAAATCTCCTAACTTTGATTAAACTTCCTGAAGGATTTCACTTTCAAATTAGCAGTAATGTAAGACTTGGAATTTATTTATTTTTTTTAATTCAATTAATTAACATATACTGTATTATTGGTTTCAGAGGTAGAGCTCAGTGCCCCATCAGTCTCATATGTCACCCAGTGCTCGTCCCATCACATGCCCTCCTTAATGCCCATCACCTGTTATTCCATCCCTCCACCCATTTCCGCTCCAACAACCCTGTTTCCTATGATTAACAGTCTCTTAAGGTTTCTCTCCCTCTCTGATTTCATCTTGTTTTATGTTTTCCCTCTCAAGATTTGGAATTTAATCTTAAGATTCTTTTCAAGTCTTTTAAGTTCTTATTCATCTCAGTAATGTTATCTGGATTTTAAAAATATATTATTTTTATTAGAATTTACTCTAAACTAGAAAATGCACAATTATTACAGGATGTCTTTAATTTTACTTTCAATTTTATGTTTTAAGGTTTCTCGGGGTAATTTTCAGGAGTTTAGGACTATTTTGAATAGTGAACTTCCACAGTATTTCCTGCTCCGTTATTTCTCACTCTTACATATTTTAAAATTCCTTGGTTATGCATAAGAGTAAAGATGATTTTATTTCACACAATGACTGTTTCCCGTAACCTAGTATACATTGATTATATAGTTGAGTGTATTTTTTTTTTAAGATTTTAGACACAGAGTGAGAGGCAGACACAGGCAGAGGGAGAAGCAGGCTCCATGCAGGGAGCCTGACACGGGACTCGATCCCAGGACCCCAGGATCACACCCTGAGCTGAAGGCAGGCGCTCAACCCCTGAGCCACCCATGCGTCCCGAGTGCATTTTATTTCTTAAATATGAGTGAGACACTAAAAAAAACTATGTCCTGTTGACTACTAAGAAATTGCAATTTTGGAGATTTCGATTTTTTTTTCCTTCTTAAGTAGAAAATGGAAAAGAGGGAAATTGTTTCAAGAAAATAAATAACATATTTGTAAACAGATGGTAGCCTTAAGCCTGTTGATTTCCTAGCTGGATGACATAAAAAAAGTTATAAAATGAATAAAAGTCTTTACACCCAGGAATTTTCTCCTTAGTGATACATACGAAATGACTTACCCTTCACACTGAGTCTGTTAAGTAAATTTAGTAAAAACTTTTCTCCTCTCAGAGCTAATATTTTGTTTATTTTGCATAGTGCTTTGGCCCTTCATTTACATTATAACTTTGATTTTCTCACCAATTTAATTATTGCTGATATGGTTAGCATTCAAACTGTTTTATAGATGATAAACTAAAACTTGGATATTATAATTTTTTAAGGTTTATTTTTTAAGTGATCTCTACACTCAATAATGGGATTTGAACTTAGAACCCCAAGATTAAGAGTCTCACACTCTACCAACAGAGCTATCCAGGCACCCTTAGACATTATTTTTTATCTGATACATGCCATTTTATTTTTGCCTCTGTAAATAGTTCATAAAATATCTTTAGTCGATATAACTTTATACAACTTTAATGAATAAAAATTCAAACATCTTTCTATAGGTGTAATACCATCTAGAATTGGATCTTAACTGTCAAATGTCCTCATATATCACACTACTTGACCATTTAAATATAAATAAAGCAATAATAATGATCTTGGCATTGCCAACATGATATTTAAATACTATGATGCTAAAAATAAAATGATCTGATTTGATTCTAAGGGCTAAAATAACTCTTAAAATACAGTTAAATGTTCTGATTGATTCTCTATTTCTGAGGAATAAAGAGACAACAGTGAAATTGTAGTTATCACCAAGGGCCCAAGTGTGTAACTAGAAACCAAATCAATACTTAATTTTAAAACATCCACAAGGAAAGTTTTAGAAATATAAACTTTTTATACCAGTCCCTGAAGAGAAAACCACATACATGGGCAACCTGCTCTTACTTACAATTGATTTTATCCAATTTCAATACTTCCTCCTTTTTTATTACTACAATCACCCAAAACTATTAACTCATTATGTCTCTGCTCATGAAAAGGAGCCAGCACGAGATCTTGTTTAACCACATATTCATCAGTGTCTTACAGAGCTCAGAGTTCTGGTGCCTTTCTAGAATCTAATCACTTGAGTACATAGTTAAACTTGACTTACTGTAATCATATTAATATCAAGAGCAATTTAATGATATGTTCCAGCTGTGGAAGTAGTATGGTCTGGTTTTCATCACGTACACGCATAGACAGTTCTAAATCATATTTCTTATTTAGAATTATTTATTGTGTGTTTCATAGGATATGGAACTTCATCTACGGAGGACAAAATAAGCTAAGACCTACACACCAAGTTTTTGCAGTTGTATTCACACCGCATCCTTTTATGAGACTGCTAAGGCTGCCACAACAAAATACTACAGAATGGGTAACTCGAACAACAGAATTTACATTTCTCATAGTTCTTGGAACTATGCTGGAAGTCCATGATCAAAGAGCCAAAAAATTTGGTTTCTGCTGAAAGCTGTCTTGCTGGCTTGCAGATGACCACCTTCTCTCTCTGTGCCCTCAATGGTCTTTCCTCTGTATGCCCGTATCATCCCCCCAAAAAACCATTCTCATGACTTAATCCAATGCAAACTCCCTCCCAAGAGCTCTATCTCCAAATGCTATCACACTGGGAGGACAGGGCCTCAGTACCGAATGGGGGTTAGAGCCAATTCATTCCATCACAATACGTAAGTACAACTTATGCACTTGACCCTACCTTTCTCTCTCCTCTCCTCTAAAACATCTTAAAGAACAAAACTCAGTAAAAGGCATCTGTGTAGTTGAGTTTCAACAAAAATAACAGTATACAAAATAAAAACACAAGATCCATTAAAAGAAAAACTTGTTGCACAATAAACAGAGACGCTAAAGGAGTCTCCAGCAGGAAAAGAGGTATCCAGCTGCAATAGTTCTCTCAAGTCTTATGATAAAATATTTAACATGAAAAAAAGCGAAGAAATACTTTTAAAAAAGAGAAGAGTTCCTCTATTTATATGAGAGATATATATATATATATAGAGAGAGAGAGAGACAGCAAGAGCAGAGGAAGGGGAGAGAAGCAGGCTCCCCACTGAGCAGGGAGCCCAACTCCAGGCTCAATCCCAAATCCATGGGAACATGACCTGAGCTGAGGGCAGGCACCCAAGTGACTGAGCCACTCAGGTGCCCTACAAAGAAAAACCTTTAAAATAACTGCTAAATGGTAAACTTTGAATGTGATGACTATATCAAACTAAGCTTGGCACTTTAAAAATCCAAATTAGTAAATCTCAACTTGTATTTAAGGGTGAAGGTTTGAACAAAATAAAATAAACTCGGGCAGCCCCGGTGGCACAGCAGTTTAGCGCCTTCAGCCCAGGGCATGATCCTGGAGACCGGGGATCGAGTCCCACGATGGGCTCCCTGCATGGAGCCTGCTTCTCCCTCTGCCTGTGTCTCTGCCTCTCTGTGTGTGTGTGTGTCTCTATGAATAAATAAATAAATAAATAAAAAATAACATAAAATAAGCTCACGCAGTCTGATTTCACCAGAACTGAAGGCCAGGTGTAGAGAGAATTTTTCTTTTTCAAGAACTAATAAGAAAAGGAAAATATAGATTTTTTAAAAGGTTCAAAGAGAGAGATATACTTAAACCAAAATGATGAACCACACAACTGAAAGCTTTGTTTCAGATTTCTCTAGAACCAGCAAAATGCTCACTTCAAACAGCAAAGACCGGGGAATGCTGACTATGGCCACAGGAAGTAAAGGGGTTGAAGGCACTCCTCAATGTAGGCATTTATTAAAATAAATGCTCTATGTCAAGTTAGAAATAGCTAACATTTTTACAGCTGGTTTTCATTCTGCTTTGTATTAATTAAGCTTTAATAACATTAGATTGTTATTTTAAATATAGTTTAGGCCTTTGCATATGTTTCAATGACTCTCTGTCCATCTGACCATCATTCTCCATCCCTCATCTATTCCTGAGGCTCACATCTAAACTGCTGTGCTGACCTGCAGCTCTAATAAGCAACATTTGAGCCTGTCAACAGTCAGGAGAAATAGGTTACTCTAGAGAAAACTAAAGACACATTTAGGTTACTCAACAACTGTGAATGAAGTGTGCCTTACAAAGAACGCTATATTCAATTCAGGAAAGAACCATACTTGTAAAAAGTTTTATGAGCATTATGAAAAATATTCTTTGTAAGTAATATGTCGAGTTAGAAAACATAGCTGGTATTTCAATCTCCCCCCGCCCCCATCCAGACAATTCAATTATGCTCTAAAAAATTCAGAAGCTTTATGGTAAAAAGTCTCCATGGTCTTTATGAGTGTGACCTTCAAAATTAAAATGCTAAATTGAAAAAGTGCCAATTTGCATAAGTATTGCAGTCTTGCTATTTTACAAGAAACTCAGCTATAGGCAATATCCTATGCTCTAACTGTGACCTTGCACCTATAAAATGGGAGAAAATAGCATTTAAGTTCAATGAACTATTCACATTTGGAAGATAGTAAAAACCACCTAAGTCTGTAAACATGGTAGCTATATAACTCTCTGCTAATGAGGTTGTAACTGGAAAGCTTTTAAAGTAAGGTTTTTGTTAGATGAATCCTTACTAAAGCAAACTGGAGTGTCACATCTCATTATGTAACAAAGAAATAAGATGTTATGTGATAATACATATATAAACATATATATGTACATACATATACTTTTATGTATATATTTCGAGATTATGGCTGTATTTACATTTACCGATATAGTAATTTTACCTAATTATTGCTCATTTCATTGCTGAAGCAGTATTATAGGAAGTCAAATGAATCCACATCTCAATAAATGCTAGAAAAAATTATGAGGCGAATCACTTCAGCGGCAGATGTACTATATGAAATGATTTTTAAGAGAAAATTCCTCTTTTTGCTGAATGGCAATTGCTTTCGATCAAAACAAAGTGAATAGCTGGGGGGGGGGAGGTATATAACAAAAGCAATCACTATAACCCTTCCTTGTTCTTCTTGTGGAATGTCCACCATTGCTTGTAACTGTTTTTCTTTTATCTTTTGTCTTCCTATTACAAATGCTTTTTTAAAATTCTCAACATTATACTATCTTTTTCTGTATTTGCTACAAAGTAAAGTTCTATAAACCATTCCATTGACCATGGACGCTTGGCCATTAAAGTATTAAAACTCGATGAGCTTGCTTCTCACTTTGTATTATGTTCCACTAAGTCTACTTGAGTAAAGAGGGAATGAAGACAATTTTAAAGCACACAGACTTCATTTCTTCTTGGGTCCAATCCTTCTTTCCTAATATGGTACTCTGATAGAACATATTGAATGACTTCACTTAAAAAAAATAATAATTCACTAAAAAAAAATTCACTATGTAAGCAAAATACAGACTTTATGTTCTATTCCCCACCAAATTCTTTAGGTCTTATTAATAGGGAAAATCCTCCTCTGCCCATGGATGAAATAGCCAGCATGATTCCTGACTTTACTGCTCATTCATAGATAATAGACACTCATGGGTCACCCTCTCAACTTACTAAGAATGGCAAGTCTAATATATTACTCAAGAGTCTGGACTTGATTTACTGTTAAGTTACCCACTCCATTGACTCAGACCTGCTTCAAGCTGGAATTTCTGCAGTGGGACATGAGAGAGTAGTTAGTCATTCTATTTTTTTTTTTTTTTTTTTTTGGTTTATATTCTTTCTTTTTCTTCCACTCTCCCTGTCACCCTTGAGAACCTTTGTCTGACTCAGCCCTGGCAGGAGGTGGGGTGTGGAGAGGAGTGATAATGAATAGGAAACTCTTAGGGGACTATTTTTAAGCTAGCTCATCCTCTCTACATCTAGCAGATGATTATAAGTCAATAGGGCATGGTGCTATAAGGATGAAATTGTAAGTTAAACAAAGAAGTTAAATCAAGAATCCTTTTTAAGAAATTAATACATTTGATTTTAAGCTACAACATATGTATGTTTTAATAAAGGACTAAGGACTTTAAGACTTGTTACTGTGTTCCAAGAGTTGGCACTTGGGTCCTCTCTCCCTCCCTTCATTCCTTCTTTCCTTTCTTCCTTTCTTTCAATGAAACACATCCATCCTCTTCTCTTTTTGGTTTATTTGGATTTGATTTCTTCCAGGGAGAACATGCAATTTTGAGTACAGGATAGTATACATTTCGGGTTTATTTTCATGGTAGACTAAATAATGGCTCCCTAAAGGAGGTTCAAATCCTAATTTCCAGAACCTGAGAATGTTGCCTTGTGTTGCAAAGGCAGTTTTATAGAGGTAGTTAAATTAAAGATCTTGAGATTGGGAGAGGATCTTGATTTATCTGATTTATCCGATTGGTACTTACAAGAGGGAGGCAGGAAGGTCAAAATTAATGAAAGAGATGTGATCATGGAAGCAGAAGTCCAAATGATGCCACTGCTGGCTTTGAAGCTGGAAGGTGACCAAAAGCCAAGGAATAGGGTAACTTTCAGAAGTTAAGAGAGGTGAGTAGTAGATTAAACTTTTGAGCCTCCTGAAGGAATATGGCCCTGTTGACAACTTAATTTTATCCCACTGAGACTGATTATGGACTTCTGACCTCCAGATATTGTTTAAAGCTACTATTCTCTTAGTAATATGGTACAGGAACAGGAGGAAATTAATACATTCTTCTCATCCAGCCTCATTTATAATTATCACACCCACAACTAATTCGATAGAATCTTTTAGGAACCTTGAATTTCTCCGCCTTACATCATTCCATTGAGTTTTATAAAAACAAAAACATTATTTTTTCTTTTTGTTCCTTGTATCTCATTGTTTAGCACACCACTAAATTTCCTAATTACTAAAACAAACTGTCATTTGTAAACAAATATAACTATTATTTGTAATTATAACAAGTAGAAAAAAGTTAAAAGTTCTGGGCTTATCAAAGAGTAGCTTATGGACCATGGCTTTTGTTGTGCCTTGACGTCACTCCGTCGAAGAGAGCGTTCCATTCATATAAGAAATAGTTTAAATAAAGGTTTCTTACAAGACTTTGTGTTGTAAATGCATAATAAGAAGCAACACTAAAGGTTGTCTCTCTCTTTTACTTTTTATCATAGCACTCAAGGATAGCAAATTTAATCTTTCCCATCTCCAGTCTATTCTTCATACTATGGCAAGAACTGGATTTGATTTTGTCATTCCTATCCTTAAATTCCTCAAGTGGTCTACCTTGCTTAAGGATGAAGCCCGGATTCCCTAGTATAGGCATACGTGGATTTTTAAAATGTGGCCCTTCCTTCAATCTTAGCCTTTCTCTAGTTCCCTCCCTCCACTCTTACCAGCACTATATGTTTAGGCTTACTGAATTTCTTGAGCTTCCTAGAATGTCTTGACTTATCTTACCCTTTTATCTTATACATTCCTATGGCTAAAATCTTAGCCATTAAAATTCACACTAGACATCATTTATTCAGAGAACATTTCTGATTACCCCCTCTAGAAATGTTAGCAAGCCTGGGCCTTATACATATCTCTATCATGGTCTATTATTTTCACAATACTCCTGAATTTCCTCCCATGTTGAAGGAGACAGTGGATGCCTGATGTTGGAAATTATGTGTTTCATTTTGTTTTCACATTTTCCCTATCCAACTGTTTACCACTCAACATTTTCCAGGAGATATTAAATGAATATGACTATGTTTAGATGCACCTAACCTATTTGACAAATTTCATTAAAATGTGTTAACCTAAAAAAAATGTGTTAACCTGATAAATATACACATCTTAGGCAGGTTTACTAATGAGAATCAACATTATAGCTGCTTATATTTTACAATTAAACAGCTTTCCTATAGAAATATATTTGATTTTATAATCTCACATTTTGTTTCCAGTTAAGGGAAATGTATTTTTTAAACTGACAAAAATCGATTCCTCCTTGAATCAGCATTTAATTAATTTATCTGTGTACCCATAAAAATACATGTTCATCACAGATCTGTAGTTACACTGGACTTAATATAGGCTACTGGACAAATTTTTAAAATTAGGTGTAGTAGTTACTTTGTCCCAAAGATATTTACTCATCAAAATATGTTATGCACTCATGGGAGATAAATACAATAGTCAAGGCATCCCAAGCCTCACCAGATTTGATTATGAAGTCACCACTGATACTTGAGAGAACAGTTTCAAAAAAAGGCAGGAGTGTGACTATGACGAGTGAGTGATTACAAAACTTTGGCAGAAGACAGATTATTTTACCGAGGATGTTTGAAATAAAGGAAAAAATCAACAGAAAAATAAAAATAACTTTAAGGACTGGCAGGGTCCCATAGGTTGTAGAAAACTCGAAGATTATTTCTAAGCATGGAGAGAGAGATAATTACACAGGTGATAATAATAGAAAAAGATTAGGGTATGGATGAAGTTATGGAAAGGAAAACCAAGGAAGAAGAATGGAAGTGGACATTCCATAGCTAAGATAGGGGGAAATTTGTATTAAAGGTCTTTACTTTAAGAGAGTAGATTTCTTTCATAACTGAGAAGAAACAGTAGTGTTATTAAGTTTGCAGAGACTAGAAGATTTTTGGAAACGTTGAATGGAAAACAAAAGGGAAGATCCATAAAAGATGCCAGATGACAGTGAGAACCTATATACAATGACAAATAGAAATTTGTCCTTGAAAAAGTAGGATCTAAACTTAATTTTTTTTGAACAGGAAAAAGATACTTAGGTTACAATTTTTCTAAAGTGATTGCACTTGGATGAAGAAAATGTAAAGATAAGCATTAGCTGATAATGCTGAGTTTAAGCTGTAAGAAAGCAATAATGATGGTACAAAGAACATTTAAGAAAGGTAACCATAGCATAGAAGCAGAAAGACTCAATACTTAGAAACAACATCAGAAACTTACTAGATAAAAGGAATGGGAGTTGAACTCAATGGTAGATTTGAAAATTCATAGTTAACTTTCCCTGCTACTCTACGCTGTAGGCCGAAAAGCGAGATGCATTGGAGCACTCCAATTCAATTTGAGAAAGCAGTGACCCAGGCATATGCAATGTGAAAATTTCACTGTCCACTTCCCCAAAGTTCTTTGCTCACAGGCATGCCTCATTATGTAGGAAAAGTTCAGTAGATATTGCTAACTATGTTAGTTTAAGTTACTCATATTAAATTTCAGATATTAGTTCTCAATCCCAACTATGAAACGGGGAGGCTAGGAGAGGAAGAAAAAATGGACTTGAATAATAAGGTTTTGATTTCTAGGATGATTGGATTTAGCCTCTAAAATGACAGGTTATAAATTTCTTCCCATTGCCTCGAATGGAAAACTAAAATAAAAATATGACTAAGGAAGACAGCAATGCATTTAGAATAAGAAACTCATCAAACTTTTCGACAAAGAAGGATTGAATGACCGAGAGCAAAGGTAGTAGAGATTAATTTACAACTTTGAGGTTCTAAATATTGGATAAATCTTTAGACACAATTGTGGATGAAGTATCTATTGGGATTCAGTATTTCTGGTGTTCCCTCTCTATCAAAATCAAAAGTATCATTAGAGTATAGCTATAAATACAGGCTTAGATATATGAAATTTTCTTGTTTCCTGTCATGGTAAGAGATATTCAGCTGCTTTGTAACAACCCAAGAAAATTCAAATTATAAAAGGTTCAAGCTTGATTTATACAGCTTCTTCAAGAAACCATTTTTTCAGCTAAGAAAATTCTCTTCTTATTAAGTCTACATACAATGATTTGAATGGAATATCATTAAGGTGGGAAATAATCACACATCTTAAAAGTAGGTTACAATGAATCAACTGATTGCAGAACTGCTCTGCAATGATAACATGGGAAGAAAATTAACTTACATTAAGAATATTATAAATTTCATTATATGAAATTACCACACTAAAGATTTGTGAAACCATACTTATAAATAGAATGATCTATTCCAAAAAATTCATTAGTCTTACATATATTTCAGCACATCTAACAAAGAACAAGGCCTTGCTTTGGGGAAAAAAAACAAAACAAAACAAAACAAAACAGTACTTAACAATATGAAAAAAAATGGGCTTGGAAAAGTATGGTAGATGCATAAATGCAATTTTTTAAAGAAACTTTTTACATTAAATTTTAAAATATGTTAAACACTTTTACCTACTTAAACCAAAGTTTGATATGTTTCCTTTGGCTGGGTTTCTAGTCTCATTTAAAGAAAAGTTAAATTTAGCATTTTTTAGGCAAAAAGATGTCATATCCATTGTGCCTTGGACTTAAAAATGTTTACTTATTCATAACATCTCTAAAACTTTCTTCTCTAAAGCTATATTGCTCTATTTAAATACATAATTATATCAACAGAATCTTCGATCTCACACACACACACACACACACACACACACACACATATATATCGGTTCATCTAATAAGACTGTTTCATTCTATATACACAATTTTTCTTCAAGGCTAGCAAAGTATATTGGGCTGAGTTTTTATCCTATTTCATCTATTTTTGAAATCTGTGGTTCAGTCTGCTAAATATATCTAATATTTTAAGTCCAAAATATTTTTTTAGTGCAGCAGATATTTCTACAAAAGGGAGAACAATTTTCAGTAAAGACCAAAATTTCAAGGGTCAAAAAATGAAACCTATAGCCAAACAAGTGTCAGGAAATCTTAATGAGTAAGTAAAAAAGCTGAACATACTATTAAAAATATAATTTTTATTTTATTTTATTTTTTATTTTTTAAATATAATTTTTAAAACACCTTATATTTCCCTATATGCACTCTCACACCTGTAAGATCAGACATTTGTTGCAAAGAGATTCAGAAAGATTTTGTTTTTATGACTAATCATTGTTTCTATTCCTTATTTATCTATTTCAATATTATGAACTGTTAATATTTTCTCCTAAATTCATCTGAGGCATCTTCAGTCAGACCTTTTTTCTACTTGTAATTTTTCATATTTTGTCTCATAATTGATTATTTTCAGATATATACCATTACACTGGCAAATACGACTTAAGTGCAATATGCTTAACCATCCCCAAGACAGATATATAATACTGTATTTAAGACTAGAGCCTGAGGCTGTATCAAAACAATATGATTCATTTAAACATATAAAATTTTAGCGAAAGGAGTGTATCATATCATTGCAATGATATGACATGTTTCTTTTTTTTAAGATTTATTTATTTATTTATTCATAGAGACACAGAGAGAAGAGAGATAGAGGCAGAGACACAGGCAGAGGGAGAAGCAGGCTCCATGCAGGGAGCCCGACGTGGGACTCGATTCCGGGTCTCCAGGACCGTGACCTGGGCTGAAGGTGACCCTAAACCACTGGGCCACCTGGGTTGCCCACAAGACCTGTTTCTAGGAAGAAACAGATGATAGTTTAGAGAAATGCTTTATGCAATTCAGGAATATATATGAAGAGTAATAAGCGAAAGAGAGCATAATTATAGGAGATTAGAACTAGAATCGATTTTTAAAAGAATAGATATTTCAACCTCCTTAAGAATTCTGAGGGCTGTCCAAAGCCCCGCAGAGGCAGATAATGGCAAAACTGAGACCTTGAGCCAAGCCTCGTAATTCTTCGTGAACTGCCCTTTTCTGTGCTTCCTCCGGTCGTCTGCGTTGGGTATTCGTTTTAATCCAGTGCACGTCATAATTAAGCAACTATTTCTAGCCTTTTTTTTAGATCCATTTTTTTCCTCCCACTTAAAACACAACTAAACTTAAAGTCTTCTTTCTTCTGGTTGCCATGAACCAATAGTTTCCCAGGTAAACAAACAACATTATCAGACAAGGTTATCATATCTGGAAAGCTGGTGTCATTCTATTACTTTAATCTCATTTTCACATAAGCACATTTTCACCTAAACAAAGTAAAAAAAAAAAAAATGTAAACAACCTAATTGGACAAATTCCTTAACATCGCAGCATCCAGCCTGGAATAACAAGCTTACAGAAAAGTAGTAAATATATTAAATATTTAAAATTGTGTAAAATATTAAAATACAATGCCAAGAAAAAATTCACAATCTATATTATTATTTCACTGTTTTATCTGAATCTTTCATTTTATTCCAAGGAAGATTGAGGTTAATGGTTCAGAGGAAAAGAAGGAAGGGTCATAAATAAAAATACTTCATCTAATTTTCAACATGTGTAAGTACAATGAATCTACAATTTATTCTTTTTCTTTTAATACCTACAGAAATAAGTACTGTTAATAAAAAATTTCCTTGAAAAGTGGCTACAGAAACATTTCCACCTTCAATTGGTTCTATAGAGTCTTTCTGAGACAAACATAGTCACTGCTTTTTTTTTTTTGCAGATTCCTTTTATCTTCCAAAACTATAAATATGTGTTATTACTTCTTCATCTCTCTATTTGCTTCAGAAATTTCATTGCTCTTAGTATTAAGACAGGAACTTGAGAATTGTCTTTAATTCCTTCCTAAGATTAGGACCCACTAGGAGAAAATCAAAACACTGACTTCAAACGTTAGCACCTAACTAACTTAAACATCATACTCAAAATTTGCATGGAGCAAACACATATTTATTTTCATGTTTTTGAAGCCAGAAAATGTGACAATTGGGACAATGGGGAAAATTTGGACCAGTCTGCCTGTCTGTAAAAGACTACTTATATTATTAGAAATTCTTAAACTATAATCAGAAAACCCTTCCTTTCCCTATCAAGCTTATAGACAACAGAATGAAAACATAGATATTACTGCTTAGGAATCCACAATATACAATGTCCGTTATTCATACTGGTAGGAATCAAGGGTTTAAAATGAATACTTCTAGAATTTGTCCATTCCCCAGTTGGGGAAACATGTGAGATAATTCACTCTAAAACACCAGGAGATTAATTTTCAGTTTGCTGTTAGGATAAAGAGGTATTTTACACATGCAATTTCCACCAGGACTTTTAAGATCCATGTGTATAAAAATTATATACAACACACAAGAATCTTGTTTCCTGATTTGAGAAAAATTCTACATGTCTGTTTTTATGACACTTGGGAATAATTATTTTAATCACAGATGTGTTCCTTGTCACTAAGTGAAATATACTTCATAAACTGATAGGTCTAAAGTACAAACCAAAGAAAGTACAAAATATAAAAGGATGATGAAGAAGAAAAATCTTTCTCAGATTTGCTTAACTTTTTATTTATTATAGTAGCCATGGTAATTTAACTTTATGGGAGAAATTTATTTTCCAGCATTACTACTTTTTGATGCTGAGTTCTTTTTTAAAAAAATTTAGTGTATGCACAATTAAAAAAATATTGTAAACCAGTAGAACAGCTTTTTTCCCTCTGCAATCAAAAGCTATATAATCAAGGCTTAATTACTTCAAACAGGATTTCTATTAATTCAGAAACCTAAGGGTATTGTTTAACCTATGAATCAACATGCTTAGATCTAAGAAAATGTGAAGAACCCTTCCTACCTGGTTTTCACATCTTTGCACCTCATTTTTACTTTATATTGCACATATTAGATCTGTGGTTTTTCAATACATAAGTTATTTCCAATAATTTGTCAATTATGGATAGAAAGCTGCTTTCATAATCAAGATATAGTCAGCAAAAATATAGGTATTATCTTTGGGAATATGAGGAAAAAATAGAAACACAATATATAAATTAGTTATTCTATCCTGTTGCATACATTATTTGGTTTTGTGGATTTAGTTTTGACTTCTCGAGTAGGAGCCAATGGTAGTTACACAAATTTGGTAATTATGTGGAGCAGCGTGCAGATTTCTTAGGCTCCACTGTATACTGAACATGAGTTACATGGCCTTGGGCTGGTTATTCAATTTTTCTAAGCTTTAGCTTTCCCTGTACAATGCGTGCCTATCTCACGGAGTTGTTGTGAGGATTAAGTAAGGTAACCCATGAAAAGCAGGTAGCACAGTGTCTGGCATGTAGCTGGAGCTAATAATATTAGCTATTATAATTATAATTATTAGATTTATTTTGGCTTTTCATTCTGGGTTTTATAGAAACTATGTGGCTTCGTTTCTTTTCTCTTCCTTCTCAAAGCTTAGCAGAACATGAACTTAACATCATGAGAAAAAAGTGATTCATTAATATAATTATACCAACATGCATAAAGTACTCTTATTAAGTCAATTTGTCTCAAATTTTAATAAGTATTAGGCACAGTGTTAGAAATAGAATGATATGAAAAGACGAGTAAGATCTAACACGGGTGCACAAAGACATTAGAATTTAATGGTGACTGACAAAGGGCATTCATGACAAACAAGTAATGATAAATATTTTAAAAATCTCACTTTCTTTTGTAATCCAAATTATGGAAGTTCTCACACTTTGAAGTTGAAGAAACCTTTTGTTCCACAAAACCCCCTTACTGATATGACCAAGAGAATTACCGATTTTGCAAAAGAGATCTGAGAGCCAGACAAAGAAAAAGTGCAGGGAATGGTAAGGATTATTGTCCAATTTCCTGAAATGTTTGTGGCAGGAATTTGCACATACATACATCCCTGTGTTTCCTACAATAGGTAAGTAACAAGAAGGTAAATCAATTTTTCCGGACCATATACCATGGCTAGGTTGTTTTGATTATGGTGATGATCAAGTCTTCAGAGTAATCCGCAGTTCTGTGGTAATCTAGTTCACAGTTCTGTGGTAAACTAGTAATCTAGTTCTGTGAATTCTCAGAAAAAAATGGAATTCAGTGTTCTCAATATGAGGCCACAGAGTGACAAAAAAGCAGAATGAAAGTTTAAATTCATTTGTTTTATTCCATTCCTATGGTCTATCCATAACACAAGACAGCCTACATCATTTCTCCATTTTCATTCTCCAACCTGAGCATTGTTGAAATAGACCCAATTCTTTACAATTTTTCAATTTTTATCTATGGTTAGAATATTAATGCTCTGAGTCTTACTATTTTTCTCGTTATTTACCTTTTGGTTTTTTTCTAATATAATTATTGAAAATGCAAAGTGATAATCAGAGTCCTATCGTCAGTATAGTTCATATCTTCATTACCTTTTTCATAATCCACTTTTTTCAATAAAATAGTCACTGTTCTGAAATGAATATAACATATTCACTGTTTCCATCAGCTTAGTTTTTTCCTTCTAAAACTTAGTTTTCTAGTTTTCTAAACATCAGTCAGATCAGATTGACATATTATTTGTATGGCCTGGTTAATATTATATTAATAATGATTTCTTCCCCCCTGTATTGAAGCAAATGGCTAAGTTTATGCTCTTTGAGTCAAAGGAATATGAGTCTTGGTCACTAACATTAAGGGAGACAGTTTTTCCTGACCAAAAAATAGCTTCCTCCACATTTCCAGCTACAAGGTTAATAAATTCTAGGGATCTAATGTACAGCATGGTGACTGTAATTAACAGTACCATATAATATCCTTGAGAGTTATCAGGAGATCTCAAATGTTACAGTCACACACCCACAAAAAGTAATTATGTGAAAGAATGGAGATGTTAGGTAACCTGATTGTGGTAATCATTTAGCAATATATCTGTGCATCAAATCATCACATTGTCTATTTTAATCTTTACCTGTGATGTGTCAATAATACCTCGATAGAGCCAGAAAAAAGCTATTGTTATCTATTTTTTAAGACACTAATGCATTAAGTAATTTAAAACCTGAACTAGGGTGGTGCAAAGAGAATGAAAAAAATAGTGTAGGTAAAAAAGAACATTACAATAACACATCTATATAGGAATATGGAAGAACAAAGGCTCGGTCGCCTCAATATACAATTTGGTCCTTCTTTTGAACAATATCTAATCCTGCCATTTAAACAAGCAAAGGGCAGCTGCAAAAAGAACAGCATGCAGAGAACACTGCTTCTATAAGGTCTAATATATTCTGGACAGAGATGATTAGTAACAATTTTGAGGCCTACCTAATTAATAATTCAGTAGGAATGGCCCACATACATGAAATGACATAACACAGATGAAGTGACATGTTGGGTGATGAAAAAGAGAGAGAAAAAGTAATAATTTCCCTAGACTGGAGAGTGGTGGAGAGAGGAGACAGAGAGTAGTTTATAGGTCACATAAGACAATGGATCTGTACCATCTAATCAGGAGTAAGAACATGGCAGCATGCAACACCCCAACTGTGTGTGGTGTGGTGTGGTGTGTGTGTGTGTGTGTGTGTGTGTGTATTTACACGCACATATAAATATCGTATTCTCAATTTGCTGCTAATGTCACTACTGGGACCTCTGCCTTTCATCCCCCACTCCCCTGCTTCCTCTGTTCTCCACCTGAAAAAAGCCCTCCACCCACCTAGGGGTGGGGTGGTTTATCAGAAAAGAAGTAAAGGTTTTAGATCTCAGCTTTTAGGAATATCTGTAGTCAATATGGTTAATATGTCTGTGCTCCTGTTTTTTTTTTTTTTAAGACTTCTATGATGTCCTCAGTGAAAATCATCATCCTTTTCCCACCTTCCTCACTGACTACCATCCTTGGCGAGGCATAGTTCCTCATCCTTTCGGCTTCCGTCTTAAGTAGGTTCTTGGTGGGGAATTTGAGTTTCCTCCAAAACTCCTATTCCCTTATTTTTCCTAGTGTTGCTTTCTTTTATTTTCCCTTTTCCTCAGGTTCCTTCTTTTAGCATCACCTCCATGGCTACCCACCAATATTTTCTTGAATACATATTTCTTTTTGGCAAGAAGCCATCTGAGGCAGTGATCAGAAGGAGTGTCTGACCTACTTCACTTAGAGTTTTGTATTTTAATGTATTTATTTATCAGCAACCTAGGACGTCAGTATTGCACACTCAGCCTTGCCACATGATGCATCTTGGAAGATGGGACCAAGAAGGCATAAAGTCAAGGTGCCAACCCAGCACAGAGAGGCACAGAGAGCCACTAGACCCAAGGGTTTTATGATGACCAGGATGATGCACCTACCACTACTAGCAAGCTGTGTGGACAAATGGCCTGAATCATGGTGCTACAAAAGACTCTGAAACTTAGGAGCAGCAGAAGGCCAAAAAACAAACAAACAAATGGGTCTATAGCCAACCCAAACGAATGCCATCTCAAAACCAGAAATTCAAATAAAGAAAAGAAGCAAAGCGTAATTACTGCACATTCGACTCGATGGGATAGAATTTACAGGCGCTATCCTTTGTGATGGGAGGTGGGAGTGGGACTGGGCTGTTACACGTGTGCACACGTGTGTGTCTGTATTGGTGTGCGAGTGTTTAGAAAAGGGAGCGCATGGGAAGCAACATCAGGGAAAAGGAAATTAGAAGGTAAGTGGAGAAGTAAGGTAAGAGCATGGGGGGAAATGTGGTAAAGGATGAGCCACGCTGAGGAACTGTACCTACATTAGGTAAGTATTTTGCATTAGTCTTTCTTAAGCAGATTCAGACTTTCTCTTAATCTTTCTTCCCTTAATCCTGGATTTCCTGTAGACGTTGTCCTCTCAAACGTAGGTGGCTTTCATTTTCCGCAAATGCCATCAGGCGTCCAGTTTCTCAGTCAGTACAACCTAGCACTAAGAGACTAAATTTAACTCCTGTGAATGACAGCACCACACAGGCTGCTCTACCAACCAGGGCACTGCCACCGTTATCTTATTGCTTATACTTTTACCATATCGCCCCCATTGAGCCATGGCCCCTATTTCTCCACCTCCAAACACTCAGATAATGTCATGTTACCATTTATGAATCATAAAACGATTTAAGTAGTAATTTTATATTTGAAGGTTCCGGAACTGAATGTGATGGCTAGTTTTATGTGCCAATTTGCCTGGACACATATCCGGATATTTGGTTAAACATTATTCCAGAATTTTCTGTGAAGGTATTTTATTATTATTATTATTTAGAGGGGATTAACATTTGAGTCAGTTGACTTTGAGTAAAACATTACTCTGCATGATGTGGGTGGGCTTCATCCAATAACTGGAAGGCCTTAATAGAACAAAAACCAAGAAGTGTGCCACCAATCTGCTTTTGGACTCAAACGGCAACTCTTCCCTAGGCCTACCCTAGAGATGAGGGTCCTGCCAAGCCTTCACAATCATGTGAGCCAATTCCTTAAAATAAACCTCTTTCTTTCCCTTTCTCTCTAATTTTTAACAAGAAAAAAAAATCATTTATTTACAACACGGTCGGGTCTTCATCAGTTCAATACAGCATAGGAGTAATAAAGAGAATAAAATAAATAAAGAGAATAAATAAAAATTTATTCCATAACAGAATTCCTTGCCCCCCAAGATAGTAAGCCCTTCTCCCTCAGAGGCCAGGCCCAGAACCAAACTGAAAGCGCAAACAGGCAAGCCCAGGATGAAGTCCACCCCAGACTTTGGCATGTTCCATCCTTCCCCCGTAGCCTTCAAGCTCCCTACAGCTGTCTATCCTTTCACCCCAAAGATGTAGATCATATATGAAATCTACAGATATACAGACCTAGATATACATCTAGGTACCTCAATAGAGTCTGTTTGATCCACAATCCTGATTAAGACACTGAACATTAAAACCAGTACTTGACATGATTTCACAAACAAAAACAGATTCTTCCTTGGGAGGGAGATTTTCACTCCCTTGTCGTATTTCAAGTTGTGAGAAAGCTTTCTAGAAGACCCTAGTTTTTGTTTTGTTTTATTTTTTAGAGAGAGAAAACAAGAAAGGTTTCAAAATAAACTTTTATAGATATATTTTTTAAAGATTTATTTATTTATTTATTCATGATAGAGAGAGAGAGAGAGGCAGAGACACAGGCAGAGGGAGAAGCAGGCTCCATGCCAGGAGCCCAACATGGGACTTGATCCCAGGTCCCCAGGATCATGCCCTGGGCCAAAGGCAGGTGCTAAACTGCTGAGCCACCCAGGGATTCCCCCTCAAAACAAACTTTATTCTATTTCCCATCTTCCACAGGTGCAAAAGCACATATTTCTTTTATTTCTTTTGAGCCAACTGGTCACGTTGGGCAGCAACATTTTTAGTCCACTGTACTTGCAATTTATTACAAGAGAGAAGTTGATGGACTTAGGAAAAGTTTCAGGTTTTGACCAAGTTAAGTCTTATAGTATCACTGTTGGTTTTCATGCCAAAATGAGATCAGCAGAATCTTGAGAAAGCTGGCTTTTCAAACATGGAAAGTGCCAGTGAAAGGCAATAGAAGTCTTTGAGAAGCTGTGAAGAGTGTATTGCTTTGGGATATATATATATATATATATATATATATATATATATATATTAGATTTATTTATTTATTTATTTATTTATTTATATATATTAGATTTATTTATTTATTCATGATAGACATAGAGAGATAGAGGCAGAGCCACAGGCAGAGGGAGAAGCAGGCTCCACGCCGGGAGCCCGATGCGGGACTCAATCCCGGGACTCCGGGATCGTGCCCTGGGCCAAAGGCAGGCGCTAAACCGCCGAGCCACCCAGGGGTCCCCTGGGCCTTTTACATTTTTATATGATTTTTCCATTGAGCATGTAAAATAATGTGTCTTGCTCTGGATTGAGATGAATATTTCCCTGAAAAGGAGGAGAGTCCCCACCCTAAGTCAAGGATCAGAGGTGAGACGGAGGAAACATCCTGAGTAGACCCAGAAAAGAGTGGCTGATGTTAGGCTTCATAGAGATATCTAATACCAAGTTTAAAGCTCACCCAGTTTATAGCTCTCTTCTACGTATGGAAAGTCTTATCCAACGTTTCAGACTGACCTCAACAGTGTGCGTCTGTAATCTTGTTAAGGCCAATGGACCATGAGCAGCAGTGACTCAGAAGGCAATACCTGTTCCAGAACATCTGGTACTGGCGAGCTTCTGGACGCAGCAGGCCTGAGCTGACTGCAGCCTCACAACGGGTCTTAAACGGGAGTAATACCTGGAACGTGCATGTGCAGAAGTCGGGAGGGTGGGGGCCCTGAGGCAGCTGGAGAGGGCCCCAGGCACTTCCTGAGGGTGCCCAGGATGGAAACATTCCTGCCATATGCAGAAAGCACCCCAGATGACAATGGACAGACTAACCTAACATCAAGCCTGGGCAACCCACCAAACGGCAGGAACCTGCAGATGGGGAGGCCGCGCGTGGAAGGCACGGGTCTTAGCTCTTCCTCTTCCCCCAGGCCAGCCTCGCGGTGGGATGGGGACAGAGAGGGGCTCATCGCACACAGGCCGGCCCGTGGAATCAACAGAGCGATTCGGATTCCACCAATGATGGGACTTAAGAACCTCCGAGTTACACTTAACCTTGAGATGCTTCCATGGATACCCTGAATTTAAAATTAAGCAGACGTCAAACGGCCGATTTAAAACATAAGGAACGTCCTAGGTCAGCAAGCAAACAATCCTGGACAGAATTATACTACGGGCCCTCTGTCTGCAAGTTGAGTAGAAAGATGACAGAAATTTCCATTTTCAAAACAGATACAGGAAATAAAAGCCCCACTCTGGGGAGTGCAGTGGAGGAGGTGTTGGGGTAAGACTTTTATTTCTTATATAATGGCATTCTGTCCTTTTTGATTTTTTAGCTTTTGCACATTAAAAGATACTTAGAAAAAAAAAAAAGTAGAGCCATAGACTTTAAGTTAAAATGTATCTATCTCTCCATCAAATCCCTCTGAAAAGTAACTATGATCTGTAAAGCAGCAAATGCATTAGAGACAGCATTTTAAGAGAATTGCTTTGCAAAGCATAGATCCCTTTGAATTGTGAATAATAACATCCAATTTGCAACCTCAGATTTAGCAATTTGGATTTCATTAAAGTCATATTCAGCCTTAATGATTTAACTAGATAATCATTAGCACATTGTTGTACATATAGAAAGTGATCAATAAATATCTATTGAGTGAAAATAGAAGTGGTCTTAATTACAGTTATTTTAATTCCCACCTCATAAAAATAAAATATCCTAACATGACTTCCATCCTCTTGCCACACATGCGCGTACAGACACACACACACACACACACACACACATTTATCTCTTACTGTCTATTAACAATGGAAAGCGTACTTTGATTAATTTGCCTTAAGTAGACAATTTATGCTGACTTTCAAATAACAGCTTAACACTTAAAAATGCATTTTAATTATATAAATAAAGATTAACATTTAAATCTTCGAATGACTAGTCGATGAAAATGTTTATTTCCAGTTACTTCTTTTGAAACAATCTACTAACAGTAAAATATCCTCTAACATCCACACCCATAGAAATGTCTAATGAAACTTTTTCGCTGATATTGGTAACAAGAATATTAACTGCAACGTGTTCATGAGGGGCACGTTAAGGGAGTTCCCTCTTAGCTTACTGCCATGTGTCCCTGGAAAGCATTTTTATCCGCGTTTACTGCAGCTGCCCTAAAAGCTCAGGCGAGAGCTTTGCTGTTTTCTGTGGGCTCTGACCCAACAGACCAGCGACACTATCGCAAACCGCGCTGAGCTGAATCTCTGTCTTCCCTCTGTCTTCTTAGCTTCGTCTCCACTTGGTGAGTTTTACTAATAAATATCAAAATATAGTGGAGCAAGGAAACCCTACTGTTTTCCCATGCTAGGACGCACACTCCCGCAACAGTCGGTGTTGGTTTTTAAGGATGTGTTGAATTAACTTGTTCCCTTTTTTTGTTCGACCTAGAGATGTTGGCAGGGCTTCTTTTTCTCTTCGATGATTTCTTAAAAAAAAAAAAAAAAGAAAAAAAAAAAGGCTCGGTGGTTACTTGTGTTCCTCTATTGCTCACATTAGCAGCACTCGGAAAAGAGCGGTGAGTTACCTGTCAGAGGAAACGGCTCTAATTCCAACCAGGATCCAGCAGCTGACACTGACTTCTGAGCTTTACCCTGCCGGCACTCTAGGCACAAAGAAAAACACCTACAAAGAGATTTCTAACCACGTTCTCTCGAATGAAAAAAAAAAAAAAGCAAAAAACAAAAAACGGGGGCGAATCCCATGGTGCCTAGACAGAGAGCATCTCTGTAGCATCAAGGCGGTGGAACCGGGGACAGCCTGTCCGCTTACACGTGCCGTGTCCCTAATGGTGCTAATATTCCAGGGACTTTTTTTTTCTGTCCCCCGATCCCTCAAAGCCTGAAATATATTCCCAAGGGAAAAGAAATCTCTCTTTTTGGTGCGCGGACAGAATGTTTCCGGGGGTGGACACCTGCTAGTTTAACATTCTTTATATAGGCCAGACTGTAAGCAGAGGGATGTTCATTTGCTTCAAGGTATTTTTGATTCTCAAGCGCCACCTGCTCTAAAGCGGCAGCCAAATGTTATCTAAGAGAAGGGGCATCAAGTATGGCAAAGCCATCCTGTGGCTACGGAGAACCGTGTGAACCCTGCAGCTACTTACTCTAGAAAGTCACCTGCATCAGTGGGCTGGAGAGGGGGTGGAAGGAAGCCACGAGCGCTGCTGAGCAGTTCTCTTCAGGCAGCCGACCAGCTCATCTTCCCAAAGCTGGATGCGGCCTTTGAGAGCACGGACGTACCCTACAAACTGTAGGGCACCCGGATCGGGTTCCTCAGTCGTCCAACCTCCGCTGGCACCATGCTGCACGTACTGCCCAGGACACAGAATCGAAAACATTTCCCATACCCCCTTGCAGCTAAGACTCCAGCAGTGACCTGGGTGCTGCGGATCAGAGTTAGGAAGTGTACAGGGAGGTGGTGGGCCATGCGGGCTTCATTGTGATAGTGAGGATCAAGCAGGTATTTTGCGGCAGGTGACGACAGCTGTGGCAGGGGCAAGGGTGCTGTGTTCCTGGAGTCAGGACAGCTGTATTCTGCTTTCCTTTCTCTCTAATCGTGGTAAAGCAGTAGTTCTAGCAATGTTGCTCTAGGAGGCTACTGGAGGCCCAGCCTAGAGCCTGATGCTCCAGCTCTTCTAGAAACATGACCCACTTTCCTAAATCAAATCCCTTTGTTTTGAAAACTACTACGGTGTCTCCTGTTACATTAGCTGAGCCCTGCAGAAAAACACGTATCTGTTAGTCAAAATATACATGACATATAAATTCATGTAAAAATTATATATCATGTAAGATTATATAATTATGAATTATATCTTTTATTCTATGAATTATCACATTATCTATCTGCCTATTAGATCATATCCAGACTATATTAAAAACTCATACAAGAAAAAAAATAAAAAAAAAACCTCATACAAGTCGGGGGCACCCGGGTGGCTCAGTGGTTGAGCATCTACCTTTGGCTCAGGTCGTGACCCCAGGGTCCTGGAATCAAGTCCTGCAGCGGGCTCCCCGCAGGGAGCGTGCTTCTCCCTCTGCCTGTGTCTCTGCCTCTTGCTAAGTGTCTCTCATGAAAAAATAAATAAAATATTTTTTTAAAGCTCATACAAGTCAAATAAAAAATATTTAAAGAATAGTCAAACCGTGAACAAGTACCACATAGATCAAGACATCGAAATGTCCGATAAGTGTATGAAGAGATGATCAGTATCATTATTTACCAGGGAAATTACAAGTAAAACCACAAGATACTATTACACATCCACCAGAAAGTCTGAATTTTAAAAGACTGAAAACGCCAAGTGTTGAGCAGGACGTGAGGCAACTGAAACTCTCCTACAATTGCTGATGAGAACGTAGGCTTGGAAAGTATCAGACGGTATCCACTAGAGGTAAACATGAGCCTGCTCTGTGACTCTGCAGTCCTACTTCTGGTATGTGAATGGAATGAGTATACATGCCCAACCAAGGACACGTACGACGATGTTGATAGCAGCTTTATCCAATATGGTCAGAAACTAGAAACAATTCAGATGCCCACTCTCAGGCAAATGGATTGCCAGTCTACCGTGTATTCATTCCTCGAGTGGAATGCAGAACAATCATTTGAAAAGAAAAGCTACCGATACACACAACAACGTGAAGGACTCCCACAGACACTACGTCGAGCATAAAAGTCATCATAAACCCGTCTGATTCCATCATATCACATTCGAGAACAGGCGAAGGGAACTGATGTTCACGGAAGCCAGAGGCGTGATTACCCCCGCATGGGCGGGTCAAGTGGCAAGAGAGAACAACTGTGAGATGAGGGGAGTGTTTTATATCTCGACCTGGATGATAGTTACCTCAGATTCACATATATGTAAAAAGCCACTGAGCTGTATACACTTCAGATTTGTACACTTTCCTATCTCCTATCTATTTCACACATAATTTAAAAGATGCTAAACTTCGAAATAAAGAGGAAAAAAATGTTGCGCATGAATGTGGTAAAAGAAATACTTGAAAAGGAGAGTTAGACATGTTTTCTTTATATCTAAAAAGCATTTGACTGCAATGCAAAAAGACAAAGGTCAATCTGCAAAATATATTTAATGAGAAGGAAGCGTGATTTGCTAATGCCATGGAGTCCTTTACGAAAAATGGCTGAGTAGAAGTGAAAAGATAGGAAAGCGGAATAATAACCATCTAACCTGTATATAAACTCAGCAATTAAGGATGAAATTAGCCACCCAATATAAATATCCCATTAATGTTTTATATAACTATGCATAATTTAATACTTCTTAAGATGCTTGTTTAACAAATCCTATTTTTTTAAAAGATGAAATTAAGGTCTCTTAGAAGCACATTCCAATTTTCCTTACCCTTGCAATTTGCAGTGGACTATGTATCATTTTGAAGGTGTATGACTTAAAATATATTTACTGTTCATTTTAACATATAATACTGTCACATAAAACTTTGCTTTAAAAAATGATGAGGAGGTTACCTATCCTGATGAAACATAACTAACTATGGAAGGACAGAACAAATGTTTTGCACATGTATATATACCAAGGTTGTATTTAAACTTTAAATTCTGGAGTGTACACATTATAGTTAGTTATTTTCTTATATTTCTATTATGTACTTTAATATAAACAACTTTCATTATGAAGCAGAACAGAATATACCATCACAAAATATGCCTCTTTAGCATAAGGATTATTTTAAGCTGATTTTTTTATGAAGCAGCAGACATAGGAAAAGCTCGGAGTAGAAGTTATCCTTTTGTAAAAAAAAAAAAAAAAAAAGATATTTACATTTACAAGGGAAATTTCCATTTGTACGAGTGTCTCCCTCTCTGTACCAAGAAGAGAAGAATCACTCTAAATCTCCAGAAACTCTTATCAAGAAGGCAATGACTTAAATCTTCGGAACAACCGTGCCCTTTTTTACTGTGCTTTTTCCAGGAACCTCCCATAACTGCCCCCTCCACCTCCCAACATCTTTGTTTATATTTTGCTAGAGATGCTATTTAAGTGGTGACTTAGGTCATTTTGAGACATTACTCAGTTTTCTAGGGTCTCTCCCCAAATGTATGGGAGGTATACACGTAATTTAACTTCCCTTTTTCTCCCGTTAACTTATCTTTTTATTATAGGAATCTCAGCCAAGAACAGAGAGGAGTAGAGGGAAGATTATTATTCTTTCCTCACCATTATACGCTGCTAAAATTTACGATAAATCAACTTTGTCTCACTTATAACTGCATCTATTTAGGCTTATGCTGACATACCCCAAATTTTATTATTATATTTTGATACACCTCTTACACTGGCATTTGCACACACACTTGCTTACAGCCACATCCACATACATCTGAAAGGATTAAGGACAAGTCTCTCCAAAATGTGCCACTGTGGCACATGAGCTATTTTGAGCTAAAGGCTATCAAGACCTTTGGGTCTCAAAAAATTTTTTTGCTCCTCCCTTTAACTATCTAGTAGAATCTCCTTTGGAGGTATTGCCCAGAATGAGAGTTTTATACCAGGGACAAATTTTGTCTCAGTGACCCAATTGCATGGCAGGGCAAATATCTAATTACCAAACATCTGTTCTTCTTTTTCCCTGTGGAGTGCCTTCCTCCCCTTTGAGGCCCCATCCCATTCCCTGGCTCAGGATGGTCTATCTACCTACTTCACTTTTCTGTCTTTGAGTCTTTCCTACATGTGAGGTTCCCCTCAATATGAAACTAAATTTGATTTTCTCCTGGTGATCTGTAACACATCAATTTACTTCTTAGGCCGGCTAGAAGAACCTTAGAAGGGTAGGGTAAAATCGTTCCTCCCCGCACACATCAATTTTTGGCTCACCTAGGAAATATCTAAACTTCCCCTGACATTCTTGAAACTTGCTGAAAATTTAAAAAAATTGCATAGAGCTCTAAGCCCAAATTATTAAAAAGGCAATTATGTAAGTATAATAAGTATGCCACAGCACATTCAAGTTTCTACTTCAGCCAAGTACTAAATATAATAAATATATCATATGCAAGCATCTAGATTATCTTTATCTATGAGAAGATACTTTTAAAGCTCTTTTAAACTCAACTTTTTTAAGGATGTTAGTAAATACCTCTCAAAAAACAGAAGTCTAGGTTAGGACTATGAAATAAACAAAAATGTAAAGGTAGATGAAAAACTCTGTGGCAGGCCATGTAGAGTAGACTCTCCCCCCCCCCCTTTTCCGGGAAAAATGATAATTACCTAGATACTGTTCAAAATCCATTAAGATAAATAAATAGGAATAAGGAAGGTTTACCAATCCTCTATAATCATTAAACAAATTATTACTACTTTAGCTTCTTTTGGTGGGGCAATGCAGAGGAATTTTAAGGTTCATATGCAAATAATGTTCCTGTATTTTTATGTAAATATTGTTTACCTGGATACCAAACTGGATACCAATTGTTTTCCTAAAAGGAGGTTTACTCTGAAGTATGCATAATTACTGACTTTATGAAGAATGTGTAATTATCAATGATACCCCTACAAGAACATATTTCCTATGTGTGTTCAAAAAAAAACCCATAAAAAGCCTCCCTGTACTCAATAAACTCCTAACTGGATTTTGCTACAAATATCTCAGAACATGTTGTCTTCATCTATTTCCAGAAAACATTAAACCACGGCTCTCAACAAGCTGTTCTCATTTATACTACAATGCATTTGTAGTGTTGGCAAATGGGAAATCCCAGAGCGGATGAATAAACAGGAAGCTTCATCTAGTGTTAATAATCCCCTAGGACCCTATTTGTAAAGAAATGGCCTTTGCAAGAACATGCACAAATGTGCAGTTTCATACTTGGCAGAAAACCCGTGAATTTTATTCCCAATTCATTTAGTAACTTTATGCTTTTTCACATACAAAAACATATAAAAAACTTGTGACCTTGGGCATATTTATGAAGACAATATACGTGTGTGTGTGTGTGTGTGTGTGTGTGCACCTACGTATGCCTGTATATGGTTATATGTCATTTTTTAATGCAGAATAAATATATCTTAACAGCAGTTCTTATGCAATGAACTCTTTAATTACAGAAAAGATTAGCATGATATGAAATGGAGGGAAACTAAGCTGGACAGAGTGGTCCATTCCCACTGAGGCACCTTGTAAAGGATATCATAATTTAAAATACTGCAGGTAAATACCAGAACATATTTACAGTAACGAATGTCACTAACCCTTACCCAACTGGAGTGCAGCTCTTCTCTGCAATCCCGTAACAACTTTAACACAAAGCAGGGAGGTACAGGGCAAGTTAACCTGTGATTACACTGAAACATATTATTTTCAAAATATAAAATAAAAACAATTCCATATTCCATAATGGTAACTTGTGGGTTCTGGACATATTGTAAATACACTTAAATAATGCAAGACATACTTTGAGGATATATAACACCTCTTGGAACACTCTTTAAAAGATTTGTTATTTGTTGTACATGGTATGAAATCATGTCAGATATTTATTTAGGGAGCCCTAGTCAATCCCCACACAAAGTTCTTGAAACTGATAACCATTTCCTTCATCACTGGGATCACAGACCCCCCAATTCTTCTGTTGTAATTGCTTCTACCCTTGAGTATTAATTTCCATGCATCTTTTGCTGCAGTAAAAGAATGTTTTATTTTACAGGTTGATTTTGGCCATATAAGCAAAAGAAATATTCAAGAATAAAATGTTGCTACAATGTTTAAGTTTGCATTATGTAATCCTGAGATTACATTAGCATAATTCATGTAGGTGTATATAATAAGTAAAAAGGCAAAATTCCCCTAGAAGCATGGAAGCAGGCCCAGAAATACTTTTTGCTTAATATCACAGTATATAAAGTGCTTTAAAAATGCCCTAGGATCATAGCAACAATAAACTCTAACTATAGGTGGTCATTTATGAGTGAAAAAGGCAAATGTTTTGGCATGGGTGAAAAATTCAATACTAAACAATACATTAAGTGTCTAAAGTTTATGAAAAAAAGGTAAAATTTTTAAGTATAAAGAGCTTGTCACAGCTTTCAAGCAACAGGAAAAGTTCTAGAAAGGCACATGACATAGGCAAAGAAACCGTGATCCTTTTGTAAAATTCTCAGCCTAATCAATTATTCTTAAATATGAACAAATCATTATCTAAAAGGAGATAACATATTCTCTTATGTAATTATTTAAAGATGGAATTTAAAAAAATTTTTATTATGATACTGGATTTGAGGTTGTGAGCATTTGAACACCTGTAACAGCAGAAGGGAAAGATTGATTTATTTGGTATTATCATCTGCAAATGTAAAATTACAGAAGTGAAAAGCGAACATTGGCCCAGAAGGATGATTCAGCCTCTGTTACTACTGGTGCTGCTTCAGCCACTTTAAGAAATAGATGTTCTTTTAAAGTTATGTATAAATCATCTTTTTTGAAACTAGACATTTATCATTTATGGAGTTTATATAATCTGAGATGTAATGTTTGAGGAACTGGAAAGGGAATGAAAACATATTTTCTCCCTTCAACCGCAGAAGCGGCTGGCTTGCAAATCTTTTGCCTTGAGATTTGTTGATGATTAACAGCAACAAAGTAAGGGGGAAAAAAGTATTTACAAGCCATCACCAAGGCAGTCTTTAGTTCTGCCATAATCTCTAGGACGCTTCCCACTCCTAAATGAACATGCATTAAGTAAAAAAAAAATGTGCTTTCCGCTAACATCAGGTTCAATGTAAGTTCTCCAGGTTATTTCCTCTTGCTATTACGGTCACCCTTCCTTCCGTACTTGCCCTTGTAGAATTCCAGGGAAACCCATGGAATACAGTGAAAGGGAAGTGAAAAGAAGAGAAGTACAGAGCTACCTAAGCCTTTAAGATTGGTTGATAAATTTAAATTGGTTTTTAAAAAAACAAACAAAGCAAAACAGAAAAACAACAATAAAACTTGAGCAATATGGAAGATAAATAAAATTAACTGGAAACCCAGCAATACTTAGCTACATGTAAGCAGAAAATAAAGACCAAATGGCTCACAGATTCGGGATTAATTTAACTGAAAGACCTCTGGTCACCTGTATGGATACACAAGATGACAGAAACCTAATTTACTGTCCCAACCATGTTATATTAATAACCACCTTTAAATACACTAGTGATAGAAGTGATAGGTGCTAACGCACTCTTGGCACTGAATACTTTTTATTCGTAGAATCAGATTGGATTTTACAGAAAATTACTAATAAGTGTATGAGATTTGATGTGAAATTAAACTTGAGCTAGTACTTTCACTAAAAAATACTGATACAAATAATCTGTCTTGAAAATATATCATACGGGGTAATATAAATGGCTAAGGCATTATAATTTCCCTTTTGGATAACATATAAGTTACATTTTAGAATGAATACTAATTTTTCCTTAACCAAAATATTTATTAATAATGATAAAATGCTTAAGGTTTAAAGTCAGAAGTTCGTTTTTACATGTCACTGAACAGCAATCTTAGGAAACAGGTTAAAAGGAATCTCATCCGTTCAAAAATGATACTGTTAACTGAACTCCTGTGATCACATTTTCTTCAAGTTTCATATTATATCTAAGCAAAACAAAGAGAAATAATGTGCAAAGAAATGGAATAAACCTTAGTCCTTACAATGAACAACCGAATGTCCCAAACAAAGGACCACATGAGCACACAAGAAGTGGCTTATGCACTTCAGTTAACTTCAGTTTTTTAAGACTAAACCAATTTTCCTTTCAAAACTTATTCACAGTCTCTCAAATAGTAAAAAAGAGTAATAAAAACACAATTTTCATAGCACTATTATTACTATAGCACCAAGGGAAGTGGTGCTAGTAAGTGGCTAAGGTATAAAGAGCAATAAAAATAGTAGCCAGGGGGCACCTGGGTGGCTCAGTCGGTTAAGGCTCTATCTTCCGCTCAGGTCATAATCCCAGGGTCCTGGATTCGAGCCCCACATCGGGCTCCCTGCTCAGTGGGAAGTCTGCTTCTCCCCTCCCTTTACCTCTCCCCTCGCTCCTGCTCCTTTTTGCTCTCTCTTGCTCTCTCAAATAAATAAATAAAAATCATTTTAAAAATGTAGCCAAACAAAATATTTAAATTTAGTCCATAAATTATATGTTGAATTATATATACCTGCTACGATCTATAAATTGTTTGTAAATAAAATGATGAAACTCCAGTACTGAGATACAATGGCAATTTCATTATATTTTATGAAAATAGTAAGAAAAGAACACTATTATGAATAGCTGTAAAGCGTATAGTATAGCGAATAGACCAACTATAGCAGCGAATGCTTACTGTGTTCAAAGGATATGTGAAGTAATAATAATAGATTAGCAAGACATTTGTTACAATTGAAAGTTTTTATAGTTCTCACACAGAATCGAAAAACGTTCACTGTTGGCTCACCGGGGTGACTCAGTTTTAAGCATCTGACTCTTGGTTTTAGTTCAGGTCGTGATCGCAGGGTCAGGGTCTTGAGATGGATCCCCACCCTGAGCCCTGTGCTCAACGGAGAGTCGGCTTCTCTCCCTCTCCCTCTGCCCCTGCCCCTGCTTGCTCTCTCTCTCTCTCTCTCTCAAATAAACAAATCTTTTTTAAAAACACTTTCACTGTTAGAAATAAGGCATTTAAAAGTATTTTTTTTTTAATTTTTTTTTTTTTTATTTACTTATGATAGTCACAGAGAGAGAGAGAGAGGCAGAGACACAGGCAGAGGGAGAAGCAGGCTCCATGCACCGGGAGCCCGACGTGGGATTCGATCCCGGGTCTCCAGGATCGCGCCCTGGGCCAAAGGCAGGCGCCAAACCGCTGCGCCACCCAGGGATCCCCGGCATTTAAAAGTATTGAAAAAAAATGAAAAAAAAAAAAAGTATTGAAAGTATCAACGTTGTTTTTGCAGCACGACAGGGTAAAAAGCAACAAGGTTAAGCGATAGGTCAATGGTCAGTGACACTGGTGAGAGCAGAGTTCACTGTCCAGATCCCCGATCCAGAGTTTTTATTACATTTTGGTGTTCCTCAAAGACACCTTTCCCAACCATGAAATAATTCTAGTTTATGACAGCAAGAACTCTGAATGCTTACGTAAAACCACTAGGACTACTAGAGATAGTCTACTAGGTGATGTAATTCCCTCCTGAAAGCCATCAGAAAATGCAATTTTGTGTGTGTGTGTGTGTGTGTGTGTGTGTGTTATAGAGAGAGAGAGAGAGAGAGAGAGAGAGAGAGGGATAAAGAGGCAGAGGAAGAGGAAGAGGGTAGGGAGAGATGGATGGATGGATTAGGAAAGCACTTTGCAGTAGTAGAAATGAGAGTCTTTTATTACTACCTCCAACTTATTCCCAGATTTTTGCAAATTCCAGGAACATCTTTTTTTTAAAAAAATCAAACTACAATCTTAAAGAACTGGAGCTAGAAAATTCTGAAACAGCAATTACAATATTTTTGAAATGTCCCTTCTATGTTAGATGTAACTGAATCTTAATGAATACATATTATTTTTTTATGCCTGATTAAGTCTTCACTACCAAAATGAGCTGCCAGAAAGAGTCTTGCCTGTGTGTTTAGCTCAGTTACTTCCCTGGAAAACATAAATTTAACATTGCGGGCTGAGAGTCTTCTCCCTAGATGCAGCACCATAACACAAGCCAAAGACTAGAGCTCAAGTTCTCCTGTCACTAATGGCTTTTAGGGTCTTGAGCTAGGGTTTTGGGGTACCCCCCATGCCTGTTATTTCTTCTGAAAAATAATAGTAGTGTCAAGAACTGCCAAAGGTCAGAGATCTTATCCTACTTGAAAGCTAATATGTCAGCTTACCACACTTCCATTAGAGCTGGTGGTAGGACAGCCCGGGTGGCTCAGTTGTTTAGCGCCGCCTTCGGCCAAGGGCCTGATCCTGGAGACCTGGGATCGAGTCCCTGCATGGAGCCTGCTTTTCCGTCTGCCTGTGTCTCTGTCCCCCTTGCCCCCGTGTCTCTCATGAATAAAATAAAAAAAAAATTAATAAAAAAATAATAAAATAAAAAAAAATAAAACTGGTGGTAGACACTAGACTTTTGGAGGCAGAAACAACGAATTTTATTACTCTTATATTCTTATCAGTTACCTTCCAAGAACCATGGGGGCAAAGCTGGATAGCCATATAGATCTAAAATGTGGGCATATGCCACAGTGGAAGATCCCTGAATTTAGGAAAACCCCAATCATTTAAGATGGTTTCAAGCAACTCTACCCAAATTTGCCTTAGAGGGAAATCTTACCTTGATTATACTGGATTCAAACAAATCTGCCTTTGTTTTGCAGGAATATATTATGTTTTTTCTCCAAGTATGTTTGCTTCAGAAACATCCTTGAGGGATTCCTGGGTGGCGCAGTGGTTTAGCGCCTGCCTTTGGCCCAGGGCGTGATCCTGGAGACCCGGGATCGAATCCCATGTCGGGCTCCTGGTGCATGGAGCCTGCTTCTCCCTCTCCCTCTCCCTCTGCCTATGTCTCTCTCTCTCTCTCTCTGTATGACTATCATAAATTAAAAAAAAAAAAAAAGAAAAAAGAAACATCCTTGAAAAAGAGGTCAAGGCCAAGAGTGGCCACACGATGTGTAGAAATGCCATAAAGAATTGGTCGCCAAGAGCTAACAACACCATCTTGTGACAACTGACAGCCAGAATGTAGGAATAATGGCACTTAAAACTGTAAAAATTGTAATTTGTTATATATAATATTAGTAAGTTAACAACACTATTTTTTAATACATAGCTTTTGTCTCCTTAATTGCAAAAATTAAAAGCTTCTGAAGGTGAGATAACAGTCTAATTTCTTAATTCTCAGCAAAGCCTGCCACCTTACTTGGGTGCATTTCATGTGCAAAATAAATAGGTCAACAAGTAGCAACTATCTTTAGTGCACCCAAGTCTTTAATGGAACAGCCTCTGAAAGACACACATAGTTGATCAGAGTCAGGGAATAATGGTTTAGAATGTTTCTATTGCTGGGGCGCCCGAGTGGCTCAGTGATTAAGTGTCTGCCTTTGGCCCAGGGTGTGACCCTGGGGTCCCGGGACCAAGTCCCACATTGGGCTCCCCGCACAGAGCCTGCTTCTCTCTCTGCCTGTGTCTCTGCCTCTCTCTCTTTCTCTGTGTGTGTGTGTCTCTCATGAAAAATAAATAAAATCTTAAAAAAAAAATAGAATGTTTCTACTACTAAAAGTGAAAGGAAATATTTTATATACAACTATATATCAACAATCTATATCATCCTTTCTGAAATCTCAGAAAAAGTGGAACGAGATATTGTTATCTCTAATTGAAGGACAAAACAAAAACAAAAACAAATATTTAATAAACTCCAACTAGAAAGGTATTATAGAAAGCAAATAGTTATGAGAACATGTATTTCTATCAGTCAAGTGAATAGAAATAATTACCTTCAAAAAATAGTGGACTTACCCATGTATAGCATAATCTTAAAGAACTATTTAATTTGACTTTAAAATTATCTGGATAAAAAAAATAAATAAAAGAAAAAAAATAAAATTATCTGGATAAAAATTTTATCTTCCTTTGATGGCCATGCTACTTAAAGCATGATTTTTTTTTTATTTGCTATGGAATACAGGTTGTTAAAAGCTCAAAGAATCTAGCACTATAACAACATAAGAAGCTAAGACTGTATTACACAATACAATCACATGGGATCATGACAAAACATTACATTAAGGGTCTGAATGATGCTAAATTTTTTAAGAGTAACACATATTCAAAGAGAACAGGTGTGGAACATTCAGGCAATTAAGACAGTACTAAAGTCTAGCAATAAATCATGAAACTTGTACATCTGAAAAAAATGAATTGCTGCCCCCTGGGTGGAGAGTATAACAAACAGAGATGCCTCAAAATAGATATAACTAACAATAGTAATTTGAAATTTTAAACAATAATAGATACTATTCATCAGTTATATGAAACAAGATTTTCAGAAACAGAAATATATATGGCAGCCATATAAAAGCGACCATTCAATATGCTATATATAAAATAGTTTGGAAAATTCTATATATGTTTAAATAAAATCATTTTACAAAAGGTGAAATAAACATTTTCTACCAATTTGCTCTGATTTTAGTATGTTCAATGATTTTAAATGTTATTCCTAAATTTCTTGAATAAGGCTAAGAATTTCTGAAAGCAGTTTATATTGTTTGATCAGTATATGATTCAGTTGCTTAATCCAAATACATTTACCTTTCTATATGTAATCATGCTAATGACAAGGTACATCCTAGAGCAAAATAAAATAAAACTACATCTCATTAGTATTTAAGTTATAATATCCTTACTTGGTAATAGGTACAGAGCTTTTTTAGTAACTTTTTGTTTAGGAAAATCAGTGGAAGTGGGATCCCAAGTAGAGAGTGAGAAAGAAATGTACTGGAATTTAAGAGTAAAAAAAGGGTTTCCTAAGAGACCCAAGTGATAAAATGCTGCAGGGTAGGCAAACAGGAAGACGTCTGGAGGTCCAATTTATTTTTAGGGTTTGGAGTAGAATCGAATTGGAACGTCTAAGGGAATGAATGAAAAGGAATGGAAGTAAACAGTATCGACTACATTCTCAGTTCATGACATTTCTATTCCACTGAGAGTTGCTCAGAAGAAACAGCTTGGAGTCACCCTTCACACCTTTGCTCTCAAATTCCATACTCGATTTATCGGAAAATACTGCTTACCCTTACCTGCTTACCTTTCCCTTCAAAATAGATTCAAAATATAATTGCCTTTTCGCTAACATGACTTCCTAATATCCTTGACCAATTTCACCATTGCTTCTTGCCTGGATTACAGCAATAATCTGAAATTTGGTACCTTGTTCCACTGGTTTCACCCTTAGAACGCTTTCTTAATCCAGGCACCAGAATTATATCTATTCAAACGTAACCTGGGCATTGGCAGTCCTCTGCTCAAACTCTGCAATACTTTCCGTATCATTTTGAGTTAAAGCCACGTCCTTACAATGGTGGGCGGAGAGCCTGTGCTCCCCTTACCCCCATTACCTGGGAGACCTCATCTCCTGTTCCCCTCCAGCTGATTCCCGCCATTCGGGCCACCACAGTCATGGCTAAATACCTCTGGATCCCTGCCTCACACCCCCAACAGCTCCACAGGGCAGGGACATTTACCTGAGTCCATCTCTAACCCATAACATAATTCCTAATGATGACTGTTCTTAATAAATATTTGCTGGCTGGCTGGAAAATAGAATAAAGGAAGGAACGATAAGGAAATAGATGGGGAAATGGCTCAATAAAGAAACATCTGTCCACAGGGTCTTAATTTCTATAAAACAAATTTTCTATTAGTCTTATTTGTTAAGTCATATTTATATCATATAACTGGAAAACACTTTTACATTATAAATCCTGTCACCTGAGTCTCCTGATGAACTTGTTCACATAGTTTCCCATAGTCTTGATCAAGGTCCTTTAGGAAGGTCAACTTTAATACCTAGAAATCATCTACCACATATGCCTATTTTTTAATATATCTGATACTATGGGTTATATACTTATATATGATAATATGGATTATATACTTTTTACATTATGTCTGGCACTCTGAGGTTATACAGATCAATAAAGAAAGAACCTACTTTCCTTGGGCTCTTACAAAATAATCAGGGAGCACGACATGCATACATACACGAGGGGAGACTATAAGATTATGGTATAAAGATTAAGACAAAGAAAACAAATTCCTACTGTGTGGGGTTAGGCTTTCTAAACAATGGTGGCCCAGACTATGATACTCGCATGAATATTCTATCCTCAAACAAAGTACTTATATGTTTTGGAGTAACTTGGAGACTAAAAGTAATTGAAGAAATAGCACAATTTAATTTTTATAAAGTTAGGAAGAGATATCTTGGGGATGTTTAGTGGTTCCCTTCCAGGTAAAATGGTTTAGATCAACAACTACAAACCACATCTAATAAATTGATTTTTTTTTAAAAATCACCTTATAATACTAATGCACTTAGGTGATAAATCTAGGAATATATCATGTGCACTTTACATTGCTTATGCCTGTGATTAGTGAGCCCCTAGTATAACAGATTACCATTTAGAATTATTTTACTCCTAGTGTCCATGAATATGAATTGGACACAAATGGAATGTGAACTCAGGAGGTCTCCTCAATACTTTGGTCAAGTAATTATGGAATTAGAGAATCATATTTATTTACTCTCTTTAGAGGGGTGAATTTCATTTTATAGGTCATTTTGCCTATAGAAGACAGCATGAAGTGACCATGTTTAGAAGACAGCAAACCTAAGGTTAGAATAAAAGAGAGAAAAGGGTATCTTATAATAAAAGGAACCTGGGCCATGGGAAAAAAAAAAAAAAAAAAAAAAAACCTTACAGTAAAAAATGTTAAGAATCTTTATGCAATCTGTTACAACTATTCATTGTAGTTCATTGTAGTTGAAACCATTCAAAAAGAACCATCGTTTGGAAAGGAAATTTAAAGGTGAAGATGTGGGGCACCTGGGTGGCTCAGTGGTTGAGCAGCTGCCTTCAGCTCAGAATGTGAACCCAGGGTCCCGGGATAGAGACACACATCGGGCTCCCTGCATGGAGCCTGCTTCTCCCCCTGCCTGGGTCTCTGCCTCTCTCTCTCTCTCGGTGTCTCTCATGAGTAAATAAATGAAATCTTTTTAAAAATGCTTTAAAAATAGAGGTGAAGATGTCGTAGTAAGATTCTGAAGTGTTACTCCTTTATTTAACATGATACCACTACTCATGCACTTTGCTATTAATATAGGGCAACTTGTAACTTCAATAAGAGAGCAAAAGAGGAATAATCTACTCTCAATTAATTTTGTAATAATCAGGAATATCTTCAAAAGGTAATTGTCATGTGTGTGTGTGTGTGTGTATCCACACACACATATATATGGTTTCAAACGGCAACTGTCACCCTTCTATAAAAGTAATTTATAATGAATATAAAACTGAAAGATGATTTTAAAGTTGAAAACAGAATCTAAAGTGCATAGTGTGGGACACCTGGGTGGCTCAGCGATTGAGCGTCTTCCTTTGGTTCAAGGTGTGATCCCGGTCCCAGGATCGAGTCCCGTGTTGGCCTCCCCGCAGGGAGCCTGCTTCTCCCTCTGCCTGTGTCTCTACCTCGCTCTCCTTCTGTATCTCTCATGAATAAATAAATAAAATCTTTAAAAAATAAATAAAGTGCATAGTGCAAGGGCCAGAGAATTATAAAGATCTATTTAGTGAAGCAAAAAACCCTAGTGAAGAGTGAAGCAGGGTGACCAATTCCCCTTCCCACACACACACCTCAGTAAACAATCCTGAAGTATGCTTCAACGAATTTTTTTTGAGATGTTATACATTAGAAGAAAAGAGACCTACCTGGCTAATTTCTCTCCTAGATTTTATCTCTCTTATTTTTTGTCTTGAAAAACTACAGACTTTTTTGGCCTTGACAATGCATAAGTACCGTTCTTTTAAAATTCAACAATTATTTTGTCAGGACTGTATTCATTTGAGAATAAAGACTTATAACCAGAGTTGCTAATCAATCCATACCTTTAAATTATCTGGCTTGGCACTCCTGTGGATATGTAAGAAAAAAAAAAATCCACCATGAATTTGATTAGCTTAAATACAGACCTCTGATGGCTTAAACTACTGCTTGGAAATAAACTCTTCATATGCATTGGTAAATAAAAAAAATTCTTTCATATATGAAAAATGTACTTTTTTGATCTTGAACTGTACATGTAATAGCATAATAATGCAATAGGAAATGTTTTTCATAAAAGATTCTTTTTTATAGAGGTAAACAAAAGGGAAGAAACAGTGTAGACTTTTTTGCACTGTGTAGTATTTTTTCTAATTTTATTGGGCTATAATTGACATATAACATTGTGTAAATTTACAGTGTACAATGTGTTGATATGATACACATATATTGCAAAATGATCAATGATTTTTTTTGAGATTAAACAGGCAGATTTTTATGTAACAATGTAGAATGTAACAATTCTACGAAAACTCAATGGTATTGTGGTTAGGTATTACTTCCTATCTTAAAGTCTTTCAGAGCTTTGGGCAGACAGCATCTTAAAGCATCCGGTATAAACAACTCTTTTTCTGATCTTAAGTGCCGGTTGTCACCAATCTTGACACAAAATGGTTTTCTTTTTTTTTTTTTTTCCTACTGCAGTTAAAGGGCCATTGCTGGTCAGGTGAAGAGGGAACGTTTGGCTCTCCATTCAAGATGTTAATCAAAGTAATGCAAAAAAATTAAAATAGCAGCCACATAAATCTGCAGGAATTACCACCACAAAATTACCCAATACCTCTCTCTCTATCAGGTTACATAATTACCATGTCTTTTTTGTGATGAGGACATTTAACATTCACTTAGCAAATTTCAAGTTTTTAACTATAAAGCCTCATTAACTATAAGCACCACATTGTCTATTAGATACCCAGAACTTACTTATAACTGGAAGTTTATAACCTGTGATGGACTTCTCCCCATTTCTCCCACCTCTCAGCTCCTGGTAACCCCCATTCTATTCTCTGTTTCTATGAATTCAAAGTTTTAAGATTCCACACATAAGTGAGATCATACAGTATTTGTCTCTCTCTGTCTGATTTATATCAATAATGTCCTCTGGGTCTATCCATGTTGTTGCACATGGAAGGACTTTCTTCTTTTTCAGGGATGTATAAAACTTCTCACATATAATTTTTAAAGATTTTGTTTGTTTATTTGACAGAGAGAGAGAGAGAGAGGGAATGTACAAGCAGGGAGCAGGGACAGAGGAAGAGGGAGAAGCAGACTCCCCACTGAATGGGAAGCCCTGGGGGCGCTGGATCCCAACACCCTAAGATCTTGACCTGAGCCAATGGCAGACACTTAACCAAACTGAGCTACCCAAATGTCCCCCAAATTGCCATATATATCTATCTCTGTAGCTCACATCTGCTCTACCCATTCATCTAAGGACACTAAGGCTATTCCGTATCTTGGCAATTGTGAATAGAGCTACAATGAACACGGGGATGTACACAACTCTTGAGATCTTGTTTTCATTTCCTGTAGATACATACTCAGAAGCTATGCAAATGGTCAACAGGTACATGAAAAGGTGCTTGACAACACTAACCATCAGGGAAATGCAAATTTAAAAAATAACAATGAGATATCACCTCATACCTGTTAGAGTGGCTATCATTAAAAAAGACAAGAGATAACAAGTGTTGGTGAGGACTTGGTGAAAAGAGAACTCTTACGTCCTGTTGGTAAGAATGTAAATTGGTGTAGGCGATATAGAGAGAACAGTATGAAGGTTCCTCAAAAACAAAACAAAAAAAAAAGATCACATTAGTTTGTATCAAGCAGTAGAGTTTCTCTTCCACTCATATTTAGTTACTCAAAGTTGTACCACATTTATGTGTTGGTACTCAATTGTGTTCTGTTCCTTAAAAAAGTGGCACTGTGATTAAAATTTCACTTATATTTGTAACTAAACACAGTATTCAAATTAGTTAACTTTTTAAAAGGCAAAGAAACATGATATTAACGTTTTAGGCAAAAGCTGAGAATATTTTAAGAGACAATCATTAGCACATAAATAATAGAACAAAGAATGACTTCTGTTTTGACTTTGTAGTTAATATTCTAAAGGGGCATTAGCTTTAGTTATAGTATACTTAATCCATTTGAATAAAATACTTAGGAAAGTAAATTTCATATCAATGTTACAATCGCTTTTTTATTTTTAAAAATTACTAAGCAATGTTTACTTATTTCCACACAATGGAAAAAATGCTGTGATGTTTTGCCTTAATAAAAAAAAATGTATCTTGTAAAACTGATTTATTTGTTATAAGAAATTCATTCAAATGCCATCTTAAAAAAATTAAGAGGGGGGCATTTCAGTGGTGCATTTGTGAGGCTTCCAACTCTTGGTTTTTGCTCAGGTCATGATCTCAGAATCATGAATTTGAGTCCTATTGGTTCCATGCTCAGCTTGGAGTCTGCTTGAGCTTTTCTCTCCCTCTCCATCTGCCCCTCCTGCTTTTGCTCTCTCTCTCTCAAATAAATAAATCTTTTTTTTTCAAAATAAATCTTTTAAAGAATAAATTAAGATGGTATTATGGCACTACATGTGCTAAATGATTATTACCATGGAACTTATAAAAAAAGAACTTATAAATTATCTTTAAGTGTTTTTTAATTCATCACCTATTATCCTTCACTAATTATACTGAAGTATTACTGAAAACTGTGGGGGAAAAAAAGAGGAGAAAATAAGACCCAAGTAATAAGAAAGAAAATGATACAGCTCACAGTAGAAATTGAAACAACAAAGAAACAAGCCAAAAGCAGTTATGTACAAAAAGAAAGAAACTAAAGAACTTCTAGTCACACTGATAAAAAAGAGAGAGAGAGAGATAAGCAATAATTTATCAGAAATGAACATGGTAACATCACTAGAGATTCAACATATTCAACATATAAGAAGATAGTATTAAGAAAAATTTTATGCCAACAAATTCAGCAAGGTTGATAAATTCTTTGAAAGATACACAGATGACCAGCCTTTACTCACAAAGAGATGTTCTAGATATCTATCTATCTATCTATCTATCAACACTTATTGTGAAATATCATTCACGTAATAGTCTACAAAATGCAAACTCTTCTATAAACAGCAGATCAGTGTTTGGCTGCAGACTAGGTGGGTATAGCAGGGAAAGATTAACAGAGCATAAGGAAAATCTGGGGAGTGAAGCATATGTCTACTATTTTAATTGCAGTGATGGTTTCATTTGTACATATTCACACAAATATACAAAAGCATACATTTTCCAAATGAGCAGTTTATTGTACAAACATTGCAAATGTGGTCCTAGCAGAAATTATAAAACAGCAGTATTTATTTCCTTATATACTGTCTTTCTTACATACTGCAAGTAATCTCAATTATGGTATTTTTTGCTTAAAAATAATAGGTTTTCTCTTGCTTAAGCAGTACATGGTTGGAACTGTTACTTTTGCTTTCAGGAAAGTCACACATGATTTGTAGTTAAGGGAATGATTTCAATAGTAAGATGATACTAGTAATTTATTGGGATAACAAGATAATACTAGAAATGAGTTAGAATTGAACAAAGACTTGCAGTTTGGGGGGCAGAGCTCTAACTCTGAATCCAAAAAGGTATTTATATTTTTAGTAATAAACTTTTAGAGATAATCTTTAATAAGTCCCTTTTTAATATAAGGGACTTAATTTTATACCAGGTAATCTGAACAATATAAAAACTGTTTTTCATTAGATACTTATTGTGAACTAAATTAAAACTTTTATTTCATATGAACTAAAATATATTGTTAAATTTTATTAAAGAAATAATGCAATCAAATAATTCTATGTATACAATGTAATAGATACAAAATACTTAATTATTGGTCGTCATCAATTGGATATGGCATTATTAATAACTACTACAGTTAGTTAAGGCAGAAAATTTTTACCTATCCTTTCTTTCTGTGTAACTCTCTAATGAAAACTTATATTTGGATTTGAAAAGGAGTTACAATTATTAATTTTTTCCAATGAAATTATATGAAATGCCTAACATGTGCAAGATAATCTACTATATACTATGCATATAAAGATTAAAGATGTAACCCTACCATTGTGTACACCAATATTGCATGTAATGAAATGTTCACCATTACATATTGATGAAATTATGCATGAAATGCCTGGGAGCATGTTAAATTAGGAATGGTATGTTACAAAAGGGTAAGGGAAAATGACTCATATGTGCAACCCACACGTTGTATATGAGTTCATATATTATATTCAGGAAACCAAGAAGTAATTCAGTATTAGATAAGCATAAGCCACAAATACCAAAGGTGCAACTGAAAACACATGGGCCAATCCTTGGGCAATGTGAAAAAGTATTGTGAAATAAGCAAATTTCTGTACATGTTATTTCCAAGGAATCATTAAATATGAATGTTATATTTTATCCAGATTTTCTAGTATTGGCATGATATGAATTTGTATCAGGGAATTAGGTTAAAGGATATTTTAAAAAATCATGCATTCTATAAAGAGCATCACCCATTCAGACTTACGGTATACATTATCTTGAACGTATTTGGAAATTGGTTACTAAAATTTGAATAAGTTATTCTCTTGTTAAAATATTATGCAATCAATGCAATCACCACTAAGTCATTGGGACCTTTTATTAAACTATAGTGAATCAATGATAATAATATTAGTCAAAGGATGACAACTTAAAGCAACAGATTTCTCAAGGATTTGATGAGTGGAACTCTCAGTTTAAATGATGGTTAACTATACCCTTCTAACACAATCTACAGCCCCTCAATAAATAGCTTCTTCATACACACATTCTTTTGGGCTGAGGCCCACAAAAGGAGAAGGGTTTTTCTTTAGTGCACTGTGCCCCTTAGTTTATGGCTGTCTAGTACTGTAGGGGGTTAGCAAAAGTAAATCTCCATAACTGTTAGTCAAACAATGACAGTTAATAGAAGTTTTACCCAGTGCTATCAAGATAATAATTAACAATTTATAGCAAAAAGGAAAAGCATAATAATAAAAAAGTCAGAAGCTAATAAAGAAAAGGAATGAAGTTACTGCATGAACACTGTACTCACGCAATCATCATAAATAAACCAATAGTGTAACTATCTCTTTAACACAGTAATTCTGGATCAGAGAACCAAACAGCAGAAAGTGAAGGGAACCCATAGTTCATCATTCATTCTACTTCACCAGACTCCAATTCCATGCCCTCCCAACCAAGGAGGTAATTGGTACTAAGACTGTATAATTTAATTTTTCCTTAGGGAGGTCCTACTCTGTCAGAGAATGATTTTTTTCTTTTCTTTTTCTTGTCTTTTCTCCCAGGCAAAAGGTAATTCTGAATGTTTAGCAGAGACACACGGAAAAAGAGATATATGGATATGAAAAATGTAAGACTGATCTTCAACATTAATAACATGATTCACATCTATTGAATATAATTTTAGGACAGAGTGAAGTTTGTGATACCAAAAAACTTGGTCTACCACCTGCTATGATGTTGACGTATCATCATAAAAGAAATATTTTCCACTAACAGAGACACTTCAGTTAGGCAGCTAAATAAGCCAATTGTTAATCAACCATAATTTGATAGATAAATTGGTAGATGATAGATAAGATAGAGAGAGAGAATACATATCACTTTATGGTTTAAAAATAGGTAGATATATTCTGATACAAACAAAATAATCAATTTGTTGAGTATCTATTATCTTCCACAGGACCTTACATAAACAATCTCATTTAACCCTAGTAGCATCAGGAACACAAATACCAAATCTGGATTACACTAGGTTTTTTTGGTTCCTGGTCCAATTATGTTTACATGAAACCATATTCCTTTACTTAAAATGCATAATACTTATAAAGGAGAGGATCCAAGATCTGTTAGAACATTTCTCACTAACACATTCAAATTAATTACAGTCTGATTAGTTTATATTTTCCCCAGATATATGGAGTTGTTTGCAATCACTGAAGGCATGTGTGCGCATGTGTGTGTGTGTGTGTGTGTCTGCATTTGTGGGGCAACTGTGTGTGCTGACTAAAAGCAGGAAAGTAGCTGAGGGAGGTCAGAGACAGGGTGGTGAACAGAGAATAAGAGAGTGACATGTGTTAACAATGGCCGGTAGGGTAAGACTCACTGAGGGCTGGGGATATGTCCATATTTTGTCCTATTTGTCCACACCTGGAACAGTGCCTGGAGAAGAGGTGCTCCGTAAAGATGTATTTGATGATTGATAAAGACTGAACACAAAGTTCACTACACCAGACAAATTTCATAAATGTTGCCTTTTCTGTACCATGTGGAATAAGCCTGTGCTTATGATATTTTGTTTTATTTTAATTTTGTCTAGGCTTTAGTAATATATGAGTAACTCATTCTCTGTATATACCTTAGCCCTTCTTCTCTCTTCAGGTAATCAAACTCAAGCACCCTTCTGGTTCTGAGTAATGCAGAGCACAGAAACTAGCAAACAAGAAGCACTTGGTGAATGAGATGGTGAAAAGTACATAAACAAATACAATCAAGAACATGAGTGATGAAACATTAAAATACTGCTCATTATTTGGAAACAAATGCTTCCTCATCATCTATTAGGCAACGGCAAAAGGACCACAAATTGACTAGGAAGTAAAATGACGGGAATCATTACTCACCTATGATCATGACCATTTATTTACAAAAGCCTTTTCAGAGAGTCCGTACTCGAATTTACTAAGATCACAGCCTCCAGGGCCACACTACATGGGTTCGTCACCCAGCCTCAAAGCTTACGTGTACTATGAGGCAATTTATTAACTTTTTATGTGCTTTCATTTCTCTTGTGAACAATGGTGATTATAATACTGTCTTTCTCTTAGGAGTGTAGTGAGGATTAAAATAATATTATGCAAGATTTATACTTAGCCAAAAAAATAATCATATTACATACAGAGTTAGGCAATTTATGTCCAAAAAGTTCAAAGTATAGAGTTCTACTTCTGGAACTATTAATCTTCAAGTGGCAAAAAATAAAATTTACATCTTAAAGTGAATTAACAGAAAAATATGAAGCTAATTATGTATTCACCATTGCTGTGAACCTTTACAATTTTTTTTTTTATTTTTTGGAAACGATTTTAGTGACATGTAGATTATCACCTAACTCAAATTCTGCCACATTAAAATTCAGTAAAACATAAACACCAATACAGAGACTAATGTGGTATTTGATAATTTGGGAACGAAAGTGAAAATGCAAAAGAAACAACTATCACCAACTTCTGTTGTTACTTTTAGGTTTTCCAAATTGTTAAGGAGACAGATTTCTTTCATGTCACATCCAAGTGTCTATAAAAACCTCGTAATTTTAAAAATGTGTTTATTCATTAATTAATTCAGTAGATATATATAGAAAGCTTATCATGTGTCTGATACATAGAAGACATTCTGTCAGCATTTGTTAAATATGTTCTGTAAAACTTTTAATCAGCTCTGCCTGAGAATATATGATGTCATGTAGTCTACTGTTTATGATAAAGAGACAGGGGCTTAGTGATATGTAAAATCAGGTCACAACAGAATTAACTTTGAGTGTATCAATCCAGTGATGAACATTGAGATAGTTAGATGAGATACCTATATCTATATACAGTTTTATTTATACATTATATATTTTTTCATATGTATGTATGATTTTTTTAAAACCAAAGAATAAAGTTCTATAAAACTTGATGAAAAAATGTACAAATTTCACCAAAGAAAACTTTGCTAAAATGTGTGGGCAATGTGGTCTGATTAAAATATTGAAATAAGAGCTTCCTTCTCCCTGGTTAAAAAAAAAAAAAAAAAAAAAAAAAAAAAAAAAAAAATTCACTCCTACCTCCCCAAAAGGAAGCCAATGATCAAATGGTCTCAAACACTTAAGGATAATTAACACTAATCCTCAGACTCTTCAAAAAAAATTGAAAAGGAGAAAATATTTCCCAACTCATCTTCTGAGGCCAGTATCACCCTCATATAAAAGTCAGACAAAGGCACAAGAATAAAAAAACTAGAGGCCCAACTCCCTGATGAACATAGATGTAAAAGTCCTCCATAACATACTAACAAACCAAATTTCACAGAATGTTAAAAAGATCATACAGCATAATCCAGTGGAATTTATTCCTGGAAGGCAAGGATGGCTCAATATACACAAATGAATATGATAGGCCATATTAACAGAATGAAGAATAGAAATCACATGATCATCTCAATAGCATTTGACAGAAATAAAACAAAATACAACAGCCTTTCATGATAAAAACTTTCAGCAAACTATGTATAAAAGGAAGGTACCTCAATACGAAAAAGGCCACACATGACAAGCTCACAGCTAACACCACACTCAACAGTAAAAAAACTGAGAGCTTTTCCTAAGATCAAGATCAAGAAAAAGATGCCCACTTTCTCCACTGCTATTCATCATAATAATGAAATTACAAGCCAGAGTAATTAGGCAAACAAACAAATTAAAAATAAAAATAGGGACATCTGGAGAGTCCCACATCAGGCTGCCCACAGAGAGTCTCCTTCTTCCTCTGCCTATGTCTCTCTCTCTCTCTCTGTCTCTCCCATGAATAAATAAAATCTTGTAAAAATAAAATAATATAAAAATAAATAAATAAAAATAAAAGACCTAAATTGGAAAGGAAGAAGTAAAATTATCTATGTAGATGAAATGACCATATATATAGAAAACCCTAAGGAGTCCACAAGCACAAAAAGTTAAAGCTAATAAATCAATTCAGTGAAGTTGAAGAATATACAATGAACATTCAAAAATCAGTTACATTTCTATACACAAACTAATATACAACAAACTATTTACAATGGGATGTCCAAAAAAAAAATTAATAATATAATCCCACTAACAGTAGCATCAGAAACAATAAAATACTCAGGAATAAACTTCAGGCATTAAGAGACTTGTACACTAAAAACTGTAAAATACTGATGAAAGAAATTAAAGCCAAGAATATATGAAAAGTCATCTATGTTCCTGTACTAGAAGATTTAATATTATTAAAATGGCTAAACCACCCAAAGCAATCTATGGTTCAATGCTCTCCCCATCAAATTCCCAGGGACATTTTTCACAGAAATAGCAAAAATAATCCTCAAATCCATACATAACCCCAAAAGATCCAAAACAGCCACAACATTTAACAAAGCAGAGTGAAGCTGGAGGTGTCACATTTTCTGATTTGAAAGTGTATTACAAAGCTAAAGTAATTACAACAGTATGGTACTGGCATAAAGTCAAATATATATGACCAATGAAACAGAAGGGAGACCAAAAATAAACCCATGCATATACAGTTAGCTGATCTTCACTAAAGGAGCCAAGGATACACAAAGGGTAAATGATAGTCTCCTCAACAAATGATGTTGGGAAAACTGGATTATCTACAAGCAAAACAATGAAATTGGACCTTTATCTTGCACCGTAGATAAAAATCAACTTTAATCAAGATTAAAGACTTTTGTGTAAGATCTACAATTGTAAAACTCCTAGGAGAAAACAGGAAAAATTCTTTTTTTTTTTTGAAAAATTCTTAACTTCGTTCTTGGCAATGCTTTCTTGGATATGATACTAAAAACACAGGAAAACAACAGCAAAAATAAACAAGTGGGACTACATCAAACCAGGAAGCCCCTGGACTGCAAAGGAGACAATCAATGAAACGAAAAGGCAACCTGCAGGATGGGAGAAAGTATTTGAAAACTCTCTATTTGATAAGAGATTAGCATCCAAAATATATAAGAAATTCCTACAATTCAATTACCAAAACAAACAAAAACTCCTATTACAAAATGGCAAAGGACTGAACAAATATGTCTTCAAAGAACACAGATAAATGGCCAAAAGTCTTAAAAAAATAAAATAAAAGTAACAAGGATTGGTAGATATATATTGTTGGTGGGAATGTTAAAATGGTGCAGCTGCTATGGAAAACAGCATGGATGTCCCTCCAAAAATCAAATAGAACTATGATGGGATGCAGCAATCCCACTACTAGGTCTACCTCCACCAAAAAAAGAAATCAAGATTTCAGGGATGTCTGCACTCTTATGTCATTACAGCATTATTCACAGTAGCCAAGATATGGAAACGACAGGCGTCCCTTGACGGATACACGGGTAAAGGAGTTGTGGTATATATACACAACGCCATAAGGGAACCCTGCCATATGTGACAACATGGCCAGACCCAGAGGACATTATACTAAGTCAAATAAGCCAGTCATAGAACAAATACTGTATGACTCCACTTACAGGAGATCCCTAAAACAATCAAAGCCAAAGAAGTATGAAGTCGAAGGGTGGTTGCCAGGGTCCAGGGGGAAGGGAAAATAGGGCCATGTTGTTCATTGGTTATAAAGTTCCGGCTATACAAAGGGAGTAAGTTCTAGAGATCTGCTGTACCACACAGGACCTGTAGTTACCAACACTGTATTGTACATTAAAACATTCGTTAGAAGATAAATTTTGTGTCAGTGTTCTTTACACGATTTAAAAAAAAATAGTTTCTAAGTTTTGGCAGAAAAATTTCTGTGGAAGCTGAAGGACTCAATAGTTATTCCCTCCTGCTTTATTTCTGAACTACCAGAAAAAGCAAAGAAAAATGCAGGTGAATATAAATATCTTTTTAATGCTGATAATGGAAAACCTGTTAAATGTGCCAGCCTAGTAATTATGCCTAGTGATTCTGAACCCCAGAAGATATCGTATTGATACAATCAGATTTCCCCTGAAAAGTCTGGGCCTTGCACTTCCATGTACACTTTCCACATTAACAATCAATCATGTCGCCTCTGAGGGAGAGTTAGTGAAAAGGTGAGGAAAAGATTTAGATACATCGACATACCTTCATGCTAGAGACAACAGCGTGAGTGGAAAATAAGGAGTCAATGTGGCCAAACACTGCTAGACTGTACATTCCTTGAATATTCTTAATAAAATGAAAACAATTTTGGATTCTAAAATTTGTATAATTTGCAAAAATTATATTAGCTTATTAGTTTTCTTATTGATTTTTTAAAAAGATTTCATTTATTTATTCATAAGAGACACAGAAAGAGAGGCAGAGACACAGGCAGAGGGAGAAGCAGGCTCCTTGCGGGGAGCCCCACGTGGGACTTAATCCCGGGACCCCGGGATCACAACCTGAGCCCAAGGCAGATGCTCAACTGCTGAGCCACCCAGGGGTCCTTATTAACTTTTTATAGGATTTGCATCTCATGAGTAAATATTCATTTGTCTGGTTCACAAAAGAATATCTCTTAATGCAGCCATTCCTCTACCAATAGTAGATATATTCTAAATAATTATGAAAAGCAATAGAAAAATAATGTTCCAGGTACACATTTTACTCAATATTGACAATGTTTTAGTATCTCATTATATTATAAATTGAGGTCACTCTGGTTTAATTCCAAGGAAATGTACTGACAACAAAGGAAATGGTTTTAAATGTATATATTCATCAATTCAGTGCTTTTCAAATGGGGAAGGACTTGTCAGAATGACTTGGGACTTTCTCATTACCCTTTCCCCTTTGCATCAATTCCATTTTTGATGGAGAAGTGTTGTATTCTTCAGGTGTTCTGGAGTAAGGTTTTTTTAAAAAGGAAAATCACTTCCTAAATGAATAGGATTCTGAAAAACAAATGCATAACTAATTCTGAGTTGAATGTTCTACTAAACATGCGTCATCTTTCTGTCCATTTTAAATTATGCAAACCTTCCATGACTTGCGGGTACTCCAAATTACATCTTATTCATTCATGTTTCTTAAATATATGTTGTTGAGTAGCCAGGCATGTACTAGACTATGGGCTTATGTATGGGCATAGTGGTGAGGGAAAGGACATAATCATTCAATATTATCTTATATTTTCCAATACTACTTATATTTGAAATATTCCCAACTAATATAAAGAGGAAATAATCACAAAACTGTGAGAAACCATGTTCAAAGTTATCTATAATGAACCATGTATATGTGCATAAACTGCTAATTGCTCTGGGATATAAGTTAGAAATTCAGAACATAGAACTTACAAGTGCATGGGGCACACATTTTTGTAATCAGATATCCACATATTTCACACATGAAAGAAGGAAACCAAAAATATTTTAGAGTTTTGGGACGCCTGGATGGCTCAGGGGTTGACCATCTGCCTTTGGCTCAGGGCGTGACCCCGGGCTCCTGGGATCTAGTCCCATATTGGGCTCCCCGCAGGGAGCCTACTTCTCCCTCTGGCTGTGTCTCTGCCTCTCTCTCTCTGTGCCTCTCATGAATAAATAAAATCTTTTAAAAAATATTCTAGTCTTATTATAGTTGGTACTCCTTAATAGTATTCTATTTATAACCAAACTATATTTAAATAACCAAACTAGATTCAAATACTTTTTCCCAAACAGCTTCTCACCTTCTCATGAGAATATCCAAATTATACAGAAAAGGATATTGTTGAGCAGATCTCTACACTTTAGAAGAATCTGTGGATTTTTTTTTAAATCTCTTTATGTTTCTCTGCTCCTCCACGATTCCCAGAACCAATAGCATTTTTTTTTTCTGATTTATTTATAATTTCTCTTACCTTGGAAAATTTTTAGAGAAGACTTGATCTTGGTCCTTCATTCAAATCTAGAAATGCAGCTCAACCCCAGGGCTTGCATTGTCCTTCTATAATCTGCATGTATTATGCTACAAAAAAAGAACTCTTGATAAAAGCATGTCAGAGTCATGCAGTTGTCACTTTTAACAAAGAATTGTATAGGAGACATTGGAATTCACAACAGTGAAAGGAGGGTTTTATAAAAGAGTAAAAAGATGTCTACATGGTCCTCAAAGAAAGTGAAAGAAAAAAAAAAAAAAAAACTTCCTGAGAAATAACCTATGCTAAGAACTTCTTTAAATAACCAGGATAAGATAATACTAAGAGGAAACACATGCTCAAATACGGCATTCCCAGAGCCAACTACTTAAAATGTATATGGTGCATGTTCTTCTGCCTTCTTTAAAGTATGCCCATGCAGTTGTATTTTCATTCCAGGTGCATTAATCACTGGGAGTTCACTTCAAGTGAATTGAGTTGTTGAACAGCATTTTTCTTAGCTGTGAACACTACACATGAGAGCAGAAAACAGAGTTTGCACGTTGGTATGAAGCAGAGAGTTTTCTTTGGGGCGCTGACGCAGCCACGTGCAAGCTTTAGGTTGGCAGGTGAATATGCATGTACCATACTTTTCTAAAATATACGTGGTGTTGGTTTTCTTGGATTTGCTTTTTGACCTGCTTTATGAAGTAGGGTATTTGGGTGTTCAGTTTTGATTGGCTAGGGTGATAAAAACTTAGTTTTTTGCTTCTCCATAGGTAAATGGGCATTTTTTTTTCTGTGTGATCCCATTTCAGTCTTTATTCTCCATCTTCATTATTCTTTTTCTTTTTCCTTAGTCAGAATTTTCATAAAACGACCCTGCAAAAATATCACTTTACTTCTTTTAAAGGATTTTTTCCTTCATGATTGTCACTCCAATTAGGGCTTCCTTTTACTAATTCCACCCACTTTACATGCCTAATTTTATTTTCTACTCAACTATGAAGAATTTTATCTGCTATGACTTATATTATCATTCCAGAATTGAATTACTTTCATCTTTTTCTGAAAGCTGAAGAATATTATTGTTCAGAATATACATACATATATATGTTAGATGCTATGTGATTCCTGGCATTTCTTTTTTCTGTTGGTTTGTAGTGGTAGGGGGTAGGGTGAGATCTCTACGCAAAATTATATTTTAATTCATGGCAGTGCAATTTTTTTTTTTTACTGTGTCAATAACAATACTGTATCTGTAAAGCTGTTTTTTTTTTCCAAAGATTTTATTTATTTATTCATGAGAGACACAGAGAGAGAGGCAGAGACACAGGCAGAGGGAGAAGCAGACTCCATGCAGGGAGCCCTACGTGGGACTCGATCCCGGGTCTCCAAGATCCGGCGACGCTAAACCGCTGCACCACCAGGGCTCCCCCTATAAATCTGTTTTAATTTTTCTTTTAACACTGGTGGGTGGGTGGTTTAAGTGCACATAACACATGTCATTTATGTGCTTTCATACAATTCAGAGACTACATTTGTAAGTAGAATCTATGGTGGAATTTTGAGAAAACCGTAATTTCCTACTGCACAATCATGCACAATTTCTAGTCCACAGGGATTTACACTCTCTCGATTGACCTATACTTCTAATTAATGCATTTTGGTTATGGCTGACTTAGTTAATCTCCTATGATTAGAAATAGCACAATGTGTGTGTGTGTGTTTACGTTTATATGTATATGGCATAAGCCACATTTAGATGACAAAAACTTCATTTTAAGAACATACATTCAGTACATTCAAATATACATTCAATCACATGTTCATTGATATGATATTTCCTAAATATCTGTGAAATTTTCTAAGGCAAATGCAGAAAGTTCTTAAAATCATCTGGCATTCTATGCCATAGGCTATTTATATACTACATTTACATAAGTATTGAGAAATAAAATATTTTAACATCTAACCTTGTTCAGAAAAAGTGAGACACAAAACAATGAACCTTACCTACAAAGTTGGTATTTTAAATCTACCAACTACTAAAACCTTATATAATAACTGTGAGACCAGTTTTATAACTTGAGTATCAGACTCATGTTCAAAAATCTTGTCACACGTATCATTGTGTTTTTGTCTTCATATATTACTACTTGGAACTCTCTCATAATTTACGTAGTAGCAATTCATTTCTATGGACATTAAAGTCCCAAAGCTGAGTGTCTCAGAGAAGATTTTGCAAATTTCCTCTACCATTCCTTTATTATTCTTCAATATTAATTTGAATCACCACCAGTCCTGACACCTGTCATGAAGCACAAACCTTTCAAGCTAGAAAAGTACTATGAATTTGTAACTGACACACATTGACTTGAGAAGAAAAGCCATTCATTGCTTCATTTAAAAAGAATGTATAATAAAAGAGGAAATCTGACTGAGATTTCCTCTTAAGGATGTGACATTAAGGGACTGTGATCGGAATTTTTGCTTCTACAATGAATGAATCTATTACAATAATGAACTAAAATAAATTTGAGGAGAATCATAATTCCAATAATTATTTGACAATTTTCAAACTAAACTAAATAAGTTTACTGGGAACCTTAGCAAATGCCCAAGACAATATATCAAATTTTACTATGTCTATTTCAAATCTTAAATTTTTGAATAGAGAGATTTTTGGTAGTATTTGGTTAGCAGTCACTTTGTAAAGTGAATGGTTCTATAGTATGGTTGATTAGAGTTTTATAATATGGTTTATTAGAGTTTGTGGAAAAGCCTAGAATTCTACAGCCACAACAGGTCAGAAAATTGCAAAAAGTTAAGATGTGCTAATAGTTTTTAGTTCTTTAAAATATGCACATTCACGTTACTGTCTGCTCTATAAAACAAACTTGTAAACGTTGTATAAAGCCCAAAATGGTGATTTTAATTGTTCACATAATTTTTGCACAGCCACTCTACAAGTTGAACAACAAAAATATAATAGTAGAAAGCTTACATAATCACCACTGTCATGAGTCCCCTGTCCTTTTTTACTTGGTTTATTTCTTGGTCCAACAATAACTCCTCTGACTCTTAGCAAATGTTATTGGGGTGGGGGGAGAACATAAAAAATGAAAAAGAAAACAACAATCAGCTAATTAAACAAACATCTCCCTCATTAAATACAAATTCAGACAAATAATTTGTTAAAATAGAAGCACACAAGCAAAAAAACAAACAAACAAACAAAAAACTCCAAAGAATAAGGATCAAAGATTTGTACAATGGTTCTCTCACCATTTATTCTTTAGTAAATAAACACTTGCTTCTGATGGTATATGCTTATTCATCTTATTTAATAAATACTTATTTAATATGTGCCACATGTAGGCATTATGTTAGCCAATAGAGACATACTGCTTAAAAGAGGGAGAAAAGAAAAAAAAGGAGATTACCTCTGAAGAAATTTAGAGCTGAAAAGGATGCTGGACAGAAAAATAGGAAAGGAAAATACAATAGTGTATAAAACTATATGTACATGCGCACACATACATATTCACATATGCATGATGCTTGATGATAAAATGTTAACACTTCACAGTTAATGTTAAGCACTTTTAAAAATATAAGGTCATTTACTATTATTAGTACTATGCAAAGTGTACTTAAAGTCACAGTCTATATAATAAGAGAATGGGAGATGAAGCAATTATAAAAGAAAAATAAATGACATAGCCACCATCTCAAAAAAATATAAAAAATACTACTATGACCTCAGAGTTGATTTCTTTAATAAGACAAAAACTCAGGCAGATTCTAAAAAAATCTTAAGTTAGTACATATAGAAGTATCATTATGTGAGAAAAGAATAAATTCATCCAGAATATATAATAATCCCCAAAATGTATATAAGATAGCCCAACTTTTATGCACAAAAATTAACAGAACCGGAAGAAAATTTATACAGTGATTACCAAAGTAGGGGATGCCAGGGAATGTTTCTATTGATGTTGATAGATCATCCTGACAAGCAAGCAAACAAAAATAGTACTGATATAGAATATTTAAAAAACATTTTCAATAACAGATCTAATGGACATAGGTGAAATATATGGAAAATATTCATCCTTCTCAGGCTTATATAATGCAATACAAAATTGTCCACATACTAGGACTTCAGTATAGAAATGATGTTAAAAAATGGCCAAAAAAATATATTCCATGATAATCCAATTAACTTTTTCAAAAGAAATAACAAAATAATACTAAAATAATACATTTGGAGATTTTAAAAGATATAAACAATGTATAATCCAATAATAAATCATAATGAGTCTTATCAAGTTCTTAGACTTGAATAACAAATATAGTACATATCTAACGTTAAAGAGTGCAGTGGAAGCAGTACTTAATGGGACATCCATAGCTTTCAACAAATACATTAGAAAAGAAGAAAGGCAAAGATAAGTAAGTCAGTATCCAACCTAAGAAATAAGAAAACATAGGGGTATCTACCTAAGGCATTCAGAAATACGGGAAAAGTGAGGAGAGAAAAAAAAAATTAATGAGATCGGCAACAAAGACATAAGGACAGGGCCAACATATAATCTAAAATAGTGTAAACAGCTTTCCAAATGTATAGAAAAAAGTTACACAGTCACTGGGACAGATCTGGACCAAAAGAAGACTGGTGGGTGAACTTGGTTGTTTTTAATTTTTGGCAAGAGGTGAGCATGGATACACGCCAATGAGTATGGCAATAAAGTGAGACAGATTCAAGACATAGAAGTAAACATTTTAAGGGATGAGGAGAAGTCCCTGAGAATCCAGGAATTGTTTCAGCCAAATTCACTGACACTCAAACTATTACCCAAATAATTTTTCCTGGCCTCTAGTTCATGATTGGCCCATTGTTGTCAAAGCCAGTCTTTCCAGAGCCTCTTACGGAGTTTATTTCTGTCATCAAGGTAGTTCAGAAAGCTCTTGTTTCCTTTGGGTCAGAATGGGGCTGTTTACAGTTTTCAAACAGTAGCACAATAAAAAATAAAAAATATAAAATATAAAACATAAAAAAATACTAGGAAAGATCCCAGAGATGCCCAATTCAAAAATTTCACCAAATTTGAAATAACATTGAGCTGGTTCAAACATCAACAAAACGTTAGATACTCTGAGCTTCACGGAAAAATCTACCTCACTCAGAATATCAATGTGTATACAGAACTTTGTAATGACATCTCAGAGTCATATCCTCAGATCATACATAACTCTAGGTTAGTATTTTTCACACAGGACTCACAGGGCAAATCTGAGCCCTGCTGTTTTGGCAGTTCTTAGATGTCTACAGGTCACTGGGTACATTAATACATTAATAAATTATCCTTCAGAATGAATGTCAGCGTGCCATATTTCAACCAGATAGATGAAAGATGAGACTAACATTAGAGGAACGGCTATGAATAACTTTATTGTTTGAACATAATAATAAATATAAAACATAACATACACAATGGTAAATATTAGAGAATAACCCCACAAATTTATCCCAGAGGGGGAAAAATATATATATGGTAGAAAATGAGAATTCTCAAATGAACTTTTATGACTTAAGGTTAGATTGTTCTTCGATTATTTTAATTCCGCTTTTTCTCCAATCCTTTAAAAGCATTTCATAATGTACTAGAAATTCATACATCTCAATTATGCCATGAGTACTTTCTAATTGTTCTGACCTTTTCGTTATTGCTAAAACCACTATGACTCTTATCCCAGTAGTGTTTCCAAAAGCATCTCTCTTTAGTAATAAGAATGCTCTCTGCAAATGTTAGCAGCTAAAGGACACTGAAAAATTATCGACTTCAGTGGAAGAAGCCCATCCCTCATATTTCTGAATCACCCTGCAAAGGAAGAAATGTCATGAGCAGCCCAAATCCCATGACCGACCTAGTGGCCTAGTCAATTTTCCTAAGAAAAAATCAGATCTCTCTTTTGAAATAATTAACATATTAGCAAGGATGGTAGCTCTTTAGAGCTGGTCCTTTATTCCAATCCACATTCCTCAACAATTATATATTAATTACACCGTGATTCATAAGAGATTTGGATATTTTCACCTAGTGCAATTATTAACTGAAAAGACAACATTTACATTCATTGCCCTTTGATATAAAACATTTTTTAATACATTTGTTAGGCCAGGAATAATCTATTCCAATATTTGCGGGGTCGGGTTAGGCTTTCGAACTCTTTACAAGGCAGAACATGCTGAGTTAAGAGCATGGAACTTGGACAAATAATTTTAGGCTTCAGTTTTGTTAACCGCATGAAGGGGATAGTGACCAATACTGCAGACCCTACGTGAGATGATGAAGGTAAAACACTGGCGCCCAACGCGCAGAGAAGGTTCCGTAGTGGGTAGCTACTGACATGAAACCCCAAACATTAAAGTGACAGGGAAGATGGAGAAGAAGTGAAGAAGCAGGTTTACATGAATTGCCACATGTGATTTATCCAGGAAATAAGGAGGAGGCCAATGCCAAAACTTGGAAGTGGATAAAGCATACTTTAGAGACTTCTGCATTTCACATTTAAGATCTTCTAGGGATGGGATCCCTGGGTGGCGCAGCGGTTTGGCGCCTGCCTTTGGCCCAGGGCGCGATCCTGGAGACCCGGGATCGAATCCCACGTCGGGCTCCTGGTGCATGGAGCCTGCTTCTCCCTCTGCCTGTGTCTCTGCCTCTCTCTCTCTCTCTGTGTGACTATCATAAATAAGTAATAAAAAAAAATTTAAAAAAAATAAGATTTTCTAGGGATTGCTGGTCAGACTGAAACATTCTCAGCTCCCCACAGCCTCGATTTTAATGGGGGGACATAGGAGCTAACACATTTAAAAATACACTTCAGGGGATCCCCGGGTGGCTTAGCGGTTTAAGAGCCTGCCTTTGACCCAGGGTGTGATTCTGGAGTCCTGGGATCGAGTCCCATGTCGGGCTCCCTGCATGGAGCCTGCTCCTCCTTCCTCCTGTGTCTCTGCCCCCCTCCCCGTCTATCATAAACAAATAAATCTTTAAACAAAATAAAATAAAAAAATAAATAAAAATACACTTCAAATGCTTGCTCTGTGCAGAGCCTGTGGCTCTAGCTGCCACTGACCCGTGCACAGTCCCGGCCCCTACGCATCTTCTCACTTCCCGGGGTAGGCAGTGTCCTCATGCAAAGTTCACACCAAACCACGATAACCACGGCCAGCCGAGCCAACTAAGCAACTCAGAGCAAGCCAAGGACCCAACAACAAGCCTGCACAGAGGGCCCACTGCACCCGAGCACAAGGGTGCTCCTGTCTACATGAGAATTTTACACGTAAGAAAATTATCTTGGAAAAGATCTGCTTTTTTTTTTTTTTTTTTGATATCTGCTACTCTTCTGAGAGGCTGACATGGATCTCTGGGGAGAAAGGTACTATTTACAAATGTACGTACCAATAGAAGAGTGAAAGAGGTTAGATGTTATGTTTTCTGCCTCTACCTGTGAGATCACTGTTCTTCTGTTTCAGAGGTTTATGTTTCGTAAACACTATTTCAGATCCTGTTATAAATCTCCAATTAATATAAAAATCGCTCTAGAGCACTTACCCACGATCTGGAGGTTTGAGAGTCAGTGAGACCATCTAGTACCTTTTCTCAAGGTTTCAAGGGAGCTACTCAACGTAGGTCTTGAACAAAAAGACGTATCCTTGGAAGCAGTGGAGAAAATTACCATCTCGTTTCTTGTAAATAAATTGTTTTGCCTTTTAAGTGCAGTTTGCTATTGTGCAAACTGCTTCCCCTCTTCTGCAGTGAGAGACTGACTTTTCTTGATAGAACTGTACTGTGTCTATGGCAGATTCTATTCACACGGACTATTTAATAAGTGCACAAATCACATTTTTGTTGCTCTTTTTTCTTATTGCTTTATTGCCATGGTTTCTTTTCCTTTTTTCATTTTTTTTTTAACCAGGGCACCATAGTGTTTCTGAGATCGTCGTGCTTTCATCTCATAAATTCTATACAATATGAGCCAGTTAGCAGCACTAATAGACTAGAACAAACGGGAGTTGATAAAGTGTCACAGAAATGAATCAACGCAATGACAAATATTTCCTTTTCTTATTTTGAACATGAAAATTTTGTTTTGCATTGTTGTCTGCTTTCTAAAAACTTGATAACAAATAAATTATCTAGACCCTATTTGATGTAAAATATCCTACACTTTCAGGTTACTTGCTGAACTCCAAATAATGCGGAGCACATGTCTTTTTTTTTTTTTTTTTAATGTTGTATAGGAGATGAATAGAAATACCTCATGCTTTCAAAATATATTTTCATTCAGACATCAAAAATAAACATTGTCGGGACGCCTGGGTGGCTCAGCGGTTAAGCATCTGCCTTCGGCTCAGGGCGTGATCCTGGGGTCCCGGGATCGAGTCCCACGTCAGGCTCCCTGCATGGAGCCTGCCTCTATCTCTGTGTCTCTCATGAATAAATAAACAAAATCTTTTAAAAAATAAAAACTAAACGTTGTAACAAAGATATTCAATGCAAATATGAATCCAATCCCTAATTTCAGCATTTTGGTCACTTACGTCTGTGACAGTAAGGTCCAGATTCTGCATGTTGTGACTTTCAAGTATGCTCCACACACGCAGGTGGGTCTGTAAGTGTGACCACTGTGCCCTTTCCACGGACAGCTGGTGCAGGACTATAAAAGCACCGTTCTTAGCATGAAGAGAGTATCTGCTAACTCTGAGCAAGGCTGGGTTACACATGCGATCTGATGTGAGCCCGGCAGCTGGGTCACCACAAAGAAGACAACGACCAAAGGAACTTAGTGGGGCCCTAATCACAGCCACTACCTGCTACGAACCCAAGGCAGCATCACCTCATCATGTGCTATTAGTTGCAAGGATCGCCATTCATCACCACTGACACGCACGCTATTTGATTCCCTTTGAAGACTTTTCCGCTCCTCGTTCAAGCCGAGAACAGACGCCAACCTGACAAAGTTATCACCGCCACATACAGTGATCACTTCAGAACAAAGCCATACACATGATGCCCCGCTTAAAAGGACAGAAAGTAGCTGTTGTCAAAGTAAACATCTGGCATTATTTGCTTGAGCAAATCTCCCACATTTTCACCATATGATCCACGGAAGTACTAGAAGGTAGAGCAAGGGCTCTTCAAAGCCAGAGTGTGGGCCAACAGAGGAAAAAGCATGTGGAGTGGAGATTAGCCATGGAAGGGTTAGGGATCCTGGAATGTTTCTCCAGGAGCACATCTGAAAAGCTCCACATTAGGGACAGGCAGGGGTCTTTGCCACCTGAGAGACTACATATGCTGTCATCTGTGAAAGAGGGGCACTTAGAGTTTTTGAAATGTTGGCTCAGGGTCAAAAGACATCCCGAGGAAATAGTCTATGAATGTAATATTCTGTATTACTGGCAAGATGTAGAAGGCTCTTGGATGATGTAGTGTAGGAATGGGATATACGGCAGAAAGTGTCCTCTTACCTCAAGTGCTGGTATGGCTCTTGCCCAGCTGCCCTATGAACAGGCTCAGGAAGTGGGGCCCCCTTGGCCACTGATGTAGTTGAAGGGGCTAGTGCTGGGGGATCATTTTATATTTATATTTTACGTGGCACTGTGTTCCAGCTCGCCCCACCCGCTAATGTACAGTACACTCAACGATTCCTGCACCTTCTGTTCCCCAGTCCCCCCTTTTGCCCCTGGGTGATGCATTCGCTTCCAAAATTTTGGAAGCAATTTTAAATGGGAGTGAACGGAAAAACAGCAGTTTATACAGAAATAAAATGAAGCCCTTTCTCTAGGTCGCCACATTCCAGATCGGAAGACCATTCATGCAATACACTGAGCTATCATGAAAACGGACACTAAAAACTTACGGTCCACAGTATACATTCGTTGATCAAGTGCCCCAAGGTCATTACTTCAGATGAGTTTTAAAATATGATGACCAGAATTGAAGTGAGATATTGCTGGGTGTTTTAAAATCATAAGTACTCTGTGGCATGAATTTAGTCTAAGAATCCAGTCAATAAAGATGAGACCTAAGAGGCTCTAATTCAACATGTTAAACTGAACCTGAAATGAAATCAAACACAGGTGTAAGGTTCTTATGGGGCTGGGTAATACATCTGCTGAGGCTGCAGGTGGTGAGCACTTTGCCTAGATAATGTGAAATTAGTATAATAGATCCTAACTGTCTACTACAGGTTTGGCGTGAGCGTTTTCTTCTGTGCCTGTAGGTGTCTATTGCCATCTCAGTTTTGATTACTTTGGTTTAAAAATCTACTCAAGTGATATTCACGGCTGTAAACTTTTATTTCTGGCAGAGGATCAGAGTCTTTAAGGTGAGGAAGAGCATTTCCCATAGTCTCCTTAGGCTTCTATAACCTCTATCCTTCATAAGAAACTCTCGTCTCTAAGAAAACGAAAGGCCAAACCATATAGGTCTTGGTTGATTAAACACAACACCTTGACTATCACTCAGAGGTAAAAAGAGGCTCCGCAGAGCACAGGTGCAATATCGGGTTCACATTCGTAAAGTAAATGGGTCACTGAATTCTGCACAACACAGAACCTCCCCATGGTCTTCAAGGACAAGTCCAAGTGTAAAGTATTCCAGGACTTCAGCAGGAAGGGCAATGGCTGGCTAACTCCAAACATGAAACACTGCAAGCGGTGTCACATACCCACTCTCCACAAATCAAATACTTGGTCTCGGTGAATTTAAAGAACATGGAAGAAGGCCCACTTTTGCTTAGGCGATATTTATTTTGGTTTTCTCTGTGTCTGATGCCACATAATTAATTCGAATATGTTCTGATACCAGACGCTGTTGGCTATTTTCCAACAGCTTTAAAATATTGCGGGGAGGAAGGGTGTTGAATCACTGTATTGTACATCTGGAAGTAATATTACCCTGTGTGTTAACAAACTGGGATTTAAATAAAAACTTAAATATTTGGAGGGGACATGATCATCCATATCTAAGCGAGATACTGCAGGAGAGACACAGATGGGCAAATGGACAATTTTATGGATGGAATCGTATTTTAGGCTTTACATTCTATATTTTGGAATCAACGTAGCTTTTGAATAAAAAACAAACTTACAAACGACACATATTGTCAACCAACCTACAATTAAGGTGTATGGTAACTTCCAAAAGCATTTCCTGCCTCTTTGACACTAAGATAAAGTGGTTAAACTAAGTAGATTTTATACAATTTGTTCACTTAATATGCGTTTCGGAAAACTTGATATTTTTTTTATAACCATTCATTTCTGAATGAATAATCAAAGATTCCGTGATCAATGTCTCACTTTCTTCCAAAAGAGAAGATGGATTTTCAGAAGCTGGCTCAGCTCATTATGCAGTAGTACTGAGTGTGAAACTATCAAGGTTTCATTCCTTTTTCCAACTCAAACAGCTGCTACCATCTCGGAAGAAGCAGGTGTTGATGCGTGAACAATATTAGCACTAAAAAGAACAGACCGTTTGGTGATGACTTTTCTCACTGGAATATTATATCAAAATACTTTTAAATTCCCTAAAGTGCCCAGGTGGGAAGGCAAATTAAACTTTAAAAGGTCTAAAAATATTTCAATAGTTTTACTAGTTCTCCTTCTCCTTACAAATCCAATATGCAATTATAAGAATTATGACTTTAAAGGGGATATTACATTTCAGGGATTTTTTTTGTTGTTGTTTATATAACTCTATGTGAAAATATTTTTAAATCTAAAAAAGTATATTTCAATAAGAGAAACTCCAGAGAAGCTGCAGAAATAAATTAAATAGTCCAAGCATTAAAATCCAACTTTGGAACTTTAAATTGAACCCAAATTCCCAATTTGGGAATACATAAATTCTATCTTGGCACTATCATGTCACTGAAAATACTAACAAAGGAGGTTTTACGTGTGTGTGTGTTTTCCAGAAAGGTCATTAGAAAGCCTTTTATATAAATGGAGTTTTCTCAGAATGTTAAAAAAAAAAAAATGCCGTTGTGTAACAAAGCCTTCCTTTTGAGGCTAGAATTTACAACCATTTGAAGATAGGAGAATGCCATATAAAAATGTGCAAGCAGGCTCTGCCTTTGAAGGCCGAGACCTGGAGTTTTGTTGTTGTTGGCAGTCCCCGGGTTCTTAGGAGAAAACAAACAAAAACCGCAAGGTCAAACCATTATTTAAATAGCTCCATAGCAAGAATCTATCCATGTTTCATGGCAGATTGAATTCCGTGAAAGAAACAGAGAATTGCTGTTCGGAATGTTCAATAAGCGTGGATGCATCCATTCCATGTTTACTGACTTGTAAGCTGTTACTCTGAACACTTCTTTCAAGAACTCCAGAACCTGGATAGAGGGAACTACTGCCCATAAAGGGAATCCATAGCTCCAAGAGCTTCTTAACCATAATCTGGGACAGATTTTGAAAAGAGATGGACTTGGAGAGCACAAAGACCCCCCGCTTTGGAAAGAGGCCATTCCTGGGGCAGCGGAGAAGATACCCGGCGACGGGCCTCAGACTGAGGATGAACCTCTCCAACATCCCTTGGGAAGTTTGGATCTGGACTCTCAGATATGTGATGGCTCGGAGCATTTCAAGGGTTAGAAGTAAACTGGTCCTTATCCCCAAATTAGTGGGATCTAAACCAGAGGTTTTACCCCTAAAAGGCATTTGGCAATGTCTAAAGAATTGTGATCCCTGTGCGATCCCTGAGCAGCGACGCTAGGGATGCTGCTCAATGCCCTACAATGCATAGGGCGAGCACATATTAAAAGAATATCTAGTGCAAAATATTAATACTACAGCTTTTTTGAAACCCAACCCCTAGATGCAGGATGGACATTATGGGTCTGTTTTTTTACTTGCCCACCTGATCCATGACTATTCATTCAACTCGTATTAAAAGGTACAACTTAGCCTTAGTTGAGCTGTTGGAAATCATGGAAATGGTAGTAACCATAACCAGCTTTAGAGAATACAGATAATTTTTTAAAAGATTTTATTAATTTATTTGAGAAAGAGAGAGAGGAAAAAAAACACACAGAGGGAGTGGCAGAGGGAGCGGAGAAGCAGAGAGAGCCGTACTCAGCTGGATCCCAAGACTGGGGGATCATGACCTGAGCCCCAGGCAGATGCTTCACCAACTGAGCCACCCGGATGCCCCAATAATTGAGTTAAAGTAAACTAGATGCTGAGTACACAAGAAAATGATAGAGAAACAAAGGGAAGGCATTGCTCCCAGCGTCCCAAGTCTAGAGTGACAGTTACCAATGAAAACTGCTGTGTCCGGCAATGACATCTTGGGTGACACGGGCAGCAAACACAGCAATGTGGCCAAGAAAATGAGAAGCCAGAATAGAAGAACATGAGCAATGTTTTCTTAGAAACACAGCAAAGAAGCTCTGGGATATGCCAGAAATTCCCAGGAGACAAGCTGGAGCAATTAGATCAATGGAGGCCTGAACACTAATAATTTGGGTGCTAACAGTCATCATGATCTCACCGCGTGACCTCATCTCGGCTGCAGAAACTAGAAGCATTTAAGTGATGCTTCATTCAATACTTACAATCCTACATCTATAAACGTAATAAGCAATGTCTGAGCCCTAAGAACACAGCAGTTTAAAACAGGTCCCTGCTCTTTGGAAGGGAACATTAAAAAGCAATTGCAATAATGTACCCCCCCCCATGTATATCATATTGAATTAAAAGATAACCAATGAAAACTTCACATTTCTTGAGAGAGATGTAGTTTTCTGATAAAATAGGAATGCCACATTTTAGACGATTTTCCAGGAATGCGGTACGTTGCTGGTGTGTAGGAAATAGAGGTTTATATTATCTCTCATTTATTTTCCATTCATGAAATGAATCCACATAATAAAATTTTATAAGAGCCAGTTTTTCTTGGGAAAAGAATCAGAAAAATATTGTGAGATTCACCAGAAATGTGTAACGCACTTATTCATCAGTATTCTGTAGCGTTGCTATCCTAAATATAAGCACGCTATTTAGTTTTCCAGATTATGTTTCTTTTACAATAAGCATATGAGGATGATTACACATATTGAGTAATCATTAAGTTGTCACTTAATCCTTGTAAGAAAGAGATACTATTTTTTTTCCTGCTTTATCAGGAAACACAGTATATATGACCTGCCTAAGGTTATTTTTGCTAAGTGATGGGCCCCAGACCCTAACCCAGCCTCTGCAGCCTATACAGCTGATCTGATATGAAGTTCAGCATTAGCAGTAAAGCTGTTAATAACTCTACACTTTAAAAGAATTCTTGTTGCTATTTTACGCTTATTTTTCTTTTACTGGCTTTTTTTCCTACTATGCCCTAAAACATAAGCACAGAAATATGATTATAAAGGATTAGCTACTGAAAATACTCAAGCTAGAAGTCGGAAGAACACATAAACCAAACTGGAATTGTTATTTTAGAACAATTTTGTTGCTAAGCTAGGCTTGGAGTGGAGGTACGCCTCTTTATCTGATTTATTAAATTATCTGAAGGCGCTACTTTTATAAAAGCTAAGTCGAAATTTCTAAACATGAATTTTGTCCTTCTCTTGAATGATGTCAAGGCAAATGATACATTATACTCCTTGGGTCAAATATGCGCATATATATGCTTTTACTGTTTTGTCCTTTTTTAAAAATTCTTAAACATAAGAAAGTAAAAATATAGTGTTACTTTTAAATTTTTGTTTATATTTATTTATGCATATATAAAATATGTATTTATTTATATTTTATTATTTGGATTACTGCATCCTGGGGTCCTATTTTCTAATAGGAAGTGAAAAATAAACAATTACAAACACAAAATAAAAACAGCACTGTAGACAGTGAACATTTTCTTGTAATACAGGTTTGTGCTTGACATTCAGAAATACCACAGGAGTAAAAACTCCCAGGATACCAGGAGTATAAAGTAATTCTACTCACATAAATCTTCAGACAAGTTTTGTTTTTGTTTTTTTTTTTAATTTTAAGTAAAAATAAAATGATTTAAAATCCGACAGCACAAGGGTGGATGTGAGGGTAGGCTTTCACCAGGTTCAGCAAGTGTACAGGCCGCTGAAGGAAGTGTCCCCTGAGCCTGGCTTGGAGCCTATTATTTCCTTCAAACTAAAGCTTGCCTTGTGTTAACTGCTGCTCTGAGATCCTAAATGACCACTTAGAGGACCTAATGCATTTCTAAAAGAATGAAGCTCACATTCAGAATGTAACCAGTTGACTTGAAAACTTTTTTGGTGATGGAGGCAAGGAATATCCTTGAGTGGCCTAAGGCCAGGGATTGTTACCTGTTTATCACCCCTACTTATCTCCGCCTGCTGGCTTCACTCTGGAGATCAATCTGTCTCAAGTGCTGTGTCATAAGCATCTGACACCAGCTCTGATCTTCCCCCAATTCTCTACTTGGTACTCTGCGTCCCCATTTCAAATTACATGTAATCCCTTTTTTCAGCTTCCAAATAGCTATCATTTTACTCATACAAATACTTTAAGATCAAACTGAAAATCTCTTGAAATACATGCTATTTAAATATTTTCTCTGCCTTTAGAACTTACACTTTTTTTCTGTAAACTACCTAATGCTTACAATTTTGTACACCATCGGGGTCTCAAATGTTTATATTTATGGCTCACTGTTATTGTTTTACTATTTTTCCCTTGTTTTCTTACTTTTTTTTGTTTTTGTTTTTGGTTGTTTTTTTTTTTTTTTTTTGTGGCAGTCTAGAAAGAAATCAAGGTAGAGAAAACCAAATAAAGTACATCAAATTGGGAGTTTTCAACGTATATGTGGTTAGACTAATGCTTGTAACATGGGATATTCTGGTAGGAAACAGAAAAGTGTTTCAAATGTCATATGCTTATGGTAAGTATTGTTATAAATAACTTCCCAATCAAAAGTACATAAGATGTTTCCTCTCTGTTCTTAAAAACATCCTTTAAAATCTGACTCTCGGTAATTTTTTTTATTTATTTATGATAGTCACAGAGAGAGAGAGAGAGAGGGGCAGAGACACAGGCAGAGGGAGAAGCAGGCTCCATGCACCGGGAGCCCCACGTGGGATTCGATCCCGGGTCTCCAGGATCACGCCCTGGGCCAAAGGCAGGCACCAAACCGCTGCGCCACCCAGGGATCCCTCTTGGTAATTTTCTTAAGTTAACTACGATGACCGTTCCCTCGTCCATAGGATTGCTGGTGCAGATGGTAGGAGCCTCAACACAGTTCACAATACTAGGTTTTTTTACTTTGGGTATTATATTAAAAATTATGATTTATCAGAACAATATCCACTGGATACGATCCATTACCCATTAACAACTAAGAATGCTCAAAAGAGACCTAGCAACACATCAACAACAGTTGTCTCCAACTGATTTATGGATCACTGCATTAGAAGTTTTAATTAGAAAGGTCACTTATGTTGAGGAAATACTCCTGCGGTGAAACGTATTTTGATATCCAGAAGATATATTGTTTGGGTAAGGAAACAGTGGGTCAAAACAACATATTAAATAAATATGTCAATATTAATAAAATATGAGTTCCAAAAAGACAAGTGAGGAAGCAGGGATGTACACGGATTGCCTTGAGCAGTTTTAGACACAGCGATTCTATTGTAGCTACGACTCTAGGAAGTTCCCCAGGTCATTAATGCAAGCGCACACCCAGGAAATGCTGGGGAGGGCAAAGCATTACCAGCCGCCTTTGGGTGCTATCTACCTGCACCTGCACCAGGACGGGAGCGTTTCTTACTCCTTTCTTTCATCACTGCACTTGCTTTCTTCACTCCGCTCCTCTCTAGTCAACTCTGCTGCTATTCCTTTCATTCTCCGCCTCTTCCTTACCAAGTCTGACTTCTTGAAAGCCTCAAGAAGATTTTGCAGAGAGGCATGATGTCCATGCTCGGTATCTAAACATTTATAAAACTGGCAAGAGTGCTGTGGTTTTTGAATAAAATATCGTTCTTGCTCTGAGAAGCGTCCTCTCCACTACTCTCAAGTTTCAGGTGCTGCTAGTTTGTGAGATAGGTAACAAGGAGGAAAGGGGGTCTGTGGATGATTTCGAGATGTCTAGCTCCCCTTCCAAGATCCTACCGTCTTTTCATCAGGTATGAGCGGAGACTTGATATTTTTGTTTGGTTAAATGTCTTATTAAGACCTGTTTTGATTTCTGGTGTCAGAAATTCCACTTAAACTGCCTTAGACAAAAAGAGCTTCTATAAATAGGAAGGGCAATGGTACAGGTAGGGCTGACAAAATTGGAGACCAGGCATTTTTTCCTCTCTTTTCTCTCCTATTTGCTATGTTCCTTGTTCTCTTAAAAAGAAATCTCAAGGGGCACCTGGGTGGCTCAGTGGTTGAGCATCTGCCTTTGGCTCAGGGCGTGATCCTGGAGTCCCGGGATCGAGTCCCGCATCGGGCTCCCCACAGGGAGCCTGCTTCTCCCTCTGCCTGTGTCTCTGCCTCTCTCTCTCTCTCTCTCTCTGTGTCTCTCATGAATAAATGAATAAAATCTTTAAAAAAAAAGAAATCTCAAAATAGAGATTTCTCTTCAAATTTGGAGCCAGAGAAGCCTTGGACTAACATCTTGAGTTTTATCACTAAAAAGGAAAACGAGTTTTACTGCCAAGCATCAGGTTAAAAAGATGAAATCCCAGATAGCAACCGAATAATCTGGTTCAAAGGACTGTCTCCTGAATTAATTTTTATGGTCAGATATGGTCAAGGGCTATGATTGACCCACCCTGAGTCAGAATCTAATGCCTCACCAATCCCTGGGGGTACAGAGATGAGATTTTATAAAAACCATGGCCACTACCACTCAGACAATATTGATAGTTTGAGGTGGAAAGCAGTTCCTCAAAGCTAGACTCCTTCAAAAGTGAGAAAGGAACTCTGTGTGGCCAAACTATTGTTCCCTCATATTAGCTGTATCACAAACAGCACTTCCTCTAGTCTTTTCTTTGACTTGGTTTCCTTAGGTGTCACCCTTTAAGGTTAGAAAAGGTGATAAAAAATAAATCTCACAGAATACAGAAATAATTTTTTTAAAAAATTACTCTGCTATTTATAGTAGGGAGAAGTGAAAGAAAAAACAAAATATGCATGAAATATATTTTAAAAATTACTGAACTGTGAATAAGCAATTGAGAATTGAATAATTTCACACAGTATTACTGTATATTCTAAGTAGGCAATTTTTTAGTAAACCAAATAGAATAAATAATCGTTAAATCCACCATATATAGTGGTATGCAAGTTTGAGAATTTGTATAAAATGATTAAATAAATACATCTAGAGTGAAAGGGGAAAAGTTAAATGAGATTTTTTTTTCTAGTGCTTTCTGTCACTAGAAAATTATCCTCTAATTTGAGGTTTTTGCATCTTTTCAACAAAAACTTTTTTGACAGAGACATAGTTTATGTTAATTGAGTTTCTCTGAAAATGAAATCTAAACAAACCTTGGAAGAGTTTCACTTCCTTCTATGAAATTGTAAGGATCACACTGTCATTCTCACTTCTGAATCAACTGCTTTCCTTTCAAACTAAAGTATCACTCTATATTGATTGGTGTACATATATTTATTTCTAAATATTAATTGTCCCAAATCTACAAATTAGGCTCTTTACAAATTTTGCAGTAACTTCTTTGCCAGAAATAGAAAAACGAAGCCATTACTTAGAAGATGTTTACACTGGGTCCTGGATGCTGAAGTGAAAGAAAAGTCAACCTCTCCTTTCTTGCTGTCTTGTCTTTTCCTCTTCTCTATCTGAGCACACACACAAGTAAAAAATCAAAAGGGAGGAAAATAAGGTATTCTCTCTCTCTCTTTCTCTCTCTGGACCTGCAGTGTATCTGTCAAAAAAAAAAAAGTTAATAATAATTTCGGTAGAATTAGTATTATTAGTATAGAATGAGATTATCTTTTCAGGCCAAGAGAGAAAGCACCTGCTGTACGAGGTAGTAGCCATGGAGGTGACTTCAGTCTACGGAAACTCTGAGGTGGGAAAAGTATCTACACATTTGGTGTAGGTTTGGAAACTTAACAAATGCACAGTAGCTGAAATAATTAGGGTAAAACTGAGAATAACTGGAGAAGCAAAAGGGAAAAAGGAGGACATGGCAAGAGTTTTTGGAATTTTTTTTAAAAGACTACGATTAGAAAAACAAATTAAATGTATCCCCCATAATTAAAAAAATCAGGATTATTGTAGGAAGTTGCAAGGAGTCACAAATTCATATTCAATGAATATGCATATTCAATACTAAAATAATAAAGAAAATACATTAAGTATTGTTGAACAAAATTCTATAATGTCTAGATTAGGAAAGTGTTGAATATAAATCAGACCCCTAAAAATCACATTCATATTTTTTAATCACCGTTAGACTTTTTTTTTCCCTAAAATCAGCAAGATGCAACTTTCAGGACATCCTATTAAATACTGCCTTACTGGACTTTAAAAAGGGTTCAAATGTCCATAATGAACAACTTATTATTTTATATTAATTTAATAATGGGTATTCTGGTGAATAGAATTTTAATTCTGATTTTTAACCTAATTATCTATTCTAAGACATTTTGCTTCAGGCCAAGACTTAGCATGTAATCTTATAATTTAGAAATTAAATAAGTAAATCGTCTTTACTAATTTTTTTTTATGGTCTTTAATATTGTTTTTGCTTCTGACCTTTTGCACAATTCAACAGGTGAATGAAGTCTAAGATGGCCAAGGTTATCTTCATGCAAATTTTTTTTTCTGCAAGGGTTTTTATGTGATCCATAGTTTAAACCAAACTCTCCATTAAGTGGATGTATATTAATGAGGCTTTCCTTCTGACCCATTGTTTTTAACATTGAATTATGTCTGACACGTCCTAATTAAGAATCTTTTCCAAAAAAAAAAAAAAAAAGAATCTTTTCCAAATTTAGTGGACTTTAACCAATGTCAGATAAAAGTTCACTGACAAATCAGAGGTAAGTAGAAAGACAACTGGAAGACTTCATATGCAAATTTTCAATAGAAGAGGAGTAAAAGGGATCCCTTGAGACCACCACATTGAAAAATAAGAAGTGTGGGACCATTAATACGGGTTTTGGAATTTATAGTTAATCAGAAAATTCAACTCTGCATGTCCTCATATTTTAAATAATATCAAATATTTAGACTTTTACAAAATTCCTTTATCAGTACCTCTTTAATAAATCTCTCTTGCAAAATGATCAATATATACCGGGAGAGGTTATAAGGTCTTCAGGGTTTAGAAATCTTTCTCTTGCCTTAGGTAGGTTTTGTGCTCCTTCACAGCACTCAGGGTCTCACACTTTCTAGGCACCCCCAATTTTTTTAAATTAAAAAATGGATGTTTCATCTCTATCTTTGTCACTTTTTAATTGACATGAATCTGTATTCCAGACCTGTCTCTAAACATCACCTTTTAAAGAACATTCTTGTCCATCTTCTTTGAAATTGCAAACTTACTCATTATTTTTATCTGATTTATCTCCTAGAACTTATTTCTACCTAACACTGTACAAATTTTACTCATTTATTTGTCTTTTGTCTGACACCACCGGTAGAATGTAAGCTCCATGAGAAGAATTAGGCTGCTGTGATCTCTACACTAATGGCAAGTATTCCAAATGAAACGTGCAATGAGCGGATAATGCAAATTTTGTCATTCTTGGAACTCAGAAACTTTTAGGGGGTTGCGAAGCCAGGAATATACTTAATCGTTTTTTTTTTTTTTAATATCTTATTTATTTATTCCTGAGAGACACAGAGAGAGGCAGAGAGAGAGGCAGAGACACAGGCAGAGGGAGAAGCGGGCGCCCTGCAGGGAGCCGGACGTGGGACTCGATCCCGGGACCCCAGGATCACGCCCTGGGCTGAAGGCAGGCACTCAACCGCTGAGCCACCCAGGAGCCCCTACTTAATCTTCTCAATGTCAGTCCTTGTAAGCCTCTGTTTCCTTTCGATGAGCACTTTAAAAAAAAAAAAAATTTTGCATTAAAAGTACTCAGGTTTGCTCATTTCCATACTTACCGTTTGTCATGCTGTAGGTATGGGAAGCTAACATTTCCTCTGGTGTCCTTGCTTATGTATCCCCTGTTGTCTTGGGTTTCCATAGAGAGTTCTCACTGAACGAGATCTGAGATAGGAACCTCTTTCAGTTCTATTCATCTGCTATTACACGGGAGCTCTATTGATGTGGTGGTGGGGTAGGGTGAGAAGGGAAGCATGGTCTATTGCTGTGATTCCTTGGATCCCTCAGTGAGCCTGTGTCCCTAGGCTACGTCCTTAACAAGTGCTTCTTATTCTCCCTCTCCCCAGTCCCCACCCTCAGAGGAGGCAGGAAGACTACAGAGGACTTCCCCAGGTGGGTTAGGCACTGGTAAAGCCCAAGGAGCGAGGCTCTCGTAAAATAGATCTGAGGGTATTTCAGCACGGCTACTTACCCCCCTCCCCCTGCCAAAAAAGCATGAGGGGCTTTTTCTCCGAGCTAATTTGACATGGAAAAATTACAAATGAAAAGAAAAAGCGCAGATTCAAGAAACAGAGTCAAACAGTGACTGCAACTATTATTTCATTCAGCTATATGAATTTTTGCGAAAACACATTAGGATGCTGTATTTCTCTAAATTGGGGTGTATATACTGAGCATCAAAAATCTACGGTGATATATAAGAAAACGCAAAGGATCCTTATGCCCTTTCGGGCATCTATTGGGGATTCTTTCAAAGAAACTTGGAATAAGGTCAAGTTCACAAGCTGTTGAGAAGTAGAGATGGTATTGGTAGGTAAAGGTCTGCCTAAGAAAACTTAGGCTGTGATTCTAGAGGCTTCTGAAGTTAATCCTTGCTGCCAATTCTTTATCTGCTGTTATTCTGATTTCTCTCCAAGCGGTTCTTGTGTTTTGTTTTGCTTTGGCATAGAATATTGTTGTAATTTACTCTTGACAAATACTAGCGATACCCTACCTATAGACAGGATAGAAAGGTCATTTATGAAAACATCAACAGCCAAACTTTTAATTACAATCAATTTCAGCACTTTTAATAGAAAAAAAAAATCAATGTTTCCAAGAACTGTTACAGGAATAGTAATGTTTCTGTGGAAGTTTTATGGGAAAATTATGAATATTATGAGAAGTGCATATTGAAATATCAAACTATACCTTTAGCAACTGAACATTTTTTTTATCAGGTCACTAACACATTGATCTGCTTGTGAATCCAGTGTTCCCTATAGCTAAACTTTTGTAGTATCAAATGACTTCCAGAAAGATGACTGGACACCATATTTGACAGGCCATTAATTTTAAAGTTGTCTTAACAGAAAACTGAAGGGAAATACTAGTGGACCGAAACAAAGCTATTTTGATATTGTGAAATGATCGTCAGCAGTGTGGGACAAATAAAGTCACCAAGATTAGAGCATATTAATGATTAGGCCTTTGCTTTTTTATTAGCCCAATATGATTCTTTTTCAATAAAACAATTATAAATAGTTTTTCTTCTACATCCATATTATAGAGGTATATGAACTACCCATGGTAGTTCTTTTTCTTTCAAGCATTTCAATAGTTTTGTCATTATAACTAAATGCCATGACTGCACCTACTTCTACTTGCTAAAATATACTATTTTTCCAAGGAAACAAGACAGCACTAGCATAAGAACATGAAACTTTGAAAAACACTTTAAGGAACTTCATATCTAACTATAAACAACCATATATCCAAATATAAATATTGTATTAATCATAAATGAGGATATAATCCTTCTCCATGAAGCCCCAGTAACAGATAAAAATCTGCTCATGCACACAAAGCTTCAAAATTAGTTTCTCGGGATCCCTGGGTGGCGCAGCGGTTTGGCGCCTGCCTTTGGCCCAGGGCGCGATCCTGGAGACCCGGGATCGAATCCCACATCAGGCTACCGGTGCATGGAGCCTGCTTCTCCCTCTGCCTTTGTCTCTGGCGCTCTCAGTCTTTCATGAATAAATAAATAAATAAAATCTTAAAAAAAAATAAAATAAAATCTTTAAAAAAAAACAAAAAAAAACAAAAAAAAAAAAACAAAATTAGTTTCTCATAAAAATAAAAAAAATAAAATAACAAAAATTTCAATAAAAAATGTTGCAGTCCATCCTTGTCTTGCTGAACATAACGTATTAGTTTCCTGTTGCTGTTGTACCAATGTACCCCAAACCAAGTGGCTTAAGACAATACAAACTTATTACAATTAAGGATGTGGATCTCACTAGGGTAAAACTAAGGTGTCAGTAGGGCCACATTCCTTCTGGGGGCCCTAAGGGGGAATATGCTTCCTTATATTTTCCAGTTTCTTTTTTTTTTTAAGATTTTATTTATTTATTCATGAGAGACAGAGACATAGGCAGAGGGAGAAACAGGTTCTCCACAGGGAGCCCATTTGTGGGACTCGATCCCTGGACCCAGAATCACACCTTGAGCTCAACGAGCCACCCTGGTATCCCTATTTTCCAGTTTTCAGAGGGTGCTCACATTCCTTAACTCTTGGCCTCCTCTTCCATCGTCAAGGCCAGCAATCTGGAGTTGAGTCCTTCCATGTTGCCACCTTCCTGTTTCTCCTCCACCTTTAAGGACTCTTGTGATTACGGTGGGTCTGCCTGGATAACTCAGGATAATCTCTCTCCATCGCAAAAGTAACTTTTTGCAATCTTAATTCTATCTGACATTTTAACTCCTTTTTGCCATGTAAATTAACATACTCACACGTTCTGGGGACTAATTCATTTCACTGTAATTTCATGTAGTATTAGCAACTTCCACAGAACTAAAATAAACACGTCCCTTAAAATGTGATTTTAAAAATTTAATTTAAAAAAATTCTACAGTAATTAATTGATCTTTTTTCCCCTTCTCTCTCATTTTTTAAGCTACTTAAATTGTAGATAATGTTTTCATCTCCATTTCATACCATGGCTACATATCTCATTATATCTTTTGTGATTGTTACTCTTTTCCTATTAAATAATAAAAGATAGATGAAAATGATATAGAATTTAGCAATGCTAAAAAATTCTAACTTTTGGAGTGCTCAATAATTATCAAAACAGGTTTTCATTCTCTCATTCAATTTCACAACCATCTTCTTACACAGGCACAGTAGTTTTTGTTTTCGTTTTGATTTTTAAGAAAATTTTCAATTTTATCTAAGGTTTACATTTAATGGTATAAAGCTGTATAATTTATTGCCCTGCTTTCCTTACATTGAATTTATTATTCTACAACAGTTTTAAGCTTAGAGAAAAATTGAGCTGCAGGTACAGAGATTTCCTATATATCTCCCCCACCCCATACACACAACCTCCCCCATTAAGAAAATCCTGCACTAAATGTGGTATATTTGTTAGAATCAATAACCTGTATTGATTATCACCATCATTATCACCCCAAATCTATATTTTGCATTATGATCCACTCTTGATGTTGTACGCTCTATTAGTTTTGAAAAATGTACAATGATTTGTATCCAACTTTAAAGTATTCTACAAAGCAGTTTTTCTGTTCTGAAAAACGTCTGTGCCCTGACTATTCATCCCTCCATCCCACTTTACCTCTGGCAACCAGTGATCTTTTTACTTTCTCCATAGTTTTGCTATACGGGGCATTTTAAACATCCTGTATTGCAGGTGAGTAAACTCCGACCTGGGAAGTTCACTGCCATTCCTCAAGCCAATGAAGTATCTAGATTTGGATTAGAATGAAGATCATTTGAGCCTACGAAGTTAAGTGCATTTGTTTTAAACCATGTCACTCTTTCCAAATAATACTATAAGTTTACATCCTAATGTTGTTGGGTTAAAAGGCCAAGAAGTAATTTCATGTAAAATTTAAAAAAAAATTTTTTTCCACAGCTTTAAATATGTTTTATTGCATTACCATGATGCAAGAGAGGCAGTGTGGGATTAAAACAAACAAACAAACACAACACAGATGTAGAAGGCAAGAGTTCACTCAGCTTTGGCAAACTGTTTAAACTTTCTGAGACTTTATCTGCAATGTGTGGCTCATGTTTTCAATCACTAAGAACCATGTGGTAGGTCCAGAGGGGTCCACCTGAAATCACTTCGTAAATTATGAAGTTCTTTTAAATATAATGGAACATGGTAATTACTACATGTGCTTGTCCAACCGTCAACGAAGGATAAAGACAGTCTGTGAGTTGATTCAAGCAATGATCAAGAATGGATCAGAAACTATTTTTTATCCAAAATTAACCTACAGAGAAGGGAAATCATATCTAGAAGATACTACTGGTCTCCTGATTCCAGTCAATACTCTGTCCATTTTGTCTTTTCCTCTATTTACGGTAGAGGGCTACTGGGCTTTCAGAATTGGTTTCCAAAAGGAACCTAAATGGCAAAATGTTCACTCCTCCTGTGTGTAAATGTCTAAAATTGCTACTAATGTGAGAGCACCATGATTGGTTCAAGTTTTCTAGGAAAGGTATGGAGATAAAATATGTTGGAGAATAAAACTAAGGTTTATTTCAAGTAAGTGTTCAAACTGGAGGATAAACTTAAGAAGTATAGAAATACAAATGCTGATATTCTCTATTAAAACAATTACTGATTATAACTTTTGGAAACATAGAACAAAGGCACTGAAATTTGGGATTATCATTATTTTTCTGAAAAATGCTTTTTTATGCTTTTTAATTCTTTTCAGTTTTTTACGTTTTATTAACTGAAAGATTCCATACCCTTCACCCCTTAAGTCAGTCTTGGGTTGAGGCCTGGGTACTGTGAATACAACTCTTTTACGTCATTAGTTTGAATATATTTATGCCACCCTTATATACATAACAGGAGGAAGTGAGAGTTTATAAACAGTACAAGACACCTTATGGGCTTTAAAAGTCTGTTAACAACCAGAAGAGGACTAAATATATATATATATATATATTTTTTTTTTTTTTTTTTTAAGATTTTAGTTATTTATTCATGGGAGACATAGAAAGAGAGAGGGAGAGACACAGGCAGAGGGAGAAGCAGGCTCCATGTGGGGAGCCCACTGTGGGACTCGATCCCTGATCCCAGGATCACACCCTCAGCCCAAGGCAGATGCTCAACCGCTGAGCCACCCAGGTGTCCCAAGGACTAAATATTTTTAGAAATATTACTTGCAAATATTTTTAGAAATATTATTTCTAAGAAAGTTATGCTGGTTGCACTAGTACTGAAAGAAATATTACATATTCTTCTTGGAAATTAGAAAATCTACATTGGTGATTTGTGATGTAGATTTGTGATTGATTTGTGATGTAGATTTGTGATTAGTGATGTCCACAGGCCAATGATGTTTTTCCCTCCAATTTTGTACACAGTTTTAACAATGATAAGTAAAATTCGAAATAAAATTTTGTCCCTTGTTTTATTTCACCTTCCAGAGTATCACAAATACTTCCCTTTGACTAATAATTTTTTATAACCACATCTACAATGTTCACAACGGTCACATCAATTTCACATTCATTTATTTAAAACCTTTATAGAGCAGCTACTATGCCCTGAGCACTGTGCCAAGCACTAGGGGTACATACTCCTAGGAACTTGCTATCAAGGGATGCCTGGGGGGCTCAGCGGTTGAGCATCTGCCTTTGGCTCAGGGTGTGATCCCCGGATCCAGGTTCAAGTCCCACATCAGGCTCCTTGTGGGAGCCTGCTTCTCCCTCTACCTGTGTCTCTGAATCTCTCTCTCTCTCTCTCTCTCTCATAAATAAATAAAATCTTAAAAAAAAAAATGAAGAACTTGCTATCAATGTACCCAAACTGTCTTGGGAAGAAGACAGTAGATAATTAAAATATAAGGTAGTAGATATGGCGATAGAGTTAGACACTCAGGATCCTGAGAATCCAAAAAAAGGGAAAAAAAAAAAAAAAAGTTAAGTTCCAGAAGAATATCAAACTCATTGAGCTAAGTGCTAATGAATGAGTAGAAGTTAACCTGTCAACTTTAGGTACGGGTGAGTATTTCTAGACACAGGAGACATGGGTGAAGGCACTGGCTAAAGAAAAACAGCTTGGAATTCTACAAGAGAAAGGAGGAACACTTTAGAATGGTTAGGACATGAAATTGGAGGCAGTGGTGGCTCGGTCGGTTAAGTGTTTGACTCTTGGTTTCAGCTCAGGTCATGATCTCAGGGCCCTGGGGTTGAGCCCCCACACTCAGCACGGAGTCTGCTTGTCCCTCTTCCTCTGTTCCTTCCCTCATTCTCACTCTTTCTCTCGCTCTCTCCAATAAATTTAAAAAATGAAGAAGAATGCATTGGCAAGAATGAACTTGCAATTACAAGGAGGGAAAAATAATGGGGGGAGGGCCTACATGCTTTGACATATATATATATATATATATATATATATATATATATATATATATATATCTACCCCAGTATATATATACATATACATATACTGGGGTAGATCACTGAGAGCTGGGGAATGGAACGGCCAAACGGATAGATATTAGTGGCTACAAAGTAAAAGCTGGATTTCAGAGGGAAAAGAATCAAAGTTTGGGACCAATTAAAAGTGAATTTCAAGATGGATTCCATGAACATCCTACATGTAAAATGGAATAAGTGAAGAAATGGTTATACCATCGTCATAACAACAGTGATAAGTAACATTCATTGAGAATCTGTTATCTGTCAGACAGGGATGAAAGTGCTGTAGTTACATGATCTTGGTTAACCTAAAGAGTTTTAGGTAGTACTGTGATCCTTCACAGATGATGAAAACGGGGCAGGGGGAAGACATGGAACTTTACTCAGGGTGCATAGTTAGCAACTGACAGAGTTAAGATTCAAACAAAGCCAGGCATACCGATGTAGTATGATAAGAGAAGAAACACGAAAAGTCAAAGATAATGCCTAGTTTCTGGCTAAATTTACTAGAATGCTAGGCCTCTGAGGGTGAGAAGCTCATTTTAGCGCTTTAGTGTATATACCACAGTTAAGCCACTTTCCTATTACTGATGCTTATTTTATTTATTCCCAATATTTTTGTAACTAATACTAAATCCAATATCATTGTGCATATAGAATTCCATGTTTTGGATTATTTTCTTCTTGTAGGAATTAATGCATGTGTACTCAGTCTTTATATGAACAGTGTATGAAAATAATAATTTCTTCCAAAGCTTACTCATATTGGTTAATTTTCCCCTTCCTGAAGCATTAACATTCCGACCATCGGAATAATAAAAACCAACCAGCCCCCCTGAAAAAATAAAATAAAATAAAAAACAAAAACAAAATTACTATTTAAACGTAATTAAGACATTCCTTTTGTTTTGTTTTGTTTTGTTTTGTTTTTGTCTACGTCTTCTAAGAAGGTCACTCCATTCATAGGCTATTTTTGCGATCCCTGTGGAATACCCATAATGCACACAGTACGAGTAGGGCCAGCACGATCCCCCCACCGTGGGGAAGCGCAGGCAATGACACTGACATGGGGCATGGCCGGCTGCTTTGTCATATCCCAGCTGTGGGCTCTGGAAAAGTCTGGCCTTTCTAGAACTTCAGGCCCTTAAAAAAATTAAGGACGGTATTAACCCAGTTCTCAAAACTCTTTAAAGGGATATTTTTTAATGATATTTCATGTAATTTAATGCAGTGGAACTGGCAGTCAGGATACTGCACAAATATTTTCTTTTTTCCTAATTTGTTTTTGTTCGTCTTTTAGAGGGAGGGGTTTAGACTCGAGAGAACAATTTGTCAGGTTTCATTGAAATAAAGACTACTCTTCTCTCTATTCTTTTACCTTCAACAGTCAATTTTACTTTAAAATCACAGATGTGAATTTGTGATCAACGGCCAATTGTATTTTGTGACTTTTATGGCCAGTCCCTAAAGACAGAGTTTTCCATTAGCTGGTCCACTTCTCTGAACCTCAGGCAGCCGCTGGCTTGCAGAATCCCAATTAGTCCTCCTCTCGGTGGCACCTTGTCACAGCACCTCCCTTGCCCTCTACCGATTCTAGTTGACAGCTTGCAAGAACAAGAGGCTAAATCAGGACACAAATGACTCACAGAGGCTGGAGGCCTCTTAAGCTCTTCTTGCTTAGATGGTGTCTTGCAACACCGTAATCCTGCCTTTTCTCCTATATTAAGAGAATCCCTGGCTCTAACAATTATCTGCTTATCAGATGTGTTCATTACATTTTTCATTATCCTGCCAGGTACGTTCTATATTGCGACTGCGTTGGATTTCCTCAGCCACCTGATGAAATAGGCCAAAGCGTGTTGTCAAAACGAGTCAGACACAGAATTTTACAAAGGGCTCCAACACTGTATGTTGTATATTATTACCATAAAGATCTCAGGTGCATTAGCTCAAAAATTCAAAAAATAGAAAGCCTACACACGAACCATGCATGGTCCAAGTTAGGAGCACTGTCTATTTGAAATAACTGTCAACTGCCTCATGATTTAAAATATACCGAGAATGAAATTTAAAAAAAAAAGTATAGACAAAGAGAATGTAAAGGGCACATCTTCCGTAAGTACTCATCTACTTCAAAAATATTCTGGTAGGGGATCCCTGGGTGGCGCAGCGGTTTGGCGCCTGCCTTTGGCCCAGGGTGCGATCCTGGAGACCCGGGATCGAATCCCACATCAGGATCCCGGTGCATGGAGCCTGCTTCTCCCTCTGCCTGTGTCTCTGCCTCTCTCTCTCTCTGTGACTATCATAAATAAATAAAAATTAAAAAAAAAATATTCTGGTAGGTGTGTGTATCCAATGAGACAAGACAGCATGCCAGTAAGTCAGGCTTAAATTACGGGCGGTATTAATTAAACAAAGTACCGTCTCATTTGTGCATCTATTTGTATCTAGGTCTGTGTGCACATAAAACATACACTTTGCATACCTAATAATTACGGAGAAGCAATGAACTCTTGCTGTTGTTCATACGCAGTTTTATTTCCAGCACCTATCTCAGAACTTGGCAATATTTATTGATTTAATTATGTGAAGAATGGCAGAAAGGCAAACTAATGGGGATTGCAGGATATTTACATGAATTTTTTTCTGGTTATTTTAGATGCAGCTTAAATAATCTTGACTTCTTACATTCTTACCGTATTTACATTAAATGATCTACTACCATCCATCGGTAGTGTAGGTGGAAGTTTCTGATGGGATGACTAATATAAGATCTAAAACATAATTAAAATTAAAAATTCATCGTTATCCCTGCGATACACTGTTTCAAGGTAGCTCTTCTCTCACAGAAGCTAATAATGAGCAAAACTGGATAGTGCTGACCTACGTGAGTGTCTGGCTTCCTGAAAGCACGGTGTCGTGGAGGTGGGAAAGCAGGCCAAGCTCAAACGCTCCTCCCAAGACCAGCCTCAGAGACCTTCTCCTCCTCTAGGGACAAGCCACCCACCCTGTTCTCCTTGCCGACACCAACTGCGCTGCCTTCAGTGCACTTCTGAGCAGTCTCTTTTGATTTTCCTTTGTATCCTCTCTGGCCATCCATTTTTTTTTTCTTTTAAATCAAATATCTGGAATTTATTGGAAATAGCATCCTTTCAGGTCAACAATATCCTCAAAAAAGTCAAACCTGGTACATTTTTTGTAGATACATGAGTGGCATTGGAGGCAATTACACATTTAAAAACAAACAAACAAACAAAAAAACAAAAAACAAAAAACTGATCTGTGCTTAGCTCCCTCTGCCCGTACCGTCCTGCTCTGGTGCCTGGATGGCACACTTGTGCTCCTTATAGGGTCATCCTTTCCATCTGTCGCCTTCTCCCCGGTGCAGGGGCTCCTCCAGGCTCAGTTCCTGACCCTCAGAGCTCCTTCCTACATACCAGCTCCCCGACAGGCTATGTCAGAGCTTTAACTCTTACCTCAGGATAAATGATGCCCAAGTCTTCCACCCTTCTCTCTTTATGAACGCTAGCTCCTAATTTCTAATTCTCTGCTGGAAAACCGTGTCTTTATATTACCCCATTATTTTCTAAAACTTAAGATACAAAAAACCAAAATCAGCATCTTTTCCCCTAGACCTTGTCCCTAATATTCCTGTTTCTGGCCACAGTTTCATTATGCTCAGGCTCAAAAACTTGTGGTTAAATTTAAATTCCCAGGGGCCTTCCCTAATAGGGGATTAGTTAGCAAGACTACTTACTCTTCACTCCCAATGTGTCCCATAACAGCTCTTCCATTTCTCATATCACCTAAATTTGGGCTTCATAATATTATACTTGCTCAAAATAATAACCATCAAGCTGGTTTCTCAGCATTAGGCACAGCCCATGACAATCAGCTCTTCCCAAGACACAACTTTAATCACTGATCTTGGCTTCCAAGTCAGATATCCTCTATCTCCTTTCTTGAACATTTCATTGGCTGCAGCCCTATGAATACAAGGATATCAGGCTGCTTGCGTCCCATTATCTTTCACCTCAATGCCATCTTCCTTCCTCTGATTATTCAAATTCCAGCCATGTTTCATGATCTGCTTCAAGTTCTCCATCTCACAACGTTGACTATTTTTCTACCCTACACTAGCCATTATTGAAAGTTCTATTTTTCCTCAAATCATATGGTACTTTCATGTTCTGTTTATGTTAAAATCATATTTTTTCCGTATCTTCCAACCAGATATAAACTTCCTAAAAGTTAGGGAAGGTCTTTATATTTTGTACCTTAATTTCTACATCTATGAAATGGGAATGAGAAAACTACTTGCCTCAGCATATATATCACATTGGATTGTTATTTTCGATAATTCGCCCTTCTCAAGGTCACACACTGTCCCCGGTGACTTCACAAAACACCTGCACTGTGCACACAGCTTCCCCCCCAGTGTCTTGCCTGCTTTGGGCTTGCACTGACCAACAGAACGAGGTTGACGATGTGCTGGTTCTGAGCTCAGACTTTAAAAAAACACCTTCAGTGTTTTTATTTACCCACTTGTACTTTTGACATAACCAAGAAAAGATCTTGCCCAGGCCAGCCCCGAACTGAGATGAAAGACACAAACCAGAGGCATCCCCCAGAGAGCCCTACATCTGTTAATAAGCCAAACTGAAACCAGAACAATGGTTCAGGCAGAGCAACTGATGCCTTTGTCCCAAATTAAAGACTGTTCTGGAGATGGGTACCCTGAATATATACTTATTTTTGAATGCTGCTGAGATTTTATAGTTATTTCTTACACTGAGCATTTCTGTGGCAATAATGAACACAGAAGAGTAAGAAGTAAAATGCTTATCGAATGCTCAGAAGAGTGCCTCGTATGTGCTCATGTGCTCACACTCCCTTTCTCTCTCTCTCTCTCATTCTGTGTGTGCGTGTGTTTTATTAACCATTCACAGTTAATTAGAAAGAGGACAAATAGGGGCATTGCTCTGTGGCCTTGAAGAATAGTCCTCTTTGTAGCACCACATTTCCTTTAAAATGTAACGATATCATATAATATCATACAGAAGAAAATTCAGGCAAACGATATATAGTGACATGCAATAGTCACGCAACTAAGTACCAAACGCAAGACCAAAATCTGGGTCTCCTGCCCTCCTAATTTAGTGTCACTGGCATATGTTTTTAAAGGCAAGTGCCCCTCCCTCTGATACATCAGCTTAATGAGACTGAAGTGAAATACTCTTACCAAAGCTCTACATGGAGGTGGCAAGGGTGGGCTCCTCAAACCTTCTAAGGATCCTGCTTTAGGGAGTAGAGTCGACTGACAGCTCCAGGTGTGCCACCATTAAGCCGTCCATGGTATTTACGCCAAGCCCAAGCATGCCTGAGTTCCTCTGGTCAATGACCAAGCATGAGGCTAGGACATTTCTTACCCTTGGGGGTGTCTTCTGACTGTGGCTTGGGGACTTCATATTTGCAAGGTCAAGGTGGTCTCAGAACTGCGTTGCCTTCTGAGGCTCTTCTTTCTCGGGCCTTCTTCCTCCCATCTCGCCTTCCACAGCCATCAGACCTGTGTCAGTGTCTGCAGACCCTCCCTGTCTACCTCTCCTTCAGCCCCTTTATCCTTCTAGGGGTTACTGCGGAGACCTGACACATCTAATCCTGGGTTGATGCCTGCTTCTCAGAGTACCTACACTGACCTGCTAGAAACAAATACTGAAATACCTGTTGATTACCAACTGCGTCTAATACCACTGCTGAGGCTATGTCAGTGAGTAGGAACTGCCTTCAGTTATGGAGCTCAAAATTGAGTATCAAAGAGAGCTACCTGTATGGCATTCAGTAAAATTTAATGAATTCTATAATCCAGAGGTCTACAAAATGCATAAGAACTTGAGGAAATGTTACTTCTTCTGCCAAAAGACAAGCTATAAAAGATTTCACAAATGAGCTGACATTTGAAACTGGCCTTCAAGTATGAATATTTTCTTAAGTGGAAAACAGCGATGGGGAAGAAGGTTGGAAGAGGGCATTCCAAGTAGAAGGATCCACGTGAATATAGATAAAGCTGCGAGAAAGTACACAACATGTTTAAAGGGATATCTAATAGCTTTAACTTTCTGTTACGCTATAATCATAAACCACAGATAAGATGCTTCCAAAGGCAAATTTTTATTGATTTGCTTTCTTTAAACTTTCTTCTTAGTTGTCTGAACAGACAAATGGTCCTTCCCTTCCCAAAGTTGAACATACACACACACACACACACACACACACACACACACAATAGGGTCTGTAGGCAGGACAGGTTTTGCACTGGGTTTGGAAGGAGTGCTGAGGGGCAGCCAGGGTCCCACATGCCATAAGCAAAAATGAGAGAAACTAAAGGAATACGTTCAGTCTAAAGATTCATCTCCATGCTCGTCTGGGCCAGGAGCTACGATGGCAATACCTCTGGCAGCACAGAGGGTGTTTAGACTGCAGGACACAGAAGATACTCACAAGAAAGCAGCAGAAAGACACTGAGCAAAGGAAATACCAAAGAAGAGAGGTAGAGAGAAAGATGGCAAGATCAGAGGCAATGGGCACCAGAACTGAGCAAAGAGCGCAGGGGAGAAAGAACTCGAGATGGCATAAGCTCTATGATCTGAAAGTGAGACTATGACAAATTACAGTTTGGGAAAGGAAATCACCAATGAGAGAAATAACCGTGGTTCCTCTCGAGTAACTGAAGAGGGAGATGGTGAGCCTCATGCAAGGCACTAAAAATGACAGAAGGGGAGGACAGGAGAAAAACCAGGTAACGAACCTCAATCGGTAGCACTGGCGCTCCTGCCCAAGCGTTGGTGTTCCCTTCATGTGATTTAGGCACAGCTAAATCCACATGCAGGCTACACAGAAGTCAGTCATCATATTTAGATCATAACATCACACAGTTTTACCAAGCAAATTCCGGCAAGTATCCTCAAATGTTTGGTTGATCTTTATGGACCATCTGGCCTGAGTACTAGTTACTGCGTTCTGAATCACTGCCAAGCAATTCCACTTGTCAATTTTAGGCAATTATTTAACTTCTCTACGTGGAAGTTGCTTCACCTGCACAGGTGGATAAAAACAATGCCCATCTCCAAGGGTTATTCTGAGAATTAAAATGAGATAACACATGAAAAAAGGGCTTAGCTCAGTTATAGCATACGGGAAGTTCTCAACAAAAGCTATTATTACGAGTTTAATTGTCTTCGGCAAGTTATCTAACCTCTCTGAACGCTGGAGATCTTATTTTTAAAGTGAGGATAACAACACTTAGTGTTGTAAGGATTAGCGAACATGAGCACAAAGCAATTGGCATGGTGCCCGGCACATGGCAGGCCTTTAACACAGACTTTATGTCCCTCGTTTTTCTTCTCTTTCACTCTTCCCATCTCTCTTTTAATTATTACTAATATTATTATTATTATTTTGTCACCGATTACATAAATCTTAATATCTACCCAACTATTAAAGGAAAAGACCATAATTTAAAGAGTGTTCCGAGTAAGAGCAATTACATTGTGCAGTTCTGCAGTTCTGCTTGCCTCTGCCTTAAAGAACTATGAGTACAGGGAAGACTGCATAATAGTTCAACAAAATATGATAGAACCCAAGAGCTGAACTCTCCAAAGCAATCAATCAAATATGAATATACCTCTTGTGACTGACTTCATAAACTTAGCAATTACTTGCACAGGGCCTGAGAAGAGAAACAATAAGAGCTGCCTTCTCCCGGGAGAGCTGTAGAATGGCGAAGCGATTAGGAGAAAAACTGAACGAATGGAAATGGAATTCATTGAGATGTTTCCATGCATTAAATAGGGCTCCCTACCATTAACACTGTATTTCCGACTTGAGGTCACCGAGACAGTGAGGGGAGGAGACCAGAGGACAAAAATTAAAATCCAACCTACTATTTTATTAGGTCAAAACCTGCGATGAAAAGCAGTATCTGCTGGGAATTATTCTTAAATTACTATTTGGATGTTTCTTAGTATAATTAGTTGTACAGTAAACGTAGAAGTGCCGAAGATCTGTATTTATGGGAAGTCTTCCTGCATCCAAAGCAACCAATCAGACAGGATGATTCATAAAACCTTGTGTCACTGATCAACTTAAGCTAACAAACACTATATCCAATCTGATGAGGGAAAAACAAATGCTCTATTTTGGCATTACAAGTTTTCACGCTTTAGATCCTGATTTAGTGTGAAATACAGAAGATCATACGTAATGAGGCTCTAGGTTCCAAAATTTACTAAATGCTAGTTGCAACCTTCAGGAACGTAAGTGGTTATTACTTATCCTACAACTGGTCAAGCAACACTGGTCTTAGTAAGATTAGTAGATCTGTCTCCACCCGGTGAAAAAACATCCTTCCAGGAAAAACTACTCCTCTCCACATTGAACTCATAACCCGTCATCTAACACAGCTCCGTTCGTTTGCCTGCCTGTTGGTTTTGTCCCAAGCTAGCTAAAGCTTAACAGGCCATTGTGATAACTTCCTACGTGATGCTCTAAAACTTAAGTATAATCAAGCTCAGCAAGTGTTTCTCTATTCAAAGAACTGTATTTATTAAGTGTATCTCAAGAAAACAGGTAAGTCTTGAATATCCATTGTCTGCTTTCCACTCATTCTGTTCTCCCCCTATTCAATTTAAGTGGCTTTTATTGTATTGGAGCACGTGTATCTTTAAAAATAGTTCATCTTGCATACTGCATTAATTCCTTACTAAGGTAGGGTATATCCTATGCCAGTCAAGAAGGGGGCAGCAACAGGGGGAAAAAAAACAAAAAACAAAAGAATGGGCGAGGTTGACACTCGACCACTGCTAAAGTCTTACTTTAGCTACTTACTAGTCATAGAACCAGACAAGCCGAGGTAATGTTAACATTATAAGGGGCAGTAAGATGCTACGGAGACTATTTCATTTCATTTATATAACCTCAAGAAATACAAGAGCTAATCAGTATTAAAATGCAGTCTTCATCTGAGGCTTCCCAATTCTTAGGGTATTACTCTTAGAATGGTGTCCTATTCTGACTTAAGAGTCTGCTTCCCCATCTTTAAAGGAGGAATGATATAACCTCACCGGGTCCTTCGCGGAGTCAATGAGATGAAACATAAAGCAGAACTCTGAAAATGATAAATGTTCTGCAAAAAGACTGGCGTGTCTTCTGACAGCACGCTCCTCGGTGCGCTTTGTGGGATCTTGACTCGCCACTAGAGGGAAGTGATACCCATCTTGTTTGGTTTTTGTCTTTCTTTTTTCCTTTCTTTTGAAAGTCAAGAGCTTGCCAACTTTCTTCTTCAATAGAAAAAGAAGAAAATTTGGGTCAATATTCTTTTCTCACGCCGCTTCAAAGGCAACCACCATTGCATCCTAATAACTGGACTTGGGATGCTGTCCTTTTAGGTGGCCAATCTCAATGCACTGAAAATATATTTTCCCCTTTTACTGAAGAGATTCTGGTTCTCAGTGCTTTTCTCTTTAGCTGGATGAGGGCTTGCTTTATTTGGGTTTATCCTCATCCATAACCACCCATAGTTGAGATTTCCACCCCTCTATAGAGTTCAGCCTTTAATGGTAAAATTTTTCGACTTTTACAAGTTTATCAACAAGCTCTATCATAAGTCTTTGTCACCTAGGAAATGCTTATTTAATTTTTATAAGGCTTCAAAAAAAAAAACTTATTAAAATAATGGAAGCCAAAGACCAGGCTTCTGGACCTTCCTGAATACAACACACAAGAGCTTACAATTGATAATACAAAGTGGTCTAGGTTTTGCTGTTTCCCTGGGTTCAGGCTGTAAGATTTTGAGATGCTTCTACTTTCTATTCTTCTTTGTGGAATGTCCAGGACCAAAAAAAAAAAAAAAAAAAATATATATATATATATATATATATATATATATATATACTGTGCAAACACTATTTTTTTTAAACATTCCATATAACACTCAATTGAAAGCAAGTATATTTTAAAGGGATAATAACGATAGCAAGTAACATTTACTGAGCCACAGGCAGGCCAAGGAGAGTGCTAACAGCTTTTCATGCACAATTTTATTCATAATCTTCACCAAGACCCTGTTAGGTTGGGTACTATTTTCAACTCATTTTGAAGAACAGGTAACTGAGACTTCAAGAGTTGGGGTGGCCATAGAATTCAGGCATGCCCGGCGATGATAAAAGATTTTAATTACTATGCTGCATTTCCTAATTTACATGTACGCTTCATGCAATGTTTCTTTGGACCACTCCGGTCTGGTAAATTTAATCGATGCATAAGGAAGAGCTTAAGACCATCAAGCATATTTAAATCATTCAAAGCCTTAGAATAGTTTTGGTTCCTCAAGTCAAAGGAATGTTAAATTGATGTTAAATGCTGATCTCTTTACTCTCATGACATGAATATGAAGGGACTCACACTAGCTGCCCTATGCCATTCTCTAACTATATCTGTGCTTGAAAATGGCATAATTAAGTTTCAAAGTCAAACTATTTTAGAAAGATGAACCTTTCAAAAGGTTCAGTTTTATCAGTAAATTATGAACTTATAGAGATCAAGAAAGTTGGGATTTTTCTCAATAACTATGCACATAAATTTCTCTTTCTAATGTGACCACCAATCCACATATCCTTTTAAATCTTCACATTCTTTATATTTAATACTTCAGCTGCATGGTACTTCCCTTATGGAATTGGCATTGTTTAATTCTTGGCAACAGCTCATTAATTGGAGTAAAATTAATCATATTCTTCCTTTTACTGCCTGTATTTCTAAAGATGAATTTCTTCAGTGACTTTTATTTAAAGTCAATGGAATTGATTTCTATTGAGTATCTGAGATAGTGTTTTTAGCCTTCTGCTTAAACAAGAAAAGAGCCCTACACAATTACTATTACTCATTCTAGAAAATGTTTGCAAATTTACATTATTTGCAAATGTTACACAAAGATCTCAGAGAACAACTGCTGGCATATTAATTTTAGCTATCACCCTTCTGTTTCACGGTGATATTAAATTTGGATTTATAAACAATTTTCTGGGCTCTACATTTCTACTATTCTAATAAGAATTAAGTGATTATGTTGATTTTATTTGAACAATAGTCAGGCCATGAAGTCAGAATTGGCACTTCAATTTTGAATGGCTTAGTGCCAGCTCCGAGGAGCAATTAAAAACAAAAACAAGAAAGGAATTAATTCCTAATACTACTCTTTCTTCAATATCTGTTCTTAGGTCCACAAATACATGTTCATTACACAGAGTCTTTTCCTCATGGCCTGACCTGAAAATATGATATTTTAGAAATGTAACACATTGGACAATTCACTTTTAATACTTTGCCAACAGCCAGCTCAATGCCCATTACCTCATTTTTTAGCTGCAGGAAAACAGTTTCTCTATTCAAATGATAAACTGTACTTTTTAATCACATTATAAAAATCGACTGCCGTATCTTCCTTCTCTTTAAGTACATAATTGTGTTTTTGACTACGTGCTCATTTTTGCAGTGTTCTCTCCCAAAAGCAGGACAATGTAGCACTTCTTCCCTTTCCTCTTCCCTACACTCCATTTACTAGAAAATACCACCGATGTGCTTGAAATTTCACACTATTTCTCACCTCTTTCCGTTTGTTCACACTAACCTCACGCTCTTTGCCTCAGCGTCTAGAAAATTCCACTTTGTTTTTTAAAGTACAACTTAGGAATCTTTTAGAGAATTCTTGATGCCCCCATCCTGTGGTCTCTACCTCCATTCTGAGCTCCCAAAATAGTGTTGCCGTAAGCTTCCCTCACTGCATATGTTTTTCACTCTTGACAATGAGCTCTAATGCTTAGTGCATTGTATTAATCTTTTTATCCTGAGCAACTAGTCTTAAGGAGGCCCAAAGCAGGCCTTGGAGAAATGGTGTTTGTTCGATGATTGGATCATTGAAACCACACATTATAACCTGCATCAGAAGGCAGAAGTTACATTGCTTGAGAAATGTTAATTTACATATTTTTCTTCCTACAAAGCACGTAAGTATAATAATGAGAGACATAGAAGAACTGGCATTATATTGTTCATGATATAAGGCTGTATTCCTCAAATCATTTGCTAAAACATATATGGATTTTAAGGAGGAGGAAGAGAATTCAGAGGCAGGTCTGTCTGATTTAAAGACCTTATCTGTGCCTTTACTATCAATCAGATGGTGAAATGTGCAGGCTGTGCCTTGTCATTTCTTTTCTCTCTCTTCTCCCAATCCTCCTTTCTTTAATTCATAGCATTAAGAAGTCATTGCCTTAGAATTTTTGCCTCCATAAATTAAAAATGTTTAAATATGTTATTAATAAAGAAAAACATTGGCACGTTGGCCAATATGAATGAATTACACATGAATAGGAGATTTGAAATATAAATGTTAAGTAGAGTCCAAATAAATAGATACATGTTGCAACTATACGAAATGTCATGCATATTTTCTTGGGAATGTGTATTTAACCCCCCTAAACCTCAGCTCTGTATGTGTACCGGGGTCTCTGTGTATATGTGTATACAGAACATAGTTAATGTAATAACTCTATGCAGGTTTCTGTGAGATTCTAGGATGTAATTTACATGAAATGACTTGATAAATGCTAAATATATGAAAATGCTTGCTGATAATTACTAATGAATTACCTTTAACTACGCAACTTAAATAGAAACATGGCTTTAGATACCTGAATATTTATTCAGATATTTATTACTGCATTAAAACTGAAAAAATAGTTTTGTTAATCCATAATGCAGATAATCACAAATTTTCCTTCTTGCCAACAAAAAAATGGTTTTTCTAAACATTCATTTCAATTTAATTTTGTTTTCTATTAGGTTAATATAGCATAATCAACTGTTATGTCTGTTAAATTCACAGACAAGTTTGGTTAAACTTATGATAGAGACAAGAAAGTATATACTGTTAATGTAAACAGAGAGCTAGTAATGTTGCAGGATAAAAACAGCTAGTCACGTAATTGTTTTTTGGAAATAAATTATCTGCTACTCCCATGATGTAGAATATAACTACTTGATTTTTTTATTTTCATAAAAATCATTTAAAATTTTGATATATGACAGCATATGCTAGACAATAGTTAAAGCACTTCAACCTACTAAATTATTGTTATTTAGTGTTTATGTTATATAGATTCTGTTACCTATTTTTTTGTCATTTCCATGGTTTTTGATACTCTCAACTATGTGTTAGGGGCTCAATTAATTTTGTTTTTTTCCATGTTAGTGAATGTTTTATCTAAAGGTTTACATGATAATTCGTTACTAAGAACCCCTATCCCTATGCATACAGATCGCTTGATGTGATTCCCCTAAAACTCCCAACACACATGCTAGGTCCTATATGCATGATATTGGACTAGCTTTCTCCTAATAGAGATCGCACTGTCCCTTCAACTGATTCATAGAACACTACTCTTGTGTACACATATCAGAGAGTGGACTTAAAATTTTAGGTTCATTTTGGTTCTGTCCTTGTTTCTATGTGGTCAGAAGTTCCATGGATATAGTTCCTAATTTTTCATCATTATGAGGTTGGTCTCATACACACACACACACACACACACACACACGTACCCTCAGGAAAAACGTGTAGCATCAGATGCTATCTCGGTTTGCTTCCTGAGCACATACACGTCTACAGGGCTTCCCAAGACATCAGGGTATGTTTCTTTATAATAAAAACCATCCGTATGGTACATGTATATATTACAATAAGTAACTCTCTAGTGGGAACTGTCTTTATACATTCTCCATTCCCTTTGTTTTTTATCTTATTTGTCCTTGCCACGTTCACACACAAATTATCATTTTTATGAATAAATTTTATCAAAATGCATATCAAAGACCACATTTAAACTGTGATTGAAAATGGGACAGCATGCAGCCTACGTAGAGCATTACAGGAAACTGTAACTTTTTGATAGGCCATTCATATCAACTGTAGCTCTGCTGCTTTGGCCGTGGGGATAAGGAACCAGGCTGGGCTGGTCCAGGACTTAAAGGGACTTGTAGCCCAGCTGTCAGTGCCACCTTCCTCTTTCAAAAATCCCTATTCAGAAACCAATGCCTAGTCCCTAAAATAACTCAGGATAATCCTCCCTGAAGATCTTTCTGCTTATCATTGAGTATAGATATTGTCTTATCTCATTTGAAATTACAGCGTTTGCTTGTTTTATCTTAAGAAGCCGCATTTATAAAATAGTTTTGGAACATTACAAACATTTTATTTAAATGGGTGACTCAAGCATGTTGGTTTAAATTAAACCACATGCTCGGGATATTCATGGAGCTATGTAAGGACTATATTTTATGAAAATGCAGGGTGCTGAGCAGCAAAATTTAATCTGGAGGGCACTTGTCCTCAGTCATGCGAGACAAGATGTATTAGCCATGAATGGATTGCAGCAGTGCTACTTGAGTTTCTTTAATTTTCTAAACCAAGATTGTAAAAAGAATCAGTGGTATTGAATCCCACTGGCTATGGTGAAAAGGCACTGCTCAGAGATAAAGAACAATTTATCTTCTGCTGTAAAAGAGAGCAGTTTTGGCAGATAGTAAAATACATCACAGTATAATATACTCTAGGAAGAACATTACAAAATATGGACTTTTTTTCTTAAAATTTTAAGAGTACTGCTTCAGTATGCTTTTCTATATAAAAGGCAAGTGATAGTGTTAATTGCAAATTACAAATATTAAAAATGTAAATTACAGTCTAGGAGGGCATATGCACATGTCTTTATGAGACATATTCTTAGCAGTGATTCAGTAAAAAGAATAATATTTCACTTATGTAACTAAAAAACTAATTAGCTTTAAATATTCCACAAATTACCACTATTACATCAAATTGGGTACTGCCAAGTTAGAATGGTGGGTTTTTTGGATGGTACTTTTGATTTACCAGATTATAGTCTGTGGATTACGGGGTTTATCTTATCCAGATTTTCCATAAATGCCCAGAAACTCAAGCATTGGGTAGTAGGACAGTTTCCCCTCAGTTCAATATCCTGCTTTTTATAGTTTTTTTTTTTTTTCTATGTATAAGGCGATAGGGGCCTGGTTACACCTGTCTTGCTTATTATTCCAATTCAGTACACCAACAATATTTAACACAGTTTTCTAAGGAAAGGAATATTCATTTCCAGTCTATGTCTTTTGGATATTGAAAGGAAGGAACTCTATGAGAAATATGGAAGCACTAACTTTGAGCTTTAAGGATACACTTAACTTCTCTGTGCTTCATATAAAAGGAGCAAGTATTTCAAGACAATGGAAACATTAATTTTTTCAGATAATTGAATATGTATTGCTTTTACTTTGTCTCTTTCACCAATTTAACACTGATATTAGGATGCTTCATAACTGAAAAACAAAGTGAGTTTTCCCTTGCCTATCTTTCAATAATTTCATAAGGAATAATCAAGAAAATGACAGCATATAAAAAGTCTGATATCAATACATAGATAATGCAACATAAAGTGTCAGTAAAACAGGTACACAATCCATATTATCTCTTTAAAGTTGATCTCTTTGAGGCTCACAACTGAAAATTTATGAACTATATTGTTCTGACACTTCTTCTGGACGCTCATATTGCTGAGATTTTTGGCATCAAAGAATTGCACCTACAGGATCCTTAACAGGTAAAACTAGGGAAGCCTGAATAATTCCATTGGTAGAATATGCAATTCTTAATCTAGGGGTCATGAGTTCGAGCCCCACATCGGGCAGAGAGCCTACTCGTAAGAAAAAAAAAAGGGTAAACTATATTCTAAGGCCAGAAATGTTATTTAATTCTTCTTCTAGCTCAGTATCAGGGATATTATTTTTTTCATGTAATAGATTTATTTATTCTTAGATTATATGGTATTCTTTTCATTTTAGAAAATTTTATGTATATTTTGCTAAAATCATGTATTTTCAATCACATATAGAATCTTGGATAAAATTATAGCCCTGAAAACATATCCACTATGTGCCATGTTCATTCTTTGGAACTCAGCTCTGTACATCAACTCTAAGGGTTTACTGTACATAATATGAGGGCATACTTGGGGAATACAAAATCTAGTGATAATATCACAACTATTAATGATGTTGGTCTCAGGTATTATTTCATTACTTCAATGAACATCATACCTATAAAGAAAACAATACATAATGTAAATATTTTAATATCATGAAAATCTGAAGAGGGTAGAGCTGCCAAATACACTAAAAAAAAAAAAACAGGAAATTCAATCCACACTTGAAATTGCCGAAGGAAGTATTTGAACACAATAAATGGCATTAATGTGTCCAAATGTTCATCTCTCTTATAACTTCTCTGTACATATGAAGACAGCCGCCTATTTCTTTACTAGACAAAGATAAATGCTGACAGAGCCATGAAGCCTAGCCCTCTCCACATGTACACGTATCAGATCGTAAAGGGTAGGGAGCTAGTATTCTTGTACAAAGTAGTAAAAAACAAGATAAAAGAAGAGACAAGTTTTTATTCTTAGTGTTAACATGCTAGTCTAAATTAATACTTTATTGAGCATCTAAATTCAGGTCTCATAAGTAGGAACTTATCAGGGAATAATCCCTGTTAAAGTCAAAGTCCAGAGCAAACATGTTCAGGGAGCTTGCCAAGATTCCCTAGCTGGTTCTCTCAAAAATATGAAAATCAACTGCATGACTGAGAGCCAGAGTATAAGCAAGATTACACATTCGACCTTCCGGGGAAACAGTAAACAGGGATTGACTGTGAACTCCCCAACCTTATGGTAAAGACTGTTTACTTGGGCACATGGGAGGGTGCTGGAATCATGAAAGCATCTAATAAACATGATTAGGTTAGGATCTGGGGAAGCTCGGTTTGCCTTTCACATAGGGGTTTGTAAGTTTCTCTTGTTTCTCTCTTTCGTTATGAAGACTTTGGTTTCTGATCATATGCATATGTGAATGGCAAAAAGAACTTCTCGGGGTTCCCAATTGGATTTTCATGTTTTTTTCACATTTCCAGTTCCTTCCCACGCACTGGAAGCCATCCAGATGAGTCCTCAGTGGGGAGAAGGCCTGCTACATCATGTGCTGTGTGGAGTGGTCAACATGCATCCAACATAGGTACTTACAGTACCTGTGCAGAGGTCGGATCCGGCACATTCTTTCTCACGCACGTATCTGATGGCATCATTCTGTCAACATATCACTGTACCATCGTGACAATGAGGCGCAAGGAATTTTCAAGGACACAGAGCCCTGCATTCAGTATCCGAGCTTAACCACTGTAATAGGCTAACGGCCTAATTGAAGGAGGTTCTTATCATGACATCATTAAGCAGCCACCAACAAAGTGCTTTAGAAAACTGAGAATAACACTTTGAGAGTGAAAAGTCCCTGCTATTAGTGTTGTTGACAATATTTCCTAGTAACTTCAAATGTCACCACTTGTGGCTCTATCAACCCATTCCCAATTTCCACTACAACGTTTAGATAAATTAGTTTCCCAGGGGGTGACAGACCTGAAGTGCTTCCACATTTTTAGTGACCACACACATAAATTTTTTTAAAAAAAATCTATGTTGGAGCACCTGGGTGACTCAGTTGGTTAAGCATCCAACACTTGATTTTGGCTCAGGTCATGATCTCAAGGTTCTAAGATCAAGCCCTGAGTCAAGCTCCATGCTGGGTATGGAGCCTGCTTAAGATTCTCTCTCTTCCTCCCCTCTGCCCAACAACTCCCCTCCCCTTATGTATTCTAAGTTAATTAAAATTTTAAAGACCTATGCCAATCTTGGTTAAAATTATGCTTCTAATAACTATATAATAACTCAGATCATTTTTCTTGCTAGATAATGTAGTATGTTAGTTTGAAAACTAGCAATGTGGTAAAGAGAAACCCAAAGACTTAAATCTGAGAAATAAAAATGGTATTTTTATAGAAACATGGAATAACAAAATATTTGATTGCAAATTTCTGAAAAGGCCTACAAAATACAGTTAAAGAGGGTTTTGTTTTGTTTTTGTTTTTTGTTTTTTGGTGGGAGGAGAGAGGCCTAACACCTTCACAGCTTTATTACTCTGTATCATAATACCCACGGAACACACCCTAGGTGAAATTCCTACAAATACAAATAGAATTAGGAATAACTGTACCCTTTGTGACTGCACACATAAAATATTGCATACCCTATGCGGTCACTGAATTATAAGGCATTAAATACTAGGTCTTAAAGATCAACAACCAAGCTGCAATTTTTCTTGTTGTTGTGATGATGGCGAATTAGGTTTGAGAAAAACCGAGAGCAGTTACAGAGGCATAACCCAAAGTACTTCCAGCATTAGCTTTCAGTAAATTTGCTAGTGCATTCTCTCTCCCTCACGCTCGCCCACTCCCTGCCTTTGCTTTCCTTCAAATGATACAATCTAAAAACCTGATGCCAATGAAGGAAGCATTTTGGGGAGGGGTTAAGTGTACCAAAGGAAATTCTTAATAATGTTATATTTGAGTCTAACATTTATTTATTTTCACCTCACTACATGCTGAAATACTGACAAAAATATGCACTTAATGCGAAAATTACAGGGTAGATGCAATTCTGTACTTCCAAAAATGATCACTGAAGGAGAGAAAATGACATACATGTAATGATAATAAAAGAGTTTTGGCAAATTGAGATAATAAGACATAGTCCCACAAGAAGTCATTTTAATAATTGAGATTAAAATTAAAACTTTAATGACCTTTTCCTCATTTTCTTGTGTTCCATATAACAGTCGCAAGTAGACAAGACAGCTTAACATATAATTTGGGACAATCAGAAAACGTATCCAGCATCAAATTTCTATCACAGTTGAATACTACAAGATCTTAGTTAGATTATGTAGCTAAAATTATGTGAAAATTTTAGGGATGTTCCCTGGGTCACAGGAGATTGAAGAAAGTACAAAGAGCTATATAATATGGGTCTTTTATGTTTCACCAACAGCCAATGTTTTATTGTTCCTTCTCTCAAAATGATATGATGTCAAGATAGAAGGAAATGAGTGCTCATATTAATTTAATCATTATAGTGATAAAAATACCAACCAAAGATTAGAAAATATTACTCTTTAGTATTTAAGAAACAATACCAAAAAATTGCATATAATACCTTAATTTATTCAGTCTTATTTTGCAAAGTGACATGGTTGAAAATAAAACCTTAATCAACAGAAGTAGTACTTCCACTGTCTCAGTTTTAGACTTCAAGATAGTGTTTTTACATATTGAACTTTGCAATAATAACTGTTTTGATCAATCACTTAACTCAGCTATCTCTTTGGCAGAAGAAGTAGATTACTGTAGACTGAAGATTAAATACTTAAAATGAGCTTTTCAAAAGTAATTATTCATACACTGACTAACAACATGTAGTTATGCACCTGCCACTCCATTCATTAGCACAGGGTCAGTGCACAGTTCAACACCAGCAATGTGAACTTCTAAATGAACTTTCTCTACTTTCATGTATAAGAAAAACTGTCTACTACATAATATTCAAACAAGAAAAAAGCATTTGGATTCCCAACCTACAGATCTAAGAATAAAAGACCACAGCAAAGGAGTACATTAAAATACACTCTCAAAAGTGGAGCAAGATACTTCTACATCTGGTTTATTCCATGACGGGAAGACAAAATAAGATTTTTCCATAGCTACAGATTAATAAAGAGTCAGTTTAGATTATTCATAGAGAAATCAGATTTTAATGAAACCAGTTAAAAGTTGATTGAGTATTCAGGTTTGCTTTTTTGGTTTTAATGCAGCCACTGTATCACACAACTCCATGAGGACCACAATATTCAATTTGAGTGGTAAGTGATCCTGTTCATAAATGTGGTACCTTACGTACAAAGCACGAAATTCATAATTAATAAATATTTATTATATGAAATAGGCTTAAAGACCTGTAACAAATAATGAATCCTTGGTGGTAAATTAATATTATATTCATCTCCAATGTTTTAAGCAAAATAAAAAATAAAGTCTTCTCTTTCAAAGTCTGATATGCCATTGCTCTCCTGGTAGCCAAAAGATGTCCTATGATTGGAGGGAGGATGAGGCAAAAGCTGCTGGCATTTCCCCAGCCAGTTCTCTTCTTAAGCAGGAAAAGTATCTCCACTTTTTGTTTCCATCCCCCAAGGAATTTTTTTTTTTTCAAAATTTTATTTAAATTCTAGTTAGCCAACATATAATGCAATATTGGTTCCAGGAGTAGAATTCAGTGGTTCATCATTTACATTTAATACCCAGGGCTCATCATAACAAAGTATGCCCATGCTTTAGCTGGCTGCTCCACAAGAGGACATTTCCCAGCCTCCTTCATAGCTAGGGACATGCATATGACTAAATTTTGGCCTTAGGATGGGAAGTGAAGGAAAAGGTTAAGACAGTTGGTCTAGGGACTTTGGAGAGTGCGTGACTTCCTCCTTCTCTACCATAAGGTGTGATATTGGAACTGAAGGGACCTTCAGGCATTAGGTCACTGCAGATGGAGAAAATGCCAACCCGACCAACAAGGCAGAAGGAACCCGGTTCTGGGATGGTCAGGAACATCACATCAGCTCTGGACTGCTGACTTCTGGTGGGGGTGGGGTGGGGAATGTGTGACAAAAATCAGTTTCTCTCTTGTTTCAAACTGCTCTTTAGTGTCTCCTATCACTGTGGCCAAATCTACTCCTGATATAAAAGTACTCAATTTGATTGTTCTTAAAGATACTGTATTTTCTGATTTATCATTTTCTTCTTTCATCCTTTTCTACTTTATGTTGTCTAAAGAATAACTAGAAGAGATTAAATAGCTCATGCCAGCTTAGGAAATAATTTGATAAATTTGGAGAAATTGTTGGCCAGTAAATGAAACAAAGGTGATGAATGACATCACTTCCTTCTACTCAGAAAGTACAAAATTAAAAATCACCCCAAATACTCAGAAGTTAAAGGCAGCTGAGGATTTTGACACCAGAGTGAGACTGAGTGGCTACTACACTGAGTTATAACGATCCTGAACCTAGCTTTTCAATATTAATTAATTAAGATAAAGCGAATTTTACACCTTCTGCCATTTCTGAGTTGTATTTAATCGTAAAACACATGCTCCCTCTATGAACTAGCAGCAAAAAAAATTTACCCTACGTACAACTATAAATTGACTTAACAATACTTATATCTGATACATGAGTGGTTAATACCAGGCTCCATATCCTTTGACCTTTCTTTCATTTAGTTCAAAGGATCTGCTAATGTCTACTGTCTTCATTTACATTGTGTGGAAATGACAATTATGCTACAGATATGTCAGTAAGAAACAACACATCTTCAATTAATTGTACCTTCTTTTGTTCCATCTTATAAAGTATTTGGTTACAGCTTCGGACAAAAAAGTGCATCAATTCCTCTAAGAGTGAATGTTTGTCCCAATAATAGCAAATGTGTACCTTTTGCTTTTTTTCATGTCTTTTGAGAACATCATACTCTGACTTTCTCTTTAACGTCGCAGACTGGGGCAAGAGTCGAAGACATTTTGAATGTCAAGGAAACTCCACACTGAGACTCTTTACAATGCAAATACAACAAGTAAAGTGAGAAAAATATGAATAGCTTGGAAGAGGTTTGTACGTGCACAGACAAGACACCTATGTCATTACTACTGCCTGACTGACCACAAATATTAAGATTCCATGGATTTTATGACGCGTCATAATTTCAAAGATGTTAATATGTGGGAAGGGTGGGCAGTGTCTTGGAATCAATGAAATGTAGGGTATATGTATGTATTTACTAGTTATTTTCCGAAGGCCAATTCATCTTAATGGACATCCAATTTTAATAGAAAAGCTTAAGAAATGAAAATTAGAAGGGTTACAACCACCAAATCATCCAACCTTATTAACATAACTCTGGCTTGATCTTACCAAAGACCCAAAGAGTGAAATGTCAGGATAAGAAGTAAAAATGCTACAAGAATAAAATTGTATCAGGGATCCCTGGGTGGCGCAGCGGTTTGGCGCCTGCCTTTGGCCCAGGGCGCGATCCTGGAGACCCGGGATCGAATCCCACGTCAGGCTCCCGGTGCATGGAGCCTGCTTCTCCCTCTGCCTATGTCTCTGTCTCTCTCTCTCTCTCTGTGACTATCATAAATAAATAAAAATTAAAAAAAAAAAAGAATAAAATTGTATCAAACAAAGTCACACAGTGATAATTTTGTGACAGCTGGAATTATGTAAATGATTACCTAATTGTTCTTAACTATAATCAAAATGTCCATCCATGGCCACCTGGGTGACCAGTCAGTTAAGCGCCCAGCTGTTGGTTTCGGCTCAGGTCATGACCTCAGGGTTATGGGACTGAGCCCCGAGTCAGGCACCGTGCTGGGCATGGAGCCTGCTTAAGAGTCTCTCTCTTCCTTTCCCTCTGCCCTTCCCCTCTGTGCTCATGCTCTCTCTCTCTAGAATAAAAAAATATTTTTTAAAAAGGCCATCCAATAGGATCTTTGTGATAGTCTTTAGATCTTCTAAACTCCCCATTTAATGAGAAAAATAATTCATCATTTCCTCCTTCCTCACCATTTTCCTTTCTTTCCCCTCTCTAGCACACAATCTCCAAATAAGATCAAGATTGATTTTAAGAATAAAAGACTCTTTGAAGAAGTAAGCCATAAGCCAATAAATGCTAACCAGTGCAGCCATTCCAGTCAATAGTCATCATATCAGTAGAACCTCTGTGTTTTTCAGTTCTTTAAGCAGTGATGTGTGAAAAGCCAACAATGTTGAGATTTAAGGGGGAAAAACTGTTGATGCTTGCTATCTTTTACAGCACTGTGGATCACTCACAGTTCACAGCATGTGAAACAATGCAATCTGTTTTTCATATATCCAAACTAATTACATGCTGACTTCTTTCCAGTATTGTTCCAGTTTGGGTAACAAGGACAAAAAAAATTGTATAAAAATAACCTGCCAATGTCAATGAACTATATGATTTATACATACATACATACATACATGGACAGATTCTCATTTCCAATTTAAGGTCCTTATATAGAATAATTAAGACTCTTATGTTCAATTTCAAAATGAAAATATAATGTTATGTAATTAAAGATGCTAATAGCCTATAGCCCTCAAATCTGATTTGTGAGGAACACTAAAAAATAATTCCAGTTTCCCTTCTACAACTTTTTATAGCAAATTTAAATCAAGTCGTCAGATCTGTAGAGACATATAACAATGCTTGCAAATAAAGTTATATGCCCCTGCGGAGTACAATATAAAACAATAAGCAAATGTGAAACTGTATTAGTGATAGTCAAAACTAAGTGCTTGGGATATGAAACCTCTATTATACTGCAAATGTAGGATTTTCCTGTCACAGGATCGTAACTGGGAAGAAAACAGAAATACAATTTTCTTTAGCAAAATATAAAATATTGTATCAACAAATTGCATTGTTAATACATAATTTGAAATTAATTTTGAGTTAAAATAACCATGTGCAACTTGCAGGGACCAGGTTCTTTGATTTTCTTTTTTTTTTTTCAAGTTTTTATTTAAATTCCAATTAGTTAACATAGTGATATTACTCTCAGGTGTACAATACAGTGATTCAACACTCCATACGACACCCAGCGCTCATCACAACAGGTGCACCAAGAATCCCCATCACTTATGCTACCCATCCCCTCTGGCAACCATCAGTTTGTTTTCTATAGTTAAGAGTCTTGTCTCTTGGCTTGCCTCCCTCTCTCCTTTTTTTATCCTTTGTTCATTTCTTTGACTCTCTATTACTTCTCCATTCTTACCCAACCCACAGCCTGATATCAGGTCACAACCTACTTGAATTTCCAGATATGGGAAAACTAGAAAGGATTGACACCCATAGCAAGACTCTATGAGCCAGAAGGGAAAAGGACTGCTTCTCTGGGCTTCTTCTACTGAGAAACTACCTTGAAGATAACACTGGACCAAGAATGTAAAACTGCATGCTCCGGCCTAGTTTTTTTTTTTTTTTTTCTATTGAACAAGAACTAGAACTTGGATCTTGCTAGTCTTTCAACTTTTTTCACTACTTTTTTTTTTTTTTAACAATCTAAGCTTCATATTCATAAGTGATACATAACAGGTAATTTTTATTAAATTAAAAAAGTGCTTCCATTCATTTTTTTGATTGCTTATCAAAGCAATGAAGATACTATCCTATTAAATGTCTAGTGTGTGTCAGACATGATGCCAGATGCTGGGGATATAGAGATGAATGAGATTTCTCCACTCTCAAGGGCCTATCGTTTGGTGGAAAAGACAAAGAGATATACAACTAACTCTAATATAGTGTGATGTGATAAATGTTATACTAGAAGTATGATTAAATACAGTGTGAGCACAGATGGCATGATTAATTCTATGAGAGAAGAAGGTCAGGAAATTTTGTGATGTGTATGGGAAATGCTATTTTTAAAAGCATCAAATACACATTATTACCAGATGATTATACTAGAGCCTTGGCACAAATCTCTTTCTGAGAAATGTAACATGCTACAAGAAGAAAACAAAAATAACTTCAACATTTATGAAAGTATCTGAACCAACAGCCACACTGAATATTCAAGAAATACCAGTGTCCTAAAGTTCATTGCATGCAAGTACCCAGTGATACTAATTTTGTAAGGGGTGTTAAACTGCCTCATAATTTGATGCTGCTATTTACATAACTGGCTATCTTTCTACATTTACAATTCTGACCTTATTTAATGGCCACATCTCATGATGAACTAACCTTGACATTTTACTTTGTTCTCACTCTACAAATTGATTTTTTTTTCAGCACATGAGGATGACTAATGAGTTAGAGACCAAAGAGGCTGAGTCTTCATAGTCAAGACAACCATCAAATGAGGGAAAACAAGTCAAGTTACAGTTTGTTTCATCAAGCCTCATTTTCATTTTCATCCATACGGGCATAATACTACAGTTAGTGCTTTAAAGTGACTTATCTTTATTTTGTTGTCAGTGCAAAGAACTTAAAATTGCTTCTGAGTTTGTCTACTTTTTAGTTGCTTAAAGGCCTCAGGATAATATCACATTAGCCCTCTTTCCTGAATAAGTAATGTCCTTACCAACTTCAAAGTACTGAAGGAATTATGTATTGAATTGAGTGTAAAAACATGAACATAAGTTATAATGTAAAGTAAGTTTCACACAAGTTTAAAATGAAATGTACATTATACTTACACTGACACTGTATTTATTTTCATTATTCGAAAAAATGGTAATTATATGGAAAAGCATGTATAATATACTAAAATGTTATAAACATTAAAATATATAATATATAAATAAAATATTTCAACAATTAACAAAAAGTAACATACATGGATCCTTTTTTACACTAACCAGAAGTTGAAAAGCCAAGATGAAGAATTCAGAAAGTATATAACTATATATATTTCTGAATGAATGTGTCTTTAAAATTCATTAGAAAAAAAATGTTTAAATGTTATATAAATAGCACTAGGAGTTCTACAGAATTTGTACTTGTATTCATTTTCTTACGTAAATTTCTTTAAGAAATGTTTTATATTAGTTTTAATTCAAACTTTCAAGTCATTAGTAAGCAATTAAATACTTTCCTAAAGAAGACCTCTTTTTGAATAATAGCAAATGTTAAATTGATCGTTTTTAATCATCTGTGGACATCTTATCTGAATGCAGTACAAGTATGATTAAAGCCCCAAACATTGTCTTTCACATATGATGCTTCATATGACTTTATCCATTTCTTTAAATACCTCCTATACTGTATCTATGAGCCAGAATGGGAAGATATGATATATAATATTTAAGAGAGGATATTTTGGGATTGAGCAAGGATACAAATGATGGCTGATTTGGGCACCTGAATTTAAGAAGATGGCACACATTCTCTTGGAATTGAGCATTTGTATCCCAGAAAGATTATGGTTAAAGACAGAGATTTGTTGAAACTTTTATATAAAATCGAATTTTAAAAGGTTAAAATTTCCGAAAGTCCAAAAGAAGGCTAAGGATGGGATCTGGTGATATATATATAATTTTATAATAGGAATGGAACAAAACAACAACCACCAAAACAAAAAAACAAATAATGACAAACACTTGAAGATTGGAGTGGGATGAGAAATAGAAGAACCACAAAAATGTTAGTCACAAAGACTAACAAAGGACATATGGAGATATATTTTAAAAAGAGGGTTAGTTTTCAACAGTGTAGATGTTACAGGAATATATTAAGGTAGGAGGAATTAGTTATTCCAACAAGTGTCAGGTCCATGAGGAATTGAAGGCACATATTGTTAGAGGGTGTTTAGGACCAAAAGATAAAGAATCAAAGTAAAGAAAAAGAAAAAAGCAAAGGGAATGGATGAAAAATAATACATAAAAGACTCTAAAAGAATGAAAAAGATGATGTTAGTTTGAGAAGAGAGAAAGGCAAAACTAAACTAATCTAAAAGTCAATGTATGGACTTAAGAATGTTAATATAATAAAGCAGGTAAGGAAACTGAATGGCTTCAAGAAGCAAGTATTAGATTAAGAAAATAATATGGAATAAACTATGCATTTATAGGATATAATACCACAAAATAAAATAAAAGGGGCAGGATGGAGGTGGAACACACAGTAAAAAGGGAGGCGGCATAGTATGTGCTCTCACAGAGCTTTGATCTTTTGATTAAAATAAAAATTGATGTCATTTTTTTGGACAGAAGAAATGGAAAAAGGGAAGCTGGTGAATAAAGATTTAGAAGAGGTTTTTGTGGATAAAACAGTGAGAAACAGTAAACACACTTTTTTATAAGATTTTATTTTTTTATTCATGAGAGTCACAGAGAGAGAGGCAGAGGCACAGGTGGAGGGAGAAGCAGGCTCCCTGCGGGGAGCCCAATGTGACTTAATCCCAGGACCCCGGGGATCACGACCTGAGCCAAAAGCAGATGCTCCACCACTGAGCCACCCAGGCATCCCAGTAAACACATTTTCATAAAACCAAATCACTGATAAACAATGTCTATTAAGAATTCATCTGTACTAAGTTGATATAGGATTTTTTACAAATATTTTATCGGTATTTTATAAATATTATAAATATATGAAAGTCCAAGTTCAACAAAATACTAATCTTATGCTTCCTTTAGGAAAGTTGGTCATTGGGAAAACGCTGATATATAAATGATTTGATATGCCATCCTGCTCAGTGCCTGGTTATGGTCATTTCTTAAAAAAAAGTTTATTGAATGATTATCATCTTGAATTAAAAACAATCTCAGCCAGCCCCGGTGGCTCAGTGGTTTAGCGCCGCCTTCAGCCCAGGGCGTGATCCTGGAGACCCGGGATCGAGTCCCACATTGGGCTCCCTGCAGGGAGCCTGCTTCTCCCTCTGCCTGTGTCTCTGCCTCTCTCTGTATCTCTCTCATTAATAAATAAATAAAATCTTTAAAAAAATAGAGTGGAATATATATATATATATATATATATATATATATATATATATATACACACACACACATACACACACATATATATAAATGATGGCAAATTATGAAACACTGATAAATTTCAAATATTACTGTATATAATTTTAAGTGTCATAGTACATATAAATCAAAGCAAGTATAGCTTTCCTTTTATGTCAACATATTTCTGTTACATTGTGATAAGATTTTGTTATTAACTCTCTGAATAGAAATGGGATTTTGTTTTACTTTACATTTATTCATTCAAACGATGAACTACAGTTACATATTTCCAGCTCTCCACAAAAAACTGCAGATATTTGTTCTTCCCATATAATTTTCATGGATAAGGATTTGAATACCTAGGATAGAACTGCTAATAAAGCTTCTTTGGAAAGTTTAGAATTGGTATGTTTTAAATGATAGGCATATTAAAATAAAGTAGATTATAATTAGTTAAAGAGCACTGCCTCTGAAACATGGCTAACTTCAGAAATGAGAAAACACTTTTCATTATTACAGTTTATATCAGTCTCTTGAGGCAACCTCATTTCCAACAGAAATATATCATTTTCTTTTGACAATTATGTAATGATTTAAAGGGTTTCTTTAGTTAGAATATTTTAATTGTTTATATATTGTAACAAGATGCTAGCTATTTTATATTCAATGCCATTAGAAAGCAATTTGATATGTATGATAACAAGATACAAAATTAAGCAGTTAAATTCTGTGTTACTTTGGTAAAATATACTGCCAGAGTTTTAAAAACAACGGGTGCTTCATTGGTTTAAAATAACCATTAGCGAAACAAAACAAAACAAAACAAAAAACAGTGTGACTGCTTGCTTGTATCTTCCCCCACAACAGAAGTAATAGAATCATTTCTAAAATTTTTGAAAATTTTACTTTTGTATTTATCTTATGAAGTTATAAAATCAAATGAAAAATAGATATACCTTTTTTAGAGTAATTGGGCACTATTATTTTCAGGAAAGTTTGTGGAGACACACTTCTTCAATATCAAGAGACATTTAGAATTATTTTTCTTATTTATCTTTTCCTTTTTCCTACATTTTTTAAAGGAAATATTGAAGGCACAGACTCTACGGTTAAAGGCAGATTTCTTAATCTCTGTCCCAAGTTTTCTTACCCCCAACAGGATAGATTTACTGCAAGGAATCAAGGTACTTTATCTATGTGTCAGACATACACTAGGTACTCAGTAAATGGTACCTATAATTATAATAATGTCAATTATTATTTCGGGACATTTCTTTGTACTAATCAAACCACAGAAATTTAATACTTACTGAATTGCATTTGAAATTTTATGTCCATTATTCACTTTTATGCATTAAAGATTAGGCAATTGAGGAATGCACCACTAGACTTTGAAAGATATTCCTGAACTTGCAGGAACAGGAAAGTTTACTTTTTATTCTTTAGGGTAGCAGTTCTCAAACTGTGGTCCACAGACACCTCAAAGTCCCTGAGTGCCATTTATTTCATAAGTAAAACTATTTTCATAATAATTATGAGATGTTGTTTGCCCTTTACCCTGTGTTACCCTCTGCAATGATGTTGCAAAAGCAATGGCAGGTAAAATACCTAAAACTAGCAACCATCAACTCAGTGACGGAGTGCATGCCACTAATTTTGAAAATAATAATAAAACCTTGAGAAGGAACATTTTTCAGATTCTATGTAATGAAGTGGAATGTTATGTATAAAGGGTTTCTGTTGCATTCCAAATTATAGCAGTTGCCTTGAAGAAAGCACTTGGATGACAGACGTAAGCTGAATTACTCACATTTTTCATGGAACATCATTTTTTACTTGAAGGAATAACTAATGAACAAAATCAAAGTTATACAAAGTAAAGTTTCTGGCAGACATGTGCCTGGAAATAAAGCACTGTTGTGACAGCTTTGGTTGAAAATTTGCAAACCAGCAAAAATTAACATTTCTAACATCTTGATTCCACCACCATGAGCGTGAGAGCTTTCCAGTTCTCATATTATTTTTTGGATGATATCAGTGGTGATATTAACACATGTGATTCCTAATATTATTTAATACAAGTGTAGGATATGTGCACATTTCAGCAAACCAATATTTTCTATCTGATGAAGATATATTCAAAGTGCAGGATATATTAATTTTTTTTAAGTATCAGGGCACACAGAGTTTATCGATAGGGTTTGAGATTCTATTTTGTAATTAATCATTTTGAAAACATCACTTGTCAAGTTTTGGTGTAGTATAAAAGAAGAATATCACAATTTCCCAAAAAGGCTATTACAAAACGTATCCTCTTTCAAATCTACATTGGCAAAACAAGATTTTCTTTCTATATGTAATTAAATATCATATTGTCCCAAATCGAATGCAGAATCAGAATAAGAATCTGTTTTCTATTAAGGCAGACATTAAAGAGACATATAAAAGAAGACAATACCATTCATCTCATTTTAAAATGTATTAATTTTATAAGGACATGTTATTTATATTAAATGTAATAGATTTGCTTTTTATATATATGAATTAATATTTCAAAATTTCTCAATTTTAATTTCTAATATGATAAATGTTTATAGATATAACCCACATAAGCAGAATCTCCTTGGTGTTCTAAGTACCTTTTATGACAGTAATTTTATTTTATTTTAGATTTAATAAAACTTAGTTTATAATTAAAACTACAAGCTAATTTCTAGAATAAACAATTTTCTGAAAAAAAAAACATATAACACAAATAATAACTTTAGGTTTGACTTTGCAACAGAGTCATAGAGCCTTTTTTTCTTCTGAAAATATTTTTAAACTTTATTCCATGTCGTTTTTTTCTTTTTTTGCTCAAATGAAACTGAAAAAGCTTTATTTGCCTTTTTATTATGTTGTGCTTTGAAATAATTTTTTCTCAGTAATTCTTATATCCAGGGTGGCAGATGGCTCATAGGTTAGGTGCCTGAAATGGACAGGACCAAATTAAAACATTTGGCTGGAAATTATCTCAGGAAGCCAAGCTTGGTGGTGGGCAGCTGGACACCAAATATATCAAAAACTCAACAACAAAGGAAGCCAAGATTAATTTCTAAAGACACAAATGTTCAATTTTTGAAGAGAGTCTTATAATCCAGATCACTACTTAATATTCACCCTTAATTATCACTTCTGAGCATTTAATTGTTACAAACCTTTCTGTCTGATAAGTAGAAAAACATGGAGGTGACAAACAAAATAGACATTGTCCATGTGGAAATTATGTAGAAATTAATAAATATGGAAGTAGAAAAGATGAGATTAAGAATTTTGAAATCTGGGACACCTGGGTGGCTCAGCGGTTGAGCGTCTGCCTTTGGCTGTGGTCGTGACCTGGGGTCCTGGGATCGAGTCCCATATTGGGCTCCCTGCATGGAGCCTGCTTCTCCTCCCTCTTCCTGTGTCTCTGCCTCTCTCTATGTGTCTCTCATGAATAAATAAATAAAATTTAAAAAAAAATTAAAATTCTTCCATCCAAACAACAAAACGTAATGAATATAAGATGGAGAACCAGAACTGGCTATGAGTTAGATAAAAAGAAATATAAAATACCCCTACTTTCTGAAACTTACATTTTAATAGAGTAAAATTTATAAAGTTGCCATAAAAAGTACAAAAGAAGAGTTTTTAAAAGCAGGACCCTGCTACGTATCAAGTGTATTGAAGGGACCAAGTACCGAGATGGAACAACAGAGAAGACTGGGTTAAGACAAGACAACTGAGGTAGGCAATCCAGGAGGCCATGAACCAGTGGGAAGAAGGAAGGGTGCGAGGGCATTTGAGGTAAATAGGCATGGAAACAGGAATATTTCTGATGGAGAGTAATAAATCTTGCAACTTTCTGATCACACTGTTGAAGACGTCAATGGCATAAAAAATTCTAAAGCTATAAATTTCAGGTAAGTGTTTAGGTTATACTCTGGTAATTTAATGGCAGAGCAGAGAGAGCGAAGGCTGAGTATATGGTGAAAACAGGGTATAATTTATGAGAATGCATGAAGACAAATCCACTATTTATGGAGCCAGATGTATTTTTGTCCTGTTGAATCTTTTAAAACGTTTGCAAAACTGACTCAGTTTTTCCATATGCTTAGATCATTTTGTTATTTTTGTTCTTTCCAACAACAACAACAATGACAAAAATACACATGGATCTGATATGGTGATAAATTATATAGATTATAAAAACCCTAATAAAAAGTTTATTAGTTATGATGAAGACTCATGCATGTAATTCACAAGAGAAATACTAACTATAATCACTTCTTTAGTTACTACCAACTATTAAGTCATCTTTCCACGAGAAAGCATCCAGGTATGCTTTATTACAGAGAGAAAAAGAATATTGAAAATGAAATATTCTGACACCAATAAATGTGGTCAGTCCAGAAGTTTACAAATTGCTCATATAATGGCATACTTTATTTAGTGAAAATTTAAAAAAATGTGTTTTCCTATGATATCATGAATGTTTATTTTCAAAGAGACAATTGCTTCCTAATAAAACATGATTACAAAGTAACCTGGAGGTACCTCCAAGTTCTACAAACTTCCACAAATCTATCACCTAACTGTCCCACCGTCCCTGTCATCACGGGGAGGGAATCCCAATGATAACGACCACCTAAATTCTCAAATGCACATAAGCACAGAGATCAGGACAGGAGGTGGCCCTCTATTCAGTGAAGCCCTGTCTCGTCCGCACGAGATCCTCCTTCCTCACATTCCCACAGTACCCTGTCTTACCTCTAACACAGTAGTCATCATATATATGGATTGAATTTGCCCAAGTACATGTTTTCTGATAATATCATGTCCTTGAGAGTGGCATTCAGATTCTGAAGCAGAATTACAGCCTCTTCAAAGTATTAGAGATAAACAAACTAGTCCAAAAGTTGTGTTTCTGCACAAAATTTTGCGACTGGTTTGCTGAAAAAAATTAAAATACAGGAAAGAGACTTTTCAAAATTCTACCAGAAATGGACTCTTTTGATAATAAGTTATCAAACTATGAAATCTATGAGTGACGGGGTGGTTCTCTTCTATGCGATGCATTCCTGAAACATGCTGTGTAAGTGGCCATAGAAGGACCATAATCCCATTAGGTCCCTCCCACTTTATAATATCATCTTTCCTTAAAAATGCAAAAAAAAAAAAAAAGAAAACAAAACTGCCTGCATACAAATTATAATACTCAGTAGAAAACGACGCATATACGCTAAACATGGACCTCCGAAACATTACAATAATTCTGATTATCGACTCGCATCCTTCAAAAAAAAATGTGATTAGTTTACCACGTAAGGCTTCAACAGTTTATTAAATGAAATACCTCTTTTCCCTTTTCTGATGTATTCAGTATACAAGTTAAAAGTATCAGAGAATAAATTAGCAACACAAATCCGCCACATCCCCATCTCTCCCCAGCTTGACAGCTTTGTTATGGTTTCAATTCTCCAAGGAGAGTCTCAGCACCAAGATATTGATTTGCACCACTGCACTTTTCTGACTAATTATTACCAGTGCAGACCCTCCAGTTAATCAGTTCATTCTCACAGCGAGAGTGGCCTTCAGTTTAAATTCATTATGCTGATAAATGACAACATTACAGCTGCATAACAATTGGTTTAATTAAAAATATTCTTGACAAAGATTCGAAGACTATCGTGGCTTTTAAGTATACCAGATTGACTCCTGAAGTTACTGTCCCCCAAGAACTCAGGCTCTCACCGATGTATGCATGCAACATGGCCTTAAGTTTTGAAAAGGGGGTTCCTTTTTAACAATATTTATCTTGAGAACTATGTCAATATGAATGACCCTAAGAAAAAACTGGTTAGGAAAGCTGTCAAATTCCTTGACCTTTTATTCTAATGTGTGGCCAGGTCATTGGAGATCTAAGGACAGAATAAGTGGCAATGCGGAGGACGCTATTTAAAGTGGGGTGTGGAAAAAAAATAGATAAATAAAGTGGGATGAGGATAATTTTCTCTGAAGAATGCCGTTAGTATCTGCAAGAAGAGCTTCACACATGGCGTGCAGAAATGCAAAAACATTGAATTTTGTGCTCTTCACATGTAATATTTCATGTAATTCTCGTAATTTCCCCATGAGGCAGGTCATACTATTCTCATTCACCATATGAATAAATCCAAGCTTACACAATTAGCTAACTTTACAGTCTGCCCACGGTTATATTGGTACTGTATTGTAATCTGAATTAAAACATGATTCTTTTTACCGAGCTTATGCTATTAACTGCTAAGCCATGCTACCTCTAATACTTGGAAGGAGAGAGAGACAGAGAGACAGAGATAGAAAGAGACAGAGAGACAACTCAGGAGTACATTTGAAATATACTCCATAATTTATCTTCATCCAGTCTGTTCTCTTTTTTTTTTTTTTTTCATCCAGTCTGTTCTAAAGGCGATTTGTTTCCAGGTTTAAGACTATATCAAAGATTAACTAAGGAAACAGCATCATGCAAAGACATGAACGGTCTTATCGTTACTAATTTAACACCACGATTCATGTTAGAGGCTACAATTTTTCCAGTGGTTTTTAAAACTATGCATTGCAATTTATTTGGGATCTTCTCAATAGTCTTGAAAAAGGGAGTGAATGAAGACATCTGAACATCGAAGGAAGACTTGATTACAAAGCTGAATCTTTATTGGCCCTAGTTTCTCCATTAGACAGCAGAAATCCAACAGATGTGCACAAAATAAGTGAATGCCCATGCTCTTAAACAAATGTCAGTGATAATGAGCTGAGGCCTTTGACCAGAATTTGCATCATATAGTCAAGATAACTACTGCTTATAATTTAAATAAGGGCATTATTTATTTCTTTTTAAAAATCTTCTATTCCAGGGACACCAGGGTGGCTCAGTGGTTGAGTATCTGCCTTCAGCTCCAATCATGATCCTGGGGCGCTGGGATCGAGTCCCCCATCGGGCTCCCTACATGGAGCCTGTTTCTCCCTCTGCCTATGTCTCTGCCTCTCTCTGTCTCTCTCATGTATAAATAAATAAAATCTTTAAATAAAATGAGCAAAAAGGCAAGAATCAATCATCTTCTTGGTAGTAATTCTATTGGGAAAATTTTTAAATATTTTAATATATTTTGCCTACTAAAAGAAACAAATAGGTAATATATTTTAGAAAATGTTCATAAAAATGATGTAAAATGAAAATAACTGGGCTAAAAAAAAAAGAAAATAACTGGGCTTTTATAAGGATAACCTTAAATTAACTTGAAAAACTTCAAATGTTACAATTACTGATTCAGTTTATTGTAATTGCCAGGTGCCATGTATATACTTCCTCATAAAATTCTCACAACAACCTTATAGAAGTGTCTATTATTATTTACAGATGAATGATCTGAGAACCAGAAAAGTCACTTACTAAATATCCCCTCATGACCAAATGACAGAACTCTATCTGGACCCAGGACTATCTGAGTCAAGTGACTATGATTTATTTTATTACGTGTATCACACTGTTCATTTCTCATCAGAGCAGGATTAAATGAGATAGATTCAAGGGGTATCCTTTTAAATAAAGTTAGTTTAGGATTGTTACATAAAATGTAAAGCAAACTATTTTATTTAAATATGATTTTTGGGGATCCCTGGGTGGCGCAGCGGTTTGGCGCCTGCCTTTGGCCCAGGGCGTGATCCTGGAGACCCGGGATCGAATCCCATGTCTGGCTCCCGGTGCATGGAGCCTGCTTCTCCCTCTGCCTATGTCTCTGCCTCTCTTTCTCTCTCTCTGTGTGTGACTATCATAAGTAAATAAAAATTAAAAAAAAAAAATCTTTAAATATGATTTTTGCACTAATAACATATTTGAAAAGTATCTTGTCAGTATTTACATTCCTTAAAGATAAAAACTGATTTTAACATATTTAAAATGACTTATGAAAAATTCATTTTATTAAAGAAATTTTTTACCAAAATTTTCCTACTATTCATACCCTGTGCTATGGCGTATTATTTCTTTGAACAGCAATAGTTAACAGAAGGCAAAGATATAAGGAAAATATATAATTAAGAAACTAATACTATTCCTAAATATCTGCCATTATAATTTTTCATTCTATGCATATATTCAATGTCATTAATAGCCATCTAGCATTTTTTTTTTTTTTTTACTAAGAGGTTATGGCTAAGTTTTAATAGTCTATCTTGGTTAGTGATTTTTCTTTCTTCCTCAGAACTCATCATTTCTCAAATAACCTCACATAGTTATTGTATGACAGACAAAAGAAAGTTGTGAGGAGGACAATAGTCTTCACAATAACTAATACAAAATTGGATCCAGATTACTCCCAGTTTTTATTAAAAATTATTGATGTTTGATGATTTTGAAAAGGAGTAGGTTCTTGAGGATTTATAGTTGCATTAAGATGTAAATATACATTTTGAAGAACTGACTTAGCAAGGAAAAGTATACTACAGAATAAAAGACCGAAGAAGGGAAGGTTCAGAAAAAAACTAATTTATGCATTAAATGTATTGTAATCCACATAAATATTGTTTGAGTGAAAAAATAACAAATCTTCAAAATATCTATTGGCTCAGTCAGGATCTAAGCTTTTATGGAAATGGGTATTTATGTACAAACTGTGAATTTTTTTATCAGGAACTTTGTTGTTAGAAACTTGCTACAAAACATATTACAAAATGTTATTTTGCCATTACAGACCTTTTAAAGATAAGAATATCAGGAATAAATGTCTATAAAAATGAAAGATCACTTAGAAACCTAAGTAAAAAAGTTGTATTTAGCAAATGACACACGTACTGTCTTTGTCCTCAAAGCCAATACTTCACAGTGGGCATTCACCTGCTTCTGAATCATCCATGTCAGAGGGCACAGACTTTATTGAATATCTAGAGAATAATTACTTCTCAAATGGCAAATGTTACAACCTTCAATTCCTAATTATCTAGAGAGATTTTACATTTGACTCCATACATACATTCAAACATTCAGAATTCTTAAGTTGCATTAGGAGACTGATTTGACCTTTAATCATAACCAACTATATCACTTACATATATAACTTACCCTATATAAAATAAATATATACATGTATGTTTACAATATATTCTTAATGTTACTTATTGTTCAATAAAAGGATGGTATTCTCATTCATAAGGTCCTCTGAAGTTCAGAAAATAAAGTGATTCAGAAACTAAAATATCTTTTTTCATGTATATTTACCTTTATATTTCCGAGCTCTATAGAAAGAAAACTAATTAAAGCAGCCTTTCTGTTACACTTCTATTCTAACTTTAAAAATGGTACTCAGAGCTATGGAGGCTCAATTATTGTTATATTAGAGTAGGCAAAATGGCCATCCGTTCTCATTTTTATAGAACAGCTACTGACTTGAGCTTTTTCAAAGGAAAATGGAACCTATATGCATGCAAAGAAAGCATTTAATGACAAAATACTTAGGTTAAATAATGTATTTAAGAATATTCATGACCTAAATGATAAGACAGTTTTGGAAAGAGTCTGGACTTCAGAATCTGAGCCGGGATGTGCACTATTGCACTTAATGGTTTTGAAACCTTGGACAAGCAAATTGATTTTCTTGGACCTTAGTTTCTTCATCTGTAAAATGAGAATGATAAAACCCACCTCATGGGAAGGTCGGGAGAATGAGAAGCCATGTTATAAAACACACACTTCATAATGAGCACCTAATAAAGTGGTAGGGAAAGTTGTTTAAAATTCTGTCACTCTGACTGCTACTCCCAGAGTCCTTAGCTAAGGGTGTGAAGTGCTGCCTTGGGATAATACCCAAAAGTTAAGACGGGTTGAGGTAAAAAAGGTGCAATCTCAAAGTAAGGTCATGAAGGAAAACACTGAAAGAGACTGCTTTGCATGAGACAAGAATCATTTCATTCCCAAGAGGTAAGGACTGAGAAAACCAGGATGATATTACAAAACTGGAAGGGAAATCTGTAGGGGAATTTCTATAGGGGAATCTGTAGGGGAATCTCTAATCTGTAGGGAAATCTATAGGGGAATCTGTAGGGGAATCTCTAATCTGTAGGGGAATCTCTAATCTGTAGGGGAATATTTAGGGTAATCTCTATAGGGGAATCTGTAGGGGAATCTGTAGAGCAACAGGAGCTGGGCATGGTGTTGGAATAAAGGAGCAAAAAAAAAAAATTCTGAGAATGTGAATGCTTATGTTACATTCAAAGTGTTCAGCTTTGCTAAACTAAATTTAGACCCTCCTTTACCATAACAAACCCTTTGTTATGAATAGGGATTTTTCTCTTGTGGAAGTCAAGTAAGAAGCTCTGGTTGATGTGGTAGGGATAAGTAATTGTATATCTGTAAATAGCAGAAGGGAGCATTAAAAAAAAAAAAAAGAAGAAGAGAAAAAGAAAAAAGAGCATTACTGTGAATGCACAAAGTTCTAGAGAAATACTTTGAATTTCATAGGCTGTGGACCTATAATTTTAGCCAGTGTTATCCAGAGCACAAGTGAAGAAAAATCTACACAATGGAGCCAAACTGCCTAAGTTAGAATATTGGCTTCTCAGTATTGTGTGTTCTTGGGCAAGTTACTTAACCTCTCTGTGTCTCACTTTTCTCATGGTAATGGCAGCAATTACAGCAGTAGCCTACCTGATAAAATGTCTTAGGCATTCAATGTAATACGCTTAGAAGGATGTCTGCACATACAAAGAGCTTTAAATAAAGGCTACTATTATTATTAGCAAAGTCTCAGCTGACCTTCCATCAATATCTACTATTATGATGTAAATATACTAGTGTCCTAGAGATGTCTTAGGCACCAGGAAGGAAGTCTTGAATTACCTACAGACCAAAGAAGGATTGGAAATTTGTGAAGGGTAAAGCTTTTATGTCTTCATTCAGCTATATTTCTTTGAGGAAAAATCAACCAGTCTAATCCTGTGGTGTTTTAATAAAGTTTTGCTCCTCACAATTTAGCTTCTTAAGGTAGAGGTCATAAGTAGGGTGATGAAAACTAGAGTAAGGGAATTATCACAAAAATTCCCTTTGCTGAGTATACTGCTGTCACCCTATTGTTAATGTCTTTACTACCAGAATAAAAAAAAAAAAAAAAGAAAGAAAAAAGAAAAAAAAAATCTAAAGAAGGGTCTGTGTAGTGTTCAGCTTTAATCTACCTTCCTCTACATGTCTTCTTCTTCTAAAGTGCAATGCAGGCATTCAATAAAATTTAATTCCTAATTTAATAAACAAATGTTCAGAGTTACATTTCCATATTAAATTAAATTGTTTATATTTTTAAAACCATTACATTCCAAAATTATCTTCCCAACTCCACTTGTAGAAAACTCTGTAGAGTCTTGACATAAGTAGTATCATCCAGTGTTACTATAATGGTTAGTTAAGCAAATTAATATTGGAATCTATAGAATTAGCTCTTTTTGATATTTTTTGCTTACAGTCAGATAATCAAGCACACACAAATATGCCTATATGTAAATCAATATTTTAATTGTAAATGATATTGTAGTTATCAAGAGTCAACTCCATCATTTAATTTTTAAAATGGGCCAGAATTATGTAACAATTTTCATATTTTTCAACACAAATGATCAGTATTTCCACAAGGATAACATTTATCAATTGAGAGTTTTTAATCTTTATTGCAGAAGCAGTGTTGAAGTCTGGGAAAAGGAATTTAGAATCTGGAAGATATACTTAAACTATTTGTTAAATACTTCGGTTTTATATTTATGCTAATCAATCTATCTTCTCATTGTTTTTTAAGTACATTTTTAAAGAGAACTAATGATCACAGTTTCTAATGTATTCTAAAATGCCTGTAAATTAAAATTTCTTTAGAGAATTAGATTCACCCTCTGATTTCAATGATGTTTTCCCAAATAAGAAAATCTGTTCCAACATGTAATGAAAATTACATTTCTAAATTCCACATTCTTTTAAGTCGTTCTGCTTTTACTAAAAAGCAGATTTTGTACAATGAACGGTACACTGTGTAATTTTTCCACTCAATCCCTTTAAGAAGTTAGTAAAATGAACAATCAATCCACATGATCTTTACACAGTTGCTCAGTACATTAGAATATATCACACAGATAATCACTAGTTCAGTGGGAGTTCTCTGATTGCAGAGGGTTTAACTATTTAAGCAACCACATTGGGAAGAATACTTAGCAGATTTCTCTGCTGGAAATATCACATGAATCATTTGCCAAACTAATTCTAACAAAGAATTGCAGTGTAACGTTCACCCCAAAAGTTAAAATGTGCTCTTTAAAAATGGACTTACTTATCTCCCTCACAAAAATTCTCTTTGGTGTAATGACTATGATAATCGATTTCAAAAATTATTTGCATCGAATACCTAACTTCAAAAAATGTATCGCTGATGGGTACAAACCACACCTATGAAGTTATTTTTATACCTTTACTGTTAGAAACTGGTTTGCCTATATCAGATAATCCCTAATACGTTTCATATATATTTCATAAGTCATATGTAAATCAAATTAAGGTGATCTTCATTACAAACAAAAATCCAGACTTATGCTCAGTTAATATAAATGAAGCAATCAGAGCCTTTTGCTAGCCCTTAATCTCAGGTAATTTCTACAATATGACTCTTGGCTAGTCACTTTCTATCTTTTCATCCATCTTATTATCAACGTATACTCTGAATTGGTCCTATTCGTCTACTATAAAGCTGAATATTTCTCAAATCTGTCAAAATTAATTTGAATTCTAATATTCTAGGGTCCAAGATTATCTCTTTTAGTATCCAAGATCCTATCAACTTTGTACAACTTCCTATAATCTAGAACTTAATATATAATATGCTCCTGTTTCAGCCTCCCAAACAGTTAATTACATGAAACAATACTGATCTTGTAACTACATTCTTCCACCTAAGATTCAATATAGCCTTTTAGTTCAACACTGAGTCACTCATAAATATACATTTTTAAGCTATTCTAATAGCAGGTGCAACTTTACCAATAATAATCATTACTATTTCTAAAATTTTTCATTGTCATCTCTAGAGATCATGGAAGAATTTCAAAAGTGTCCAGAAGGGCCCACATCATGATTCATGCTCTGCCCAGAATAACACTGCAAAATCAAAATAAACAAATGGTCGAAACTTATTGGCTAGAGGAACAACAAAGGAAAGTAGAGCCATAAAAGAAAGTGATAAATTGTCACGGTATTTATACTCATTTCATATTCATTCCTTCAGACTAACTCTTCCTTTAGAAGGAAGACTGTCCTTCTAAAATCTTTCATAGCTTCTTTTTGGATTTGCCTTTCCATCTTTCCTTTCTTTTTGTGAAACGATTTTTCCTTTCCTCTAATTAGTATCTGCTGAAATACTGCCTCCTCCATCACTTACTTTAACTTAGAGCACAAATTCTAAATCATGATTGCTTGGATATGATTCCTTGCTCTACCGTTCAAGACTGAGATCTGGGACAAGTATATGACCTCATTTTGTATCACATTCCTCATATTTAATATGGGAATAATAACACTATATAATAATATACATTATAATATATAATATTATAATATATTATAATATATATAATAGTACCTATCTCAGGATTGTTCTAAAGATTCATATATAAAAAGAACTTGTAATCACAGTATTATGTGTTTGCTATTATTAACATTTTTAATTTTATGTAGACTTTGCCCACCATGACAAAATTTATTACTTTATTATGCTTCTTCCCAAATGACTTTGTACATATATTCCAAATACCTAACGTAATAATTTTACTTATTAATTTGTGTGGTTCTCTACCTATACTGTGAACAGGTAAAGAGCAGGAGCCATGTTAAATTAATCACATCTGAACACAGATGGTCCCTATTTAATTAATTTTTTAGGAAGAATGGCAAATACAAGGAATAAAGGAATAAATAGGGTAGAGCTCTGTTAAAAAAAAAAAAAAAAGGAAGATTTTGGACTTGCTCTATAGCATAGATTTGGAAAGATCCTCTAATAATTCACCAGTACACAGCCTCACTCATACAGATGCAGGATTCTACAAATACTGGTCCAGGAGTTGCCTACATCTGGATCACATGGGGGATGGGCATTTTTAAAACTACAAACAGGACACACTCACCTCTGCTGAACCAGGATCTCTTAAGAGTAGCCTAAGAGTCTTATTTTAACAAGCCTTCAGGGTAATTCTAACGCACAGCCAAACACATAAACCACATTTGTGCTGCATTTTAATCCATTCAAGTAAGACTAGCTGGCTTCCTCAGAGAAAGAGCAAGACAAAAAAATCTCCTTAGGTAGCTGAATGAGTTGTATTACCAACCATTACCATAGCCATAACTGTATGACAGCCTAGCCTTGAAAAACAATATCTATAAAACTGCTGTGATAGATTTTTAAGTAATACTTTTTCCCCTTAAAATAACAGAAAATAGTTTCAATTACATCATAGGGCCCTTTTTGTTTTTGTTGTGGTGGTTTTGCTTTGTTTTTACTTTTATCAAGGGATTTTTGTATCCCTGGAAAGATAAGGAAAGTATACTCCATTCTCTAAAGGTGGGCAGGGAAGAAGCAAGGAGATAACAGATGACTAAAACAACACAGGTCATTACCCATCTTTATATTCCCACGAATTTCATCATATTACCACACTAGTAAGGAGATATCTAACCTCCTCTGAGCCTCTTTTTCAGTCTTCTAAAGAAAACAAAAGAAGGACATGAGACATCTAGGAGGCAGGAAGATGAAGGTGAATTAAAAGGTGTACACAGGGGCACCAGAGTGGCTCAGTTGGTTAAGCATCTGCTTTCAGCTCAGGTCATGATCTTAGGGTCCTAGAATTGAGTCCTGCTTCGGGCTCCCTGCTCAGGGGGAAGTCGCTGCTCTCTCTACCTCTGCTCCTCCCCTTTGCTTGTGTACTCTTGTTCTCTCTCAAATAAATAAAATTTAAAAATAAAGGTGTACAGAGTAGTCTTGAAAAATAACCAGCTGGCTCTGCAGCTAGGTTTTTCACTTCTCAATCCAGATTTATAGGTAAAGATATCTATTATATATTTGCCTTCACCAAATTTTAACAAGCATTCATAATCTATGTACAGAAGAATGCAGATATAATGAAATATAAAGAAATGCAATATAGCTCTGTCCTCAAGAAACTGAAAATCAATAAAAAGATGTTGACATACATATATATATACATTAAGGTACAATTCTTGTTAAAGGCAAAGTGTAAAAGCTAAGATAGTCTTGAGGAGGAAGGAGCAATTCATAACAGCTCCTCATACCAGGAAAACTTTTACACAGGAGCTCATGTTTCCTTCTGGCCTAGAAGAATAAATTGAATATGAAGGGCATGAAGAAAGGATGGAAGGAGAATGGTACCACTGTACATTTCAGTAGAAGACTATGAACTAAGGTGCAGAAATGGGAAAGGATAAGATGGACTAGGAGTCTATCAACATAAACTGTGGCTGGAACATCGAGTGTCTGCGAAGGTTGGTGTGTGAAGGATGAACTGGAGAGTAGCAAGGAGATACGAAATAAAATCGTATTTGTAAAGCATTTTGCACAATGTGACATGGAAAGCATATGTAAAATAGCTCAATGATTTTCAGGAAGGATCAAAATGTGAGATCTCGAGGAAGAAAGTATAGTACAGTGCTCTTAACAGCGAAGAGAACTACTTATTTAGACTAGAACAGATTAACAACAAATAATGGAGGAAGTGATTAAAGTGAGTTCTAAAGAGTCCAGTAACTAATTTCATTGATAGTAGGCAGCATATTAGGTTCTGCACATGAAGAAACATGATTATGTGTTGAGACATTTGAAACAATTAAGAACTAAGAATAAGCAGCAAAACATATTGATGAAGGCCAATCTTTTATTTATTTAGTTATGGATTTATTTATTTTAGAATGAGAGAGAGAAGGAGAGAGAATATGAGTGGAGAGAGAGGCAGAGGGAGAGAATCCTCTAGAGACTCCAGATGGAGCCTGATGTGGGGCTCAATCTCAAGACTCATGAGATCATGACCTGAGCCGAAACCAAGAGTCCTATGCCCAACCAGTTGAGCCGCTCCGGCACCCCAAGGCCAATCTTTTAAAGTGATGTCATGGAGATTAAAAACCCAAAAGGGAAGACTTCAAATAAAATACCATTTTGAACCGATGTCTAGTCTGTCAATGGAAATAATCAATAATTAGTTTTCCTTTGTATATTATATTGTACATGTAAATTGTTATTTTATCATTTCAATATTAATTATTAATTAAGGGCTATTTAATCTCTGAAAAGGTTCCCTTAATGCTGTAAAAAATTAAGGAGAGGAATGAAGGTATTACAAATTTATCTTTTGATTCTCCTCCCACTGGGATCTTTGTCTGAACAAGTCCGTTTCAGTTTGCCTAGGCCTCTTCTGATGTGGTTAGATTTATTTCTCTACTATTTCAGAGTATAACTTTAGGTTACACATACAAAAGAATCTACAGAGATTTCTATTATGAAGAAAGAGCCATTAAGATACAAGTGACACTGTGTATTATGCAGCTGAGAATACTTACCCTGGGTTAAAATATTTTGTTATAATTCGTTTCTTTTCGCTCAGGATAGTTAAAAAGTATTTTATATACTATGTTGATTTTTCTAATAAAACATACATTCCTGACCTTAATCAGAAAAATCCAAAGTTCTTTAAGAAAAGAAAATAGATGGACATAGGGGAAAGAAAAAAAAAAGAAAAAGAGGGAGCTAGGCAACTATAAAATACTCTTACCTATAAAGAACAAATGAGGGTTGCTGGGGAGCAAGGGGGACTAAATGGGTGATGGGTATTAAGGAGGGCACTGGTTGCGATGAGCACTCGGTGTTATAAATTCTACTACTGAAATTAATATTACACTATATATTAACTAACTAGAATTTAAGTAAAAAATTGAAATGGAAAAAAAACAAATAAAATCCAAAATTCTAAACTTTATTATTCACATTTTCTTATTTGATGTATCATCTTTCCTGAACTTTTCTAAGTGTTTGCACAAATTAAGAAGGTTAAAATTGGGAATAATCAGTAGCTATAGATTCATTAAGTCCTATGTCACACCAGAAATGAAAGTATGTTAGAATATAAAAGAGATACATGAATGTTTAAAGAAAGTGGTAACATATACCATTATTTTTCACAGATGAGCCCTGCATATGAAAAAGCATGGTAAAATCCTGAATTACAAATCATTTAAGCCAAGTGTGATGTTATAGTTTACTGTGGGTTTCACACCTTCTCTGAATAGTGAACTTTACATTACATGGGGAAGTTTGTTTATAGATAAGCCATGACCTAATGGGACTCTAAAACCACAGAATTAAATATTTTAAGTCGATACCAATAATAAATATCAATTAGACTAAATTAATGTGATTTGTATATGTTCTAGGATATTACAAAATGAGAGGCATCAGTTTTCAATTTAGAAATATCAAAAGTGTGAAAGTGAAATGTCTGTAATTTTATTTTAGACCCTTTCTTTCTAGTGTATTTTATTAGGAAGATGGGATGGTATAGAAAAATATGGAAGGCTTAAAATCAATCCTGTGTTCTCATTTTGGTTTTGATAAATAGTAGTCACATAGCCTCAGGGAAGTTACCTACAAATAATACATATATGCAATGATAGCTTCCTTATGTGGGGTTGTAAGCATTACATGAGATAATTTACTAAAGTTCCAGAACAGTTCCTACCACACAGTAGATGCTCAATAATTGTTTTCTTTTCATCCTTCTCTCTCTCCCACCATATTTCATTTCTTGTCTTACTACCTATAGTTAGTTTTTTTTTGTTTTTAAGATTTATTTTTGAGAGAGAGAATGCACATACATGAGTCACAGAGGGGCAGAGGGAGAGGGAGAGAATCTCAAGCTGATTCCGATGAGCCCAACCCAGGGCTAGATGTCACAACCCATGAAATCATGACCTGAGCCAAAACCAAGAGTCGGACATTCAACCCATTGAGCCACCCAAACGCCTCTAGTTTCTATTTATGATTTAAATGTCTGATAATCTGTACTTGGCCTATTCCCATCACTTGCTCTGACAAAGGTCAAATCCCTACCTTAGCTATGCAACCCATTTGGTAAGGATATAATGAAGAATCCCTTACATCTCCCTTTTCCCTCCTCTATCATTCAACAGATATCTCTTCAGCACTGTGGCAAATATTAACAGTGCTAAGATATGGTTCCTGTCCTTAAGAACCTCAGTCTCCAGCAGGAGAGAAATACAAACAAATAATTAAGTATAATTGGATAAATGACCATTTAAACATGCCACATTTTAAAAACACCTTAATTTTACAGTATACTCTATAAAACATACTAAGTACCCATATCAAATTGGTTCAGTAAATATTTGCTTATTACCTGCTAGGTGTTAGTTAGGCTGACAGCATTAAGAAAAATAGTCTCCACAAGGACATGAAGTTTCAGGGACCATAATGAAAGTCGAGCAGGACTTGGGAATGCCAGTCCTTCTGAGACACTGGTATCACCTTCCAGCAACGTGACCATGATACAGACCCTTATATCCTATAGTCCTCATTCTCTAGATGATGCAATCTCATTGCATTTCATCTGGAATAATCATTAACAGCCGGTGTTCTCTCTTCAGTCTCTTCGTAAAAAGCCTCATGCTGGTATAGTCCAGCACGGTACTTGTCTTCTCAAAACTTACACAAAGAATACATTCCTGATCTTTGTTCCTTTCCCATGATAATGATCTTTTATCTCTAAGTATATCAAACGACCAATGGAAAGAGTCAACACTCTGCACTCAGGAAAATAAGGTCTAATATTCAACAACTAATCATTAAATAAATTTTCAGTCAAAATTCTTTCCTAAAATTTATTCTGAAAAAAATTAACTTGTAATTATTTTGTTTGTATTTGTTTTGCTTGAATATTTTAAAGATTTTATTGATTTATCTGAAACAGAGCAGAGGAGAGAGGGAGCACACACAAAGCTGGAGGGAAAGGGGGAAGCAGACTCCCCATTGAGCAGGGATCCTGATGCAGTCTCAATCCCAGAACCCTGAGATGATGATCTGAGCCAAAGGCAGACACTTAACCAACTAAGCCACCCAAGCATCCCAAAAGATCTTTAAGGATATATAACTTTTTAAGAATTTCAGCAGTGATTTGTTGACCATTTTCTTTTTATGCCACTTAATTTGTTGTTCACATAAATTTCTATTGTTTTGAGTAGCTAAATACTATTCTAAAATTAAAATCCGTAGACACAATCTGAATTGAAGCTATCTAATTTTCATTCAATAAAAATGACAAAGTTCCTCAAACAGAATATTAAAAATATATTAAAAATATTAAAGGAGGAAATATTAAAATTAGGAATAGAATTTTCCTAAAATCTGCCCTACAGCCTTCCCTCATTTTGTGCTAGAAGGAATCCAAAAAGCGATCTGAAATGACTTGTATTCAGCAAAACTGTTGTTATTGTCGTATTCAGTAAAGTTAAAAATCTAATGAGAAAAGTCTGACTCCTTCCTTCCATAATCCACATAAATCCTGCAAGTAAAAAACTGAAATGGAAATGAGTCATGATAATTTTATGAAAATGCTTGCTTTTTTAATATAAGAAAATTTCTATAACATGGTATCTTGATTTGGAAATTAGATCATATCTGTTGTTATAAAATGGTCATGAATATAACTTGAGAAATGATATCTTATATGTCTTAACATTAGAAAAAAGCTGAGTCTGGGGATCCCTGGATGGCGCAGCGGTTTGGCGCCTGCCTTTGGCCCAGGGCGCGATCCTGGAGACCCGGGATCGAGTCCCACGTTGGGCTTCCGGTGCATGGGGCCTGCTTCTCCCTCTGCCTGTGTCTCTGCCTCTCTCTCTCTCTCTCTCTCTCTATCATAAATAAATAAAAAAAAATTTTTTAAAAAAAGAAAAGAAAAAAGCTGAGTCTAAGAGATTATGTGAATTACTTAAATTCAAATACCAAAAATTCAGATAGGGCCACAACTCTGGTCTCCAGATACCTGATTTTCCCTTTCTACTGAAGTTAAATTTAGGCTAATTAAACATGAGTTAATTAATCCTATTATACACAAACACACAAACACATACAATTTGTTTGTTTGCTTTGAATTCCAAGAATGTAGACCAAGTGCTCATGTTCTACAAAATACATCCAACAGAGACCATACATACTTTTCTTCTTCGACACTAAGTCGTCAAGAGCTAGGGGGTGCCTAGACATGTTAAGATTCTGAAGATGTGCCTTGCTTACAATCAGTAGGCAATACTTCCATTCCATGAAGTGCAGTGATGTTCTATGTTCCAGATACTCTAAATCCTTGAACTATTTTTTTCTTGAGCTGTTACTTATCCAGAAACCATCCAAATTAAAAATCACTTATAATAAAATAAAGCAAAAATGACAGCACAGATCTAACGTGACTTCAAGTTTTACATTAGTTAATACTTGTTTAGTGTTACTGAATCAACAAGTAAGGAACTGATATGGGTATAACCCTAAACCTACAAGATAAATCTGTGTAATGCATTTTATTAAATACTCTGTGAAATGGGTTTTTCCTACAATTTATAGTTAAAAACATGCAATATCATGTTTACCTTTCTAAATTGTGTAGACCTTTACATAAAATCATGAAAAACAATAACAAAAGGAGTTAAATACAAGTTTAGTGGATCCTCATATTCCTCTATTTCTAGATCATTCAAAATAAAGCAAGTTCATAATAGAGAAAGTACAGCATAGAGGTGGTAAGAATTAAAATTTTGGAGTTAGATTTGAATTCTAACTCAGTCACTGGACTGTGAATGAGGACACAATACTTTGCCTCATTTTTTCTCAATTTCTCTATCAATGTGTTTAAAAATAATACCTACCCGAGAGACATTATGAGAGTTTAATATGATGATATAATACGGAAAGTCCTTAGAACAATGTGTAACACAGACTAAGCATTTAACACGCATTAATTATTTTTTAAAGAAAAAATATTTTTATATTTGGTGAAATCGTATAGTTAGGGATTATTTATTTTTAGACACATGGTTACTTAGTAAATATCTCTTGACTCATTTTAGGTCCATCTGATAAGTAAGAGCTTTCATTCATTCATTCACCAGCTCTTTATTGAACCTCTGATCAGTTTACTAGTTTTGGCTACCATGAGCCATTAATTTGCTCATAATACTGTATATAAAATATAATCATCTACCCAGTACTTATATTTCAGATTGTCTTAATAGATTATAAATGTATTAGTTAATTTAATAAAAAAACTATGAAATACTTTATTTCCATTTGATGCAAAAAAATCTAGGAGTAGATAGGCTGAGTGTATTGCCCAAAATTACTAAATTAGTAAACTATAAAGCTGAGATTCAAACTCTTGTCTCATTCCTGCAACTCTCCTACATAACTACAGCATTATAGTTACACAGGAAGGGAGCACTAACTCTGCCTGAAGGCAAATGAAATTTTTATGTAAATATTCCTATAGCATATTGTTATTAAATCCCCAGGGTATGATGCTATGCTTCTATAAAGTAAGATAACATATTTCTAAAAAGGCAAAAGTAGTTTCATATTAATAATGTATTTGAAAACCATTATGTAATATGGTTACTAAAAGTAATGTTAATTATACTCACATTAATCATGCCAGTAAAACAAAAATACGAACTAAGATATAAATTAAGTATAAATTAATAATGATTAAGTAAAATTTTCCCTTTTTCATTATTTATATATCTTAAAATAATTTTCAACAACATGTTCTCTAAGTATGACTGATTATATCTACAATTATAGAGAATGTTTTAGCTGTATTACTCAAGATAGGTTATAGAAATCAAATTATTTGTACAACATAAAGTTACAATTATAGCCTCAATTAAAATTCACTGAACATATCCTTACAAACACTAAACTTAAAAGGGTTACTTTAATTCTTTAGAAGTGTAAGTCTCTTATATAAGCATATGGGTAAGCTTTCATTTATTTAGGGAAAACAGTATCTACCTCATATGGTAGTTATGAGGATGAAAGAGTAAATAATCCAGAATTTCAGGAATGGTATATGTGTCTATCTTCACCATTGGATTTTGAACCAGAGTCTTGTCATAGTCATATTTCTGCATTACTATCCAAGCTCTCTTCATACTAGATACATTTCTTTTTTTTTTTTTTAAATTTTTATTTATTTATGATAGTCACAGAGAGAGAAAGAGAGAGAGAGGCAGAGACACAGGCAGAGGGAGAAGCAGGCTCCATGCACCGGGAGCCCGACGTGGGATTCGATCCCGGGTCTCCAGGATCGCGCCCTGGGCCAAAGGCAGGCGCCAAACCGCTGCGCCACCCAGGGATCCCTAGATACATTTCTTAAGTAAATTTTAAAAAGTTGTTTTTCTTATAAATAATACAAAAAACACAAATTGACTATAATTAAATGATGTAGAAAAATGACATCTCTTTAGTGTATAAATTTACTGGATAACATATAATTATTATTGCTCATTATCTAATTATATGCATTAAGAATCTCAAATATTGCATTAATTATAGTGCTGTTTTATGCCACTTCAAATTATTTCTAAAAATAAGTACATTAATTTCTGTATGATGCAAGTCTGGATAAACACCATTGTGCTATTAGTATATACTTGATCAATGTTTTTAACTAAATTTGAATTGGAAATTAAATTCTCTTTGTTTTAGGTTAATAGGAGATTTATAGAGAAAGCTAGATTTATCCTTTCAGATTTATCTAAGTTTAGCATCCTAATCTGATTTTCCAGTACACCATATTTAGTCCCTGATCCTAAGTTAATTCTATGTCTCATTAATAATTTACTTTATTCTACATTCTTGTATCGTTTCATTTTGTTTTGTTTTGGTAATATGTGGTACATAACTTTTCCTTCCATATATATGTGAATCCCTTATTTATTCATATTCAAAATATATATTCCAGGATGTGAGAGAAGATTACTGCATCTAGGCTGCTACAAATGCCTTAGTTTTATTGTTTATTAATTTTAAGATGAACAAACTTTTAGATTGTTCTCTTTCTGACAGAACCCAGCTTATTTTCACTACCCAAGAGATTGAGAAGTTTTAGATGTTAGATTTCATAAACGTGTTCTATCTACTTGACGTAGCATGACACGTGACTCAGAAGTTTTCTGCTCAAAAATATGAAACTAAATATATTTTTAATTTTGCTTAATACACACACATGTATGCATGAAAGCAAAACACTGTTTGTTTATGCATCTTCTATCATAATGCCAAAGTTACCAGTTGGGAATTGTAAATGCAGTCAATTTGTATTATCCTCAGTAGTTGTATCCTATTAAGTTGCTGCAACCACTGAATCAGCAAATACTGAACAACTGCTCCTAAGGGAAATAAAACCTTAAGATTCCTGGGAGACTCTAGTCGCAATATTTTCATCACCTAATCAATACATAACCTTGTTTTTGTGTGTGTTTCTGTTTAAAGATCCTTTAACATTTTAAGACATTGACACTCACAGGCTTAACAAGAGTTAAGGCTTCATTAACTCATTGAACTCACAGCCAACAGCACTATAACTCAGGCCCGAATGAAACTTACCTAACACATGTATTTCTCCATAAGACACATCACAGCCTCTTGTACTAAGGAACACTCCACAATACTTCAGCATTGTGCTTGGGGGCCATTTTAACCAGTGAAATCATAAACAAAAAGCAAAAAAAAAAAAAAAAAAAAAAAAGGTGAAAAGTGTGGCCCTAAATAGACTGCAAAAAGGACAGTCTACAGTATGAGGGCTGAAACAAGATCATCACCTTGTTTGACCTCACGTGGGAATGTATGCATTTGGCCAATGCAGTGCTCTGTGCATGTCCACAAATGGTCATGAAGGGCCACAAGTATTGATTTTGGGGTTAGAAATACACTGTAGCAACTTCACAAATACACAATCCACAAATAATAAGGATCGGCTGTTGTATGTTGTCAAATTTCCATACTGAGTCCCCCAGCCCAATAGAGGTTTTTTGTTTTTTTTTTTTAATTTCTTGAGAATTGATTAAACAGATTTAAATAATTTATTCAGTAAGCAAACTAAAATTTATTAAAGAAATGTATGGGATTAAAGGGCTTATAAAGCTATACCTATTAGAATAATCTGAGCCCCATCAGGTAAAGAGATTCTTCTACATCACAAGTTCTACTTAACTCCTGAGTTAATGGTACAGTCATGGCACCATTAATAATTCTTAAAAGACCAAAGAAAATTTAAAGTAATATGGCATCAATTTCTATTTTAATAATTCAAATTTCACAAATAGTCAGCTACCCATCAACTATTTAACCACAGCATTTCAAAATAATACATTAGAATGCTATTATTTATTAAAAAATGAAATGAAGGGACACCAGGGTGGCTCAGTGGTTGAGCACCTGTCTTCGGCCCAGGGCATGATCCTGGAGTACTGGGATCAAGTCCCACATCAGGCTTCCTGCATGGAGCTTGCTTCTCCCTCTCCCTGTATCTCTGCCTCTCTCTCTGTGTCTCTCATGAATAAATAAATAAAATCTTAAAAAAAAAAGAAAATGAAATGTACTTTGCTACTTTTCTAGAAGATTCAAATATTAATTTTAAATATAGGAGAAATAAATTTAGATGAGAAAAACATTTTAGGCATAAAAATTTTCTGCATATACAATGATGAAATATGGCACTCCCATTTCAATTTAACAAAATTGCTAAATAGGGGCACCTGCATGACTGGGTCAATTAACTGTCCAACTCTTGATTTCGGCTCAGGTTATGATCTCAGGGTTGTGATATGGAGCTCCGCTGTTGGCCCTGTGCTGGGCATGGAGCCTGCTTGGGATTCTCTCCCTCCCTCTCTGCCCCTTTCTTACCCACCCTCCCAAATAAATAAATAAACAAACAAATAAATAAATAGCTAGGTATTACATTAATCTAAAAGCAACTCTAAATTCTAGACTTCTAATATATATAATTGTTTTGTAACCTAACACTCTCAACCTAAGTGTTTAAAATTATTGACATAAAATTCTATGCTATAAAAAATTAAATCCTAAATGGGGGTAGATTAACACATTGTACAAATTAAATATAAGTTTTGAAACAAGAAATCAAAATACTATTTACTACCATACTTATCAGTATGTCTCAAAAGTGCATGCTCCCTTGATATATTTAAATTCCAACTTTACAATGAGATGAATTGCAATTATCACAGAAAGTGTTTTATCCCATTCAGTAAAAATCAAATTGACTTTATATGTCCATTTCCTGTTTGCAATAACCTAAACTAATACTTCTTCTAGTCTTATTGCTTTCTTTCCATCAATTGCTTTTCTAAAATGTAATTCTGACTAGATCATTCTGATGCTTGAAACAATTCACAGCCTACAAAATAAAACTCAAGTTATCACCAGTCTTAAAAATCTCTTTATGATCCTGTCCTTGCCCAGTTCTCAAGACTTTTCTGTGCTTCCTCCACACATTACAGTCTAACAAGAGGTTAGTAACTCTAATTCACCCCAATCTGTGCTATTGTTTTGTATCTCTGTGCTTTGCATCCCTATCTTGGAATTCCTTTTCCTTTAGTTTGCCTAATGAACTCTTACTTGACCATCAGCTCAAGCACTGCCTTCTCTATGAAACTTTGCCTCCCTGCCTTCAGAAATATGTGGGTCATTTTTCACTTTGGAAATTTTCACATCCATTTGTTGGTGACCTTATCATATAGGGGTAGGTTTCCGAAAGACTTGGAATGCCATTATACTAGTATTATTTACTTTGTATTGTTTATTTGATAATCCAAATACTAGCACAGTATCAACAGATGATCAATGAATGTGTGCTGAGTGACAAGATGAAATTAAAAGTCTCTTTCCATATTCACTGTCAGTTTGGTTTAATACATAACACAACAGTAGTGTCAGTGTCCACTCAATAAAGATACATTAGTAATAACAGAAAACGGGTATTTTCATTATATACATTAACAAAACTCAGATTAAGAGTTAATATTAAGCATTTGATGAGTTCACCAAATATCACTAAAGTGATCTCAATTTTTATCTTTTGTCTTAAATTTACAAATTGTCTACTTTCAAAAGACTGTATGCATTGTATAAGAGCAGAAACGAAATGCAATAAAATATAGGGCAGATAACAGTCAAAAAAATTTTCTAGGGGATCCCTGGGTGGCGCAGCGGTTTGGCGCCTGCCTTTGGCCCAGGGCGCGATCCTGGAGACCCGGGATCGAATCCCACGTCGGGCTCCCGGTGCATGGAGCCTGCTTCTCCCTCTGCCTATGTCTCTGCCTCTCTCTCTCTCTCTCTGTAACTATCATAAAAAAAATAAAAATAAAAAAATTTTCTAGTACTTCTAAGTACCATATCTATATTGATTCTAAGTACTGTCTTTATATTGATTCATTTAATCCTCATGGCATGAAATGATTCAGGTGTTACTTTCTTCATCGTCACTGCAAAACAAAACAAAACAAAACAAAACAAAAAGACACAGAAGTTAAAAAAAAAAATAGCAAAACACTTGCCCCTGGTTGCTCATCCAGTGGGTGCAGAAGCCAGACACAAATTGACGAGTCCCACTTCAGAGCTCATGATCTTAATCACTACTCTATACCCCGTCTGCTCAGGTCAGAGAAAGATGCAGCAGATGTCACTAGACCCTTGCTATGAAATAACAGCTAGACTTTAGTAAACTACCGTCTCCACTGTCTGACTCTTTGCAAATACAAATAATTTTTTATTATTAAGATCTTACTCCAGACCAAGTACTTTGCATATTATTCTATAAAACAATTCTGTAAAGTAGCATTTCAGCACCTGGCCATGTATTAGTATCTTAATAATCACTGTTGACTAACTGGATAAGAGACAGCCTACTGAGAATCGTATAGTTTTAGTATTATTTTGAGAAAAGAGAGTTGGCAAATTTATGTAATTTGCTCATTGTCAAACAGTAAGAGACTGAGTGGGGACAGAAATTTGGGTGTTTCCAAGACATAGTGCCGTATTTGGTATAAAAGTTACACATTAAACTGAGTTTCAGTGAGTGTTGATATTTCTGTAGGCAATTAAGCTCAAAGGCTCCAAATGCTTTCAACTCTGATGTACTAATTTACTGTGAGGAATAAACTATGAAACATCTAGAGGAATGAAAAGAGAGCACACCTATTAAACTCTCTCTCTCTCTCTTCACTTCTTCAATAGGTATCTATGGCATGCTTTGTATCCAATGGCTAAGTGCCTGAGATATGAAGTCAAAGCGTTTGCTATTATTGAAAAGCTTATATCATTCCTGAATCTATACTTGAAAACAAAAGGAATAACTAAAAGTTCCTAATAAGTATCTCAGAAATTATCATCTTCCCAAGGAAAGCACATGAGAATGTTCATATAGCAATAAGAAATTATAGTGACTTTAAGCAACTTTTTTATGTTAAAGTATCCATGTATTATATGTAAAACACTTAATGGGCTTTCCTAGAAATATTCCTGAGAAATTCCTGTTAAAATTTCTCTAGACAAAAAAAAAAAAAAAAAAAAAATCCATTGAATAAACGAACAAGCATTATTTAAACTCATAATGGAAGATTCATCAATTAGATAGTGTTGTTAATAGAAGAACTAGGATATTTAAACACATATCAAATGTATATTATATGATGCACATTATATGTTGCATATATCATATAAAATATTTATCTTAAATGTATCTTAAATACTGTATTGTATTTTATATATATAAAATATCTTACATATCTTATATATTTTATATATATAAATATATATTATATATATATAATTCCCTTCATCTACTGTAATGTTATTCCTGACTATTTTTTCAAGGCATAAATGCATAAACACAGGAAACAATCACAGAAATTAGTTATTTTTCTTCTTAAAAGAATTAAGCTTTTTTGGCTTAAAAGATGAATATATTAGGGCAAAAAAGTTACAAATCAGTTTCTATTTAATATATATTTATTATATATAATTATATATAGATTGCATATGAATTTTGTGTTAACATATTACTTTTATAGATTTTAGACATTTTGAATATGTAGTGCCATATTAACTGTATATAACATATAAATTATTGTCATTTTAATAAGAAGCCATACCTTATTTTTCTATACTGATTAAATAAAATTTTTACTGAAACACTAAAAATCAAAACTTCTGATCAGAATATTGTTGGTATTTTGTCATATCCATAAGGTTAATATGCAAATCTATTAAGTTCTAAAAATATGTAAAATAAAAACTTTCTGAAGATGAAATACTAAATCATGATAAGTATAAATAAGACAAAACTGATAAGACTCAGTTCATATTCAAATTTCAAGTGTTTTGAAATATATGCATACACCTGTTTTGTTGGAATCAAGAGCCACCCAAGTTTACACACTCTATTTGTTGATAATACCTACTAACTTTATTTTAATCTATAAAAGTTATCTCCACGTGCCCCTTTTCATTCCATAGCAACATTTTTCTGGTTGTAACTCCTCACATGAGGGAAACAAAAGCAAATATAAACTGTTAGGACTACATCAAACTGAAAAGCTTTTGCATTAATGAAACAAAAAGGCATCCTACTGAAAGGGAGAGGGTATTTACAAATGATGTATCCAGTAAGGGGTTAATGTCCAAAATATGAAAGCAGTAAACACACAACTCAGCAGTAAAATAACAAAATTCAGCCACAACCCAGCAGTAAAATAAACAAAAAAACCCACACAACTCAGCAGTAAAATAAACCAAACAAACAAACAAACACAAACAAAAAATAATACAATTAAAAAATGGGCAGAGGACCTGAATAGGTGTTTTCCCAAAGAAGATATACAAACAACCACCAGACACGTGAAAAGAAGCTTGACATCATTTATCATCAGGGAATTGCAAATCAAAACCACAATGAGATACCACCTCACATCCGTCAGAATGGCTAGTTTCAAAAAGACAAGAATTAACAAGTGTTGATGAGGATATGGAAAAAAGACATCCCTTGTGCACTGCTAGTAGAAATTTAAATCGGTACAGCACTATGGAAGACAATATGAAGGTTCCTCAAAAAATTAAAAACAGACATACCATATAATACAATAATTCTACTCTGGGTTTTGAGAAAAGAAAAAGAAGAAGAAAAAAAAGAAAAAAAAGAAAAAAGGAAAAAGGAAAGGAAAAGAAAAGAAAAAAAAGTAGAAAACTAATTTGAAAAAATATGCACTCTTATGTTTATTGCAGCAGTACTTACAACAACCAAGATAAGATATAAAAGCAAACTAAATACTCATCAACAGATAAATGTATAAAGATGTAGCATATTTACAATAGAATATTACTCAGCCATAAAAAAGAATAAAATCTTACCATTCATGACAAAATAGATGAACCTACAAGGTACCATGCTGAGTGAAGTAAATCAGACAGAGGAAGACAAGTGTCTTATCATTGCACTCATATGTGAAATTTTAAAAACAAAATAAATGAACAAATAAACAAAACAGACTCATAAACCCAGAAAACAAACCCGAGGAGTAGGAAGATGGAGTAGGAAGGTGGAGTAGGTAGGGGAGTAGGAAGATGGATGAAATAGGTGAAGGAGATTAAGAGGAACAAACTTCCCACTATAAAATAAGCAAGGCATGAGACTGAAAAGTATACCATGGGGAATATGGTCAATAATACCGTAATGATGTGGAATGGTGGCTGACGGTAATTACACTTATGGAGATGAACATTGCATAATGTAAAGAATTGTTGATTCACTATGTTGTACACCTGACACTAATAACATTCTATGATATATATACACCAGATTAAAAAAAAAAAAGGTTTGCTTGCCCCTTTTCAAGCCATTTGGGAAATCTATATTAAAATATTAGAGATGAGGGGTGCCTGGATGGCTCAGTGGGTTAAGCATCTGCCTTTGGCTCAGGTCATGATCTCAGAGTCCTGGGATCCAGCTCCACCTCAGGGTCCCTCCTTAGCAGAGTCGGCTTCGCCCTCTCCCTGTGCCCACTCCCACTCATCCTTGCGCATGCTCTCTCAAATAAGTAAAATCTTAAAAAAAAAAAAAATTAGAGACGACAAAAACTTGCATTCTACTACCTATATTTGTTAATTTTTTATGTCAATTTGACGAGGCTATGGTGCCCAGCTGTTTGATCAGACACCAGTCTGGATTTCCCTGTGAAGGTACTTTTCAGGTGTGATTAACATTCAAATAAGTATATTTTGAGGAAAGCAGATTATCCTCCATCTTTTGGGTGGGCCTCATCCAATCTGTTGAAGGCATCAGGTACAAAGATTGAGGTTTCTCAAGAAAAAAAGAATTCTCCTCAAGACTGTAACATGCAAACCCTACGTAAGTCTCCAGCCTGCCAGCCTGTACTACAAATTTTTGATCTGCCAGCCCTCACAGCCCCTTAATACTACTCCTTAAATCAACCTGTCTCTCTCAACAGATCCGTACACACACAGATATACGCACACACAGGATGTACACATAGATTCTATTTCTCTGGAGAACTCTGACGGATACACTACCTTTGAACTGTAACTAATTACTTCCCTAATTAGTAAGAAGAAAATTATTTTTAGTCATTACATATACATGCATATTATGACACTCAGACAAAAGGGAAATGGTAATTTGTTAGGGAAAAAAAAGTGTTTGGAAATGTAGCTGCTGTTTTGTTTAATTAGGGACAGTGAAATACAAACCCCTACCTTTAAATAATAAATAATCAAATAGAAAAAAAATAAGGAAAACAAGTCAACGAAGACTACTTTCTTATTTGCCATTGCGTCTAAAGAGACAATATATAGAGCATAGAGTATTTTGTAGTGATCTCAGAATCCTGCAGTACCTTCACCCATTAGAGGGCTTTAATAAAGAGAAAGATATATTGAACTGTGAAATTCTTTTCTTCTGCCCATTTTTGCCAGAACCTTTAGAGCGATTACAGATGCTCTTTTGGACACCGTTAATTAAAGTGTCAGCCACCAAAATATATTCAAGGCAATATGGAAACCGAGAAGACTGTGATTCTCTCTGCCAACGGCAGTCTGCAACGGGGCCGTATCTATGCAGCCTAAACAGCTCACTCCCACTGGGAAATCGCAACCTCCCTATCACGGAGATAGCATTATTTTTCAAGATGATCTGCTCTAATGTACTGCTCCCCAGCATGCTATCCATAATTCTCCAGATAAATTGAAGGGGCTGAAGGATTTATGAACTCCTGAATTCTTTTCTTGTAGGGAACCCCAGCCGAATTCACCAGAGGATTTCTTATGCTTATGTGAGATCCTCTGGCAAAACAGAAAATGTGTGGAAGGAGTAATGGGACATTAAAATTGACTCCTACTTACCACAAATGCTCTTGTGAATATGTATAAGAAAGAGAAGACCAGTACCACATTATACCTTGATAGGTTGTACTATACCTTAAAAAAAGCATATTATGTTGTGCTGACCACTATAACTTTTCTTTGTAAGTTATACACGGATTTTTTGAAGTAATGATTTTAAACAAAAGAAGTTTTATGCATTTTTTATCTCTTACCCTATGAGTTGTATTTGTCATAAATATTAGTTGGCAATCTATTAATAGATAAAAATAGATTAATAATTGATGGATAATAATCACAAAATCTTTACTTAACAATATATATTCAAAAAGACACAAAGGTGAAGGACAAACAAAATATACACTATTTTGAGTGATTTAATTATATCCTTACATAGAAACATTTTTCTTTTTTTTTTTTTTAGAAACATTTTTTCTTTCAAGATTTCTTCAAAACTGTTTTCCTTTGTATTAAGAAATATAATCCAGGTGAATTTAGTTAGTTATTCCTCAAAAAGATTTATCAGAAATTAGGGTTTTATTTAGAAAAACTTTAGGACATTATATTGTATTTTGTAGATAACATAGTATTTTGATTACAAAAAAATAAGCACATCTTTCTCAGTAACCACATTTTATTTGTATTTTCCCAGAGCATCTATTTGTGAATTTTTACATAAAAATGTATACAATCTAACCTCTTAGGGATTTGTCTGAGGAAGCCAGTTAATTTACTCAAGAATTCTATTGCCACTGAGTCTAGTGTCAAGTTCCTCTCAGCACTCAAAAACCATTTTGAACATTAATGTACCAAATCCAAGCACCATGACTTGGGCTTAACAATCGCAAATCTGGTTCATTTCGGTAATACATTTGTTGATATCTCCTCTTCCCTAACTATGTTCCGTTCCTTTATAATTCCTATATAGAGGGGCGCCCAGGTGGCTGAGTCAGTTGTGTCTGCCTTTAGCTCAGGTCTGATCCCGGGATCCTGGGATGGAGCCCCACAGCATCTGGCTCCCGGCTCAGTGGGGAGCCTGCTTCTCCCTCTGCCCCTCCCCCTGCTCATGCTGTCTCTCTCTCTCTCTCTCTCTCTCTCTCTCTCTCTCAAATTAATGGGTAAAATCTTTTTTGTAAAACGCAATTCCTATATGGAATAGGCTCTACAGTTTATGCATTACTTTAGCTTTAAAAATTTGTAGAGAGGGTATGGAATGTGGGTCTGTGGGTACCCGTGAGAGGGAGACAGAGAGAATGGTGTTAATATATGGTTTCTTTTGACATTGCAAATTAGTCAGGATGAGTACTCATTTGAGGATTTACAGATATACCTTCCCCACATGATCTACACCATAGAGGTTTTTGGATCTAACAGTATATGATATAACCTCACACCATCTATTTCAGACCTTTGCTTCTAAAGGATCACATTTAAGGCAAAGTAAAAACTCTCTAAGTTTAGAATGCAATCTTTTTTTTTTTTTTACTTTTTTCCCAAATTTTTATTTAAATTCTAGTTAACATATAGTGTAATAGGGGCTCCAGGAGTAGAATTTAGTGATTTATCACTTACATATAACACCCAGTGCTCAACACAAATGTCCTTAATACCCATCACCCATTTAACACATCCCCACCAACCTCCCCTCTTAGAACTCAATTAAATTGCTAAAAAGCAATAAATTGGTGATGGCTACGCAAGAGGGCTATATATTTGCAACTCTGCTATTACAATCGTGCTTGTTATTTTAATTAAACGATATTTTTTTTACCCCAAACAATAGCTTGATAAGTATGAATACTGGGAATTTTCATATAGTTGGATGTATTGATTCTAATTGCCCCAAAGATGTGGAGGTTTTTCAAAATATCTGAGAATGTAGCTTCAGAATTTATCCTGAATTTGTTGGGTAGTGGTTTTTTTTTTTAAGACATTGGGTTATAATTCTCCACTGCCTCATCCATCATCTCTTCCCTCTTGTCAACAAAGAATCTCTAATAGTTCCATTTTCATTCTCTCATTTGAAAATACTTGAAGAATTGAAAGTTCATGTCAGGATGCTTTGGGGACTCTCTAGGAAATCCTTCCATCTCATTAGGCTACATGCCCAGAAGTTTGGGCAAGGAAGTCAGTCATACAGTGAATTTGAGATCAAGTCACAGAATCAGAATACTTCTATGGAGTGACAATAAGTCTGAAGAAGGATTAAATAATAAATCAACACTCATCTTCACTTCAATACATTATGCTTTCTGCCATATCTTGGGGCAAATCCAAGCACAGATCTTTTTTACATTCAACTACAGAAAAAACTATGAAGACAGAAAAATAAGCTAAGAGTGTTATACAGGAAGTAGTAAGTGTTCACCCAGGAAGAGATAAACACCAGAACATTGTGTTACCAATAGAAATGAAAATGATGCATTTATAAAAGATTTCAAAAGTCATTTATAACTGAATAGATATAAGAAATAAGACAGGAAAAGTAATCCAATAAATATCTTTAACTGAAATGAATAGCAATAGTATTTGGATAGCAGTGTACCAGCAACAGATGCAATATCGAGCATAATAAATATGTAACTGAATCCATGATACTGAAATGGAAACTAGGAAATGGGAACTTATCTCAGATACGTACGTAATCAGCAAAGAAACACTAGCTGAAGCTGAAATGAAAGACTAACTCAACACGAAAACCTTGAATTGGAGACTTTTTAAAACTCCATCTTTTACATATGAACAACTGAAACCTTAAGTGGGTACAAATGATTTCCCCAAGGCCAAGAAATGAATTTCCCAAGGCAGAGTTGGATGACATGCTCTCATAGAACCAAGACTAACCCTCCTAACGTAAATTTTGTACACTCTCGTGTCCATCTCAAATCTTATCTCTCTGTCTCTATGTCAAATGCACTCTGTCTTCTCTGGATGTAAGTCCCATATGTTGTCTTTACACTGCATTTGATATGTTAGTACACCGAGAACTCCTTCATGGGTGTGTTTCTTACAGCTGCAATCAAATGTTCCCTAATGAACAACGCTTTTATGACTTTCCCTCAATACCTAGTAAAATTGTATGTATTTAGGAGGCACTCAAAGAATGCTTGCAGCCTGGATGAAATGAATGTAAGAGGAACACTGCTGCCTTTCAAGCCATCAAGTTAAAGTTCTAAAAGCTTTTGTGTTTTCAAAAATGATACCTTGGCTCCCACTTCATGTATACATCAAGAAAAAGCATTTTATTCAACATATGGTTAAACATGTTTCAAAGCCAGTAAAATGTTGAGACATTTTATATAAAGTGTCTTGTCTTCTTCTTTCCAATAAACTATATTTGTTATTTTTCAAAAGACTTCTATCTTTCATTTTCTTTCTAGGGAATTTTCCAGAAACTTAACAGCCATCCCTACTTCTACAGAGAGCCTCTTGGAAGACTTACATATCCAACTCTATAGATGTAGTTAAATGAATATACTTCTATCTACATTTTAATATATTTTTGTGGTTTCGGGTTTTTTCTCATTATTCACAGGTTTTCTGTTTTCTCAAATGCTCAAGCTTTCATTCTGTCAGTCTGTCAACTTGATTTTATCACAATTAATATGCCTTGAAATGAAGCTGAAGCCTTATGAAAAATAAATCTGTGAAAAAGTCCATATTTGAGTAGAAAGTGCAGGTAAGTAAAATACTCTCCTTCTCTACTAATCTAACACAAACATCATTAATAATAAAATTCTGTTTGCTTTTGAAGTAAATGATTTCACTTACAAATGATTTGAATAATAGCACGAACGATAGACAATTCAGATCAAAATCATGAAAACCAATTATTTTATTTACAAAAACATGAAATGATAGTCAAATAACTGGTGCATAATAGGTACCAAATAGATATTAAATGAATAAATGAATGAATGAATGAAATTATATCCAGAATACAATAAAAAACACACCGTCTTAAAAATCACCCACCCTCCCCTAAAAAAGAGAACATCACATTTACTTACTCTGAGCATTAACATACTCTGTCTCATGTAGGGAACTTAATTTTTCTTATTGAAGAATATTTACTATGATGTGTCAAAAATACATATTAATTCTAAAACATTAAACTTTCAGGGAAATAGAGTAAATATTTCTCATGTTTTTTTCCCAAGCTAAATGAGAGCTGAAAGTCATACAGAAGAGCAATCTAGAACTTTGGATGTAGAGTTTTATATGGTAATTGCACAATAACATGAACTGCAATAAATAGAGCTAAACTATTTGACCCACTCATTAATAAAAATAATAGAAATTGGAATCCAATCACTGGGAAACATATATTTTACAGAACAATGCACAATAAATGTTTTGTTCACACCTAAACTATCACCAAAACATTAAGCCTTCGTAGCTTGCAGTTCAGGTTAACAATTGAATTGTGCATGCACTGCACACACTGAATAGATTTTCACCTTTTCATCTGAAGAGTGTTCACCAGATGATAATTAGTGTCTGCTAAGTGCTCTTCAGACTAACATGATATCATCAAGAAATATCACAAAAGTGTTGACACAATGCTCATCCAGCTGGAGATTCCAAACAAGTCTGTTTTCACTGCCATTTACTGTAAATTTTAACTCTGCACCAGCTGGCCAGATCATTTCCCTTTACCCCACTCATAACAGAAAAGAAGAAGAATGTGCTTTTTTGTTTGTTTATCTACTTTATGTAGCTTAAACTGATGAGGAGATAGAAAATACATATTTGAAACTGAAACTAAATTATGAATTATAATTACTCTAACCATGTAACTTCATTACTTTATACATATCAAAGATAATTTGTTTCCTAACATCTATTTCATTACGTAGTTCACAGAAGAAAATTAATGAGCTAAAATTTATGTAAAAACTAGAATATATATTCCGTGCATAAGCAAATTTTTTAGTTTTATTTACTGTTTTTAATAAAATTTTATTTACCTGATCAGAAAAATAATAGAGCTTAACTCTGAAATTTGAATCTATATTAAAGGATAAACAAAAATGGAATGTGCATACAAAAATCCATGAATTGGATTAGTTAACCTAGTATGTTCTAGATAGAGTAGGTCAAACTCTGATTTAAACCCATATTATGTCTGTGGTTTACTTCCTTTATGTCTATTTTCTTTAGCCAAACATGTAAGAATAGCTCATAGTAACATTTTACTTTACAAGGTTGAATAAGTATTGAATGAAAACATAAATGTATGTGTAGGTTGATACTATTCCTGGCAAACTGTAAGCACTTAATAAAGGGGAACTGTTATTATCATCACTTTTTATAAAAATATTTATATATATACATACATACGATGCCATATTAATCTATGTATCCTATATTCTATGTCCTTCCTCCATATATTTCAAGACTTATTTATATTCACATACTTTCTTCTTTTTAAGTAGGAATGTCTCCATCACAAATAAATTGAAAGATAAAAAGGGGAAGGCAACCTAATATTCTACAAATATTAACCTCTACAAAATATCTACTGAAGTATTTCTTTGTTACTCACTGGGCATAGGGATGTGCATCTGTTTTTGTGCCTATTTTATGTCCTCAGTCCAGAGATGTTAACTATAACAACTGCCACAGCAGTTGCCTAATCATTCTTTTTTTCAGAACCAAGCTGGTAAAGGCAAGGTATCCTGGATTTGTGAAGAATCAAGAATGAAAACTGAAATGTCACTTATTTAGGAATTGTTTCCCCAGATAAATCATTGAACTCTTTTTTCAAAGTGACCATGTTTAAAATTCTCTAATTTAGAAAAAGTCTTTATCATTGTTCTATGGTAAAGATGAGGTTAAAAAGTGTGATCCTGAGGTAAGGATGACAATAGACAAACAGGTATCTCCTAATATTCCCAGCCATTCTCAAATCTCCATTCATACAGGTTTCCTTAAACTTGGGTCAATGGGCTATGACTTAGTGTTTCTTAACCAGAGGACATCTGACTATACATGGAGACCTTTTGGGTTGTCATAACTCAGGGGTTTGGGTGTTGCTGGTATCAAATGGATAGAGGCCAAGGATACTGCTACAAATCCTCAACGCACAGGACATCCCCCACAGCAGACTATTAACTAACTAGCCCACAGTGTCAATAGTGCCAAGACTATTGAGGATCTCTAAAATGAGCTTTCAGAGTTATATGATGGCCCTTTGTGTATTTGAACATCTGTTCACCCTCATTCCTAGGTCATGTTTTTGTTTTTGTTTTTTAAGATTTTATTTATTTATTCATGATAGAGAAAAAGAGACAGAGACACAGGCAGAGGGATAAGCAGGCACCCCATGGGAAGCCTGATACAGGACCTGATCCCAGGTCCCAGGGATCATGACCCAAGTGAAAGGCAGAGGCTCAACTACTGAGCCACCAAGCATCCCAAGTCATCTGGTATTATTAAAATTATCAAGAGAAAGTATGGCCCGAAAAAGTAAGATTAATTATACATAGATATGCTATAGGCATTTATGAAATAAAATTAACTATTAATATGAAGCCCATAAGGGTATTATTACTAAATTAGTATATGTAATATAAGTTTGTAATGAACATGATGCAAATATATAGAATGTAGATTCTTATTTTGCAACTTAGCCTTAAAAAATTTACAAAGGATAATCAGTGCCTATAAGTGCAAAAACAGCCTATAAGTGCAAAATAATCTAATATAATAAATTCTAAAAGCACTAACATTTTTATGCATTAAAATTCACCTGTCACTTTTCAGTTTCATGAGAATAATAGATTGGCAGTCAGAATATCTCAAGTAGGTTATTTTCCTAAATAGTTATGTGACCTTGGTTATTTTCTCTCTTTTACAATTCTCCTCTCATTGAGCTTTCATGAGGATCACAAGAAGAGTAAGCTATGGAAGCTCCCTAAAAAGTGTTTATCAATACAAAATATGATAATCTTTTTATGCTGACTTGTAAGCTTTTTATCTTTATATATTTTTAATCAGTTTTTGTTAATTGCAGTCTGTATCATGTGATCTGAACTGTGGCAAGACCAAATAAATGGCTTTGCAACTCCTTGTAGCAACTGAAGACACAAATTATGGCTCATGAAGACATCATCTAAATTACAGTAGTGGATTTTAGTATTTATTTATTTATTTTTATTTTATTTTTTTTTAACTTTTATTTATTTATGATAGTCACACAGAGAGAGAGAGAGAGGCAGAGACACAGGCAGAGGGAGAAGCAGGCTCCATGCACCGGAAGCCCAACGTGGGATTCGATCCTGGATCCCCAGGATCGTGCCCTGGGCCAAAGGCAGGTGCTAAACCGCTGCGCCACCCAGGGATCCCGAATTTTAGTATTTAAAAGCTACATCTCAGGGCTCCTGGGTGGCTCAGTCAGTTAAGCATCTGCCTTCAGCTCAAGTCATGATCTCAGGATCCTGGGACTGAGCCCAGACAGAGCTCCCTGGTCAGTGGGGAGTCTGCTTCTCCCTCGGCCCCTGCCCTTGATCTCTCAAATAAATATTTTAAAAACAAATAATAATAAAAGTAAAGGCTACATCTCAAAACTAGAGGGAGAGTTTTTATCTTTAACAAGAGGAGAAATTTTTACTATATTCTGCAGCAACAAAACACAGTTTTCCAACACATCAAGCCTGGTACATAGGAAGAGAGTTTATACATAGAAAGAATACATCTCATTATATCCTCCTAAAGGGTAAGTATCTTGTCTATTTAATGGACCCTTACAGGAGCACGAACACGAGCAAGCTAATAAATGTTCATTGACAATAATGAGGTACAAATAAAACTATTCTTGTATGTAGTTTTGTCTTAGGCAAAATTGCAATGCAGGCAAAGTTTATCTCTTGTTATCATTCATCTCTTTTATTGTTCGTACTCCTCATTCTCAGTAGTAATTCTGATTTTTGCCGTACGATTTTTGTGTTTGTAGATTTCTTTTTTTCATTTAAAGTGATTTTCTGAAACATTTAGCTATACAATAAAGTTAAAACAATAATAATAATAGCAATAACTAACATCTATTAATCGCCTTCCGTATCCTGCAATGCACTAAGTGCTTTATGTAAATTTCCTCTTTTGATCCTCATAGCAACGCTATGAAGCACGGATTCATTCTCTTTATATAGATAACAAAACCATGGCTTTGAAAGGTTAAGTAAACTGCCTGAACACACAACAGCTAGGAAGCAAAAGAATCAACACTGCTCTGACTTTGAAGTCTGAGGACTTAAAGACTATACTTTCCCCAAAGGGTGATTATACATTATAGAGACGTCCATCATCCCTTGGTTTCATTGAAAACCATTTTGATTATCTACCGGTAAGTCTAATTGGTATGAAGAATATATCTGAACAAAACTTTCTTCTCACCCATCAAATCCTATCAACTACATTAATAGCATGTGATAATTTATAATACTGACTAAGCATGTACTGTGAGCCAGACACAGTTTTAACTAATTCACAGGTTTTATATAAATTAATATAAATAGATCCTCATAACAACTCTATAGAATATGCATTCTTATTATCCCAACTTTACTGATCAGGGCATAGGCACAGGGGGTGAGCGATTTGTCCAAAGCCACAATTAGTAGCAAAGTTGTGATTCAAAACAAAACAGTGTGATTCTAAAGATGAAAGTGCCTCTGTAACCCTGTCAAATACTCCTCAAACTACCTTGTCCCCATGAAAAACACCGTGGATGAAATACTCTGAAATAGTTGCTCAAACTGGAAAATATTTTAGATGGATTCCAATCGGAATTCAATACAACTTCACATTTGATTCCGTATTTCATCATACGGAGCCAACATTCTTAAAAGCCACCATTTACACGTAGATTGGGTAAATGCATTTCTTTCTAACAAGTTAAAATATTATTTTTAAAAGGTCTAGAAGCAAAATATAATTAAAATGATCCTTGTGGACTTCAAAATAATAAATTTTAAGAACAAGCTCTGGTAAAAAATGTTTGAGCATGCCAATACACTCTTTCTGAAAGATTTCAAATACAGCTATAAGATCATGACTTCTGCTTGTTTCATAGAGATTTGAAAAGGATCACAAAAAAGCAGGTTCTGAAAATATCATTTGAGTATGTTTACTCAAGGGGAAAAAATCATGCTTTACTGTAATGTCAAAAGTAAACAAGGAATACTATAAATTACCATTAGCCTAAATAGATGGCTGTGGAAATATACAACTTTTTCACTTCTTTTTTTACAAATTCCTATTTGTTGACATCTAAGTTCATGACCAAGTTGGAAACAAGTATTGTGATTTTAGCGCCTAGCATGGTATGTTAAAAATATTCTTGATTTGATCTCTTTAAAAAAAGAAAATTGAATAAGCAAGCCTTCTAATGTTCCCCAAACTATGCTACGCAGAACGATGATCTGAAAAGATACTTCAAAGAAAAAAAAAAATCCAAGATGAAATAGTTTTGGTAAAACTACCTATTTGGTAAAATGAATAGTTAACAGTGTCACATTAAATAGTGAGAAGCTTTCAGTTAAAAAAAAAAAAAATCTTGTTTCTAAGCCTTAGTTTTTACTATCAACAAAACCTTATTATGGAGCACCCACTGGGGTCAGGAACTATTTCAGCCCCAGAGATAAAACTTGGCAGAGAGCACCTTTCTCCTGCTACTCCCGCCCCCCCGGCCAACTCTTATATAAAAGTAGCAAGAGAAAGACAATTAACACAACATATGAAAGAGCGTATCAGAAAGGAGAGACAGGTATCTCACGTCCAAAGCCTGTCATGTTTGACTAGAGAGGTCCACCCCAGGCGGGTGGCACGACAGGCTCCTGGAGAGATAGCCGTCTTTTTTTTTTTTTAAGCTGAGACCTAAAATGACAAGAGAGATGTTTAGAATACTACTTCCCTAACCTACCAGAAAGTTGGGAAAGTCAAGTGCAACACTAAGCGTGAAAATAACAGGGTCTATAAAAAACAAGGTGGTGAAGAATTGGGAGATGAGGCTATGACCTCCTCTAAATCCTGGTAGGACTGAAAGTTCTGAAGTGAAAGCTCAAGAATGGTTACTTTTTTTTTTTTTTTTTTGCCTGAGCAGACATGTAGGTTGAACATTCAAGGAAAAGAATACTGTGTCCATTACTTTCCTCCTTATTAGAAATAATTGTTTTCTTCTACAATTGTTTTCCTATCACAATTGGTCTACCTGCCAGATTATAAAATGCCTGAGGATGGGGGAAAATTTTTTTTTTTTTTTGGTCTTAATGAATCCCAGGAACCTAGAATAGTTTTGTCATATACTGAATGCTCAAGAAATATTAGTTGTATCAATAAATAAATCATGATTATCACTCCCCTCAAAGAACAAGATATATAGTTTTTTGTCCTTTACTAATATCTATTTTATTTATTTTTAATTAATTAATTAATGATAGACATAGAGAGAGAGAGGCAAAGACACAGGAGGAGGGAGAAGCAGGCTCCATGCCAGGAGCCCGACATGGGACTCGATCCCGGGACCCCAGGATCGCACCCTGGGCCAAAGGCAGGCACTAAACCGCTGAGCCACCCAGGGATCCCCATAATATCTATTTGAAAATATCACTTTAAGGATGCCTGGGTGGCTCAGTTGGTTAAGCCTCTGCCATCGGCTCAGGTCATGACCCCAGGATCTTGGGATCAAGTCCTGAATCAGTCTCCCTGCTCAGCGGGGAGTCTACTTCTCCCTCTCCCTTTGCCTGCCGCTGCTCCTGCTTATCATCCTTCTCTCTTTCTCTCAATCTCTCTCTGTAAAATAAATAAATAAACCTCTAAAATAAAATGAAAAATAGAAAATAAATAAAATAAAATAAAATAAAATAAAATAAAATAAAATAAAAGTCATTTTAATTCCTCTCCAGGAATATGGAGTAAAGGTATGTGCTTCATGTGATAGCCAGGGCACATTCTTTAAAGACATAGCTTTCTGAAAAAAAATAAAAATAAAAAAATAAAGACATAGCTTTCTAAAATTTTTCTTCATGGCAAAATCTTCAGAAATATCTTAAAAAAAAAAGATCATACTTATCAGTCAGTCAAAAAGCAGTTCACTATATGCATACTCTAAATATTGTTTCCACTTAAAAATACCAGTCAAAAGACTGAGTAAACTTCTTTTGTTAACAAAAAAGCCTACTCACTAAACTACCATACTACCTCTCTTGTACCACATAATGCTCCAATTAGGATTATCAAACGTTCTATTTCTGGTTCTTCAAAGTGGAATGGGAATTTAAAGATACTTGTGATGCATTCTCAGTTAGAATCCATCTAAATTTTAATTATTTTCCAACAAATATTTTACAGTTACTCCACCTACTTCTAGTTAAACATAATTATTTTTAGCAATTGCCTTTATCAAGTATTTTCAAAGCATTCAACGTTGTTTTTGTAGAAACAAAACTCTTTTTCATCACACATATTTTAACCGATTCTGCTAATCTCAGAATTCAACTGACAGAGAGAAATGTTCAAGTACACACTAAAGAAAAGTTTATTGCATGCTGAGGGTACCAGTTGGAAATCTTTAGAAGAAATAAGAGTGTTGATCACATATAGGTCAACTAAAAGAATGTCTTTTGTATTAACATTGTATAGATTAACTTTCCCCCTTGACACCATTTAGGGAAATTCTGACCAAAACTGATCAAAGTCTCCTATTATCTTACTATTGGAAATTATCCATGCAAATTTGATGTTTTATTTCTCCAAAATGAATGTTTCTTGCTTTCTATATTTAAGTAGTTTTGTTTGTTAGTTAAAAGAGAGAGAAAATCTGTTGTGAAAGTGAAATATATGCCTAATAAAAACAACTTTAAATAACACATTTTTTAAAACTTGTGATGAATACATCTAGTGAAAACAAAATAGGCAAAAAGCGGACCCTGTAGAATTTAAAGTTCTTTACTTGAAAAATCTGTTCTCTCTCTCTTAAGCTACTGCTATGTAGGCACTTCTTTCTGCAAAGAATTTTCTTCTTCTGAGCTCTATATCCCAAATTAAGCGAGATGGTAACATAATTTCTCCATTCGGTAATTAGCTACAGAACTGGCATTAAGAGATATTCACCATCTCCTGGTAGTTTTCATCTCTTGGAGTACAGAGTGAGGGAAGAAGGTATCAAAGCAAAAAGAAAAAACATGGCAGTGACAAAAGAGAATGGCTATAAATTCACAGTGGGAAACATTTTCCACTCCAGTATTCTTTATTTTCTTTCCTTTGTGTGTTTTTATTTCTTCTTAGATGTTTCCATTATCTACTGCACACACATTTATTTTGAGGGATAGGGTCAAGTGTGATGGGAGATGGAGCACAAAGAGTGGAAGTTAGATCACTAGTTATGATAGGTATATTCAATATGGAGGCCAAAATCAAATGTTCTGGAGCCCCTTAAAAATCAGATAAAATCTATAACAGTGAGCAATTCATGTCATCAGTAATATGAAGAAAAACGTATTAAAAATTCAGACTGAACTTTAGTTTGAAAAGACATCGTAACTATTCATAACCGAGAAGACTTTAACATTTAAACCTGTGTTTATTCCTTTGTGAAACTGGAATTTTAACACACTGGTCCTGCTTCCCCCATAAGGTTGTTGTGATATTTAAGTAAGATAACATATAAATGACACTGTATCTCAAAATGTAATTATTATTTTCAAGTATGAAATGACTATGTTTAAATTTTAATCCAAAATATATATTTGCAATCATATTTTGATTTCTACTTTACTGGGATTATTTATAGTCTATTATTAAATAGCCAGAGACTCTATATGGGCTTTTAAGCATAGAAAAATTAATACTAAATGATTAAATATAATTTTAGCAATTAAATCATTTTCACTTTCTGATATCCATCACCCTATAATATCTTTTATTGTTTATCATTCAAAGCAAAAAAATATGGACAATAGTTTTATAGCAATATTTAAAGTTCTCAAATTATTTAAATTTTTGAAAAAATAAGTTCTAATATTTTAAAATACTTAAAATAGGTCAATTATAATTAATGACTGCAACTTTAGTCTGTGATATCCATATAATGTTTACAAATGCATAGACTTTTTTGGGAATGAAGTAATTGCCATTTAAAATGCCAATATTTTTTTTCTTCTTAGAAAACTCTTATTGAACATAAAGAAAACTTTGAAAAAAATGTACCAAAGTCTAATTTTTCTATAAATGGAATATCATTAGCAAGAACTTATCTTATGTATTTGTCCCTTCTAAAAGTATTTATGTTAATGCAATAAATTTGTAATTCATTAAATAAACCACCATGCCAAGTAAATTTTAAATATTCAATTGTCATTTCTTCATAAAATAGTTTAATAACTATACATAAAAACATTTTTTCTCGATTAGAAGTTATATAACTACACCATTATATTACTACACCATTATAATTTATATAACTTTATATGTCAAATTTTTTCTCCATGCAAAATTAAATCTAAACTCTTGGACAATCTTTTTGTTTTAATTAATTTGATTGACCATAACTGTTTGCTTGTTTGACTACCAATCTATGTGTTTATACCAAAAGAAAATAATTTCAAATAGGCAGTAAGTTGACTCTTCCATTAAGGAGATGATTTCTGTTAGCCTTTAACTTTAGTTTTTTGGTACTAACGGTGATCAGCTTCAATATTTCCATTTAATCTCAAAATACATCCAACTTCTTCTTTTGAATTATTTCTAAGGAAAATAACTGAGATATGAATGCCACAATTTAATTTAAATATTATGCATTAATTTTCATCATAAAATTCATCTCTAGGGACGCCTGGGCAGCTCAGCAGTTGACTGTCTGCCTTCAGCTCAGGTCTGATCCCCAGATGCAGGTTCAAGTCTCACACGGGGGTCCTGCGAAGAGCCTGCTTCTCCCTCTGCCTATGTCTCTGCCTCTCTTTCTGTATCTCTTATGAATAAATAAATAAATATTTAATAATCAATTAATTAAAATACATCTCTAGTTTACTAGAAATAACAAGTCAGAAGTTAAAGGAAATGTAAGACAAACTATTTACTGAACGTCCCACTGATGCCTGGTGATATATACTGCAGCATCAGAAACCAAAAGTTTTTACTTTTAAAACCAAACTAAGGATCTGTTTCTTAAATCTCTAAGGCATGTAATATTAAGTATGTCCACCACTGGGAACTTAAAAGATATGGAAAACCTCCAATGAGTGTCCTTCCTAATTTTATGAATTTTAAATTATTTTGTGCCAGGCTATAAAAATCATAGGCATTATCATCATTATCATGATATATTATTCTTCACAATTCTCCCACCCATACATGTATTTGATCCCATCAGCTTGGAACTTAATTCTTCCTCCTCTGTTGTGATGTCCTATTTAATAAGCTTCTACTCAAAAAAGAAAAAAAAAATGGAGGGAAAACACAACACTACAGCACCCTTCAGTCTAGAACTCAAGTGACTTTACTTGATCAAATACAAAAAAAAAAAAAAAAAAGAAAAAAAATTCCCCCAAATCTTATTTTTAGGTACTGTTATATTTTTTTTAAAAGTAACACATTGCAAATTCTTGAGATTATCTTTTTGAAAATATCTCCCATCTATGTTATTCTATCATCATAATGTTATAGATCTTAACATTTTCTGAGAGCATGGCAGTGATAGTCACTGGACAAATAGGTCCCCCTACCTCACGAAATTTCTGCTAATTGATATGACACTAAGATGAACACAAAGAAATGGAGATACAGATACATATTCCCCTTAACACGTACTCCATATGGAAATTTGTGTAAAAATGTTAATTAATAACTAAATTTAAAAATTAAAAATACATGTGACCCAGTATGTGGTCTATTCTGGAGAAAGTACCATTTGCTTTGATGTGGATGGAACTGGAGGGTATCATGCTGAGTGAAGTAAGTCAATCGTAGAAGGACAAACATTGTATGTTCTCATTCATTTGGGGAATATAAATAATAGTGAAAGGGAATATAAGGGAAGGGAGAAGAAATGTGTGGGAAATATCAGAAAGGGAGACAGAACATAAAGACTCCTAACTCTGGGAAACGAACTAGGGGTGGTGGAAGGGGATGAGGGTGGGGGGTGGGGGTGAATGGGTGACGGGCACTGAGGGGGGGCACTTGAGGATGAGCACTGGGTGTCATTCTGTATGTTAGTAAATCGAACACCAATAAAAAATAAATTTATTTAAAAAAAAGAAAAAAAAAAGAAAAATACATGTGTATTTCATACATATATAACTCCTAAACCAAACATGCGATGATTCTACTGTGAGAAACTAATTTTTTTTAGATTCATTTACTCATTTCCACAAACATTTATCTACTCACCAAGCCTGTTCAAGGCCCAAGGGATACAAAGGCAATTAAGGTAACAATTCTGCCTTTATACGGCCTATAGTGGGATAGAGGTATTTCATAAAACATGTATATATGTAACTAAAATTCAAGGAAAGAACTACTTATTTTCACCAAACCCATTTTGTTAAATCCAACATTAATGCAAGATAACTAGGCTCACAGAGTCATGAAGGAAATAAATGTGCAAATACATACATAAATGCATATCTTTGGATATGTAAATTTGGGGACATATACAAATATATCCATGTACATTTTTGCTTTCAATTTTTCAATTATGGACAACTAGTGAAGGTTCCATGAAAATAAAATAGCATTAAGGTAAGCGTAGAAAATGAACAGAACTTAGAAATTATTGAAAAGCCATTTTGGAAAATCAGCTGATAAAAAAAAGAAAGTCCCACAAGAGAAGAGGCAATAGCAGGAAGCCTCATCTGAAATAAAGAATAATTCATGAGGTAAGTCCCTAAGGCATGCGGGAACATATAGGAGCAAGCACATTACCAGAGAATCTTGATTTGTCTGTCAGCTAATCCCCAAAATTATTAATGAAAATCTACTGTTAATGCTATTTATAAAGGCCTTAATAGCTAGCATTTACTTATTTTTGTACTACACATGATGCCACAGAGTTTATAAACTTTAATTCTTACAACCTATAGGTTAGTGCTATCACTAACTCATTTTATACAGAGCTTAAGAAATTTCCTGATTAGGGATCCCTGGGTGGCGCAGTGGTTTAGCGCCTGCCTTTGGCCCAGGGCGCGATCCTGGAGACCCGGGATTGAATCCCACGTCGGGTTCCCGGTGCATGGAGCCTGCTTCTCCCTCTGCCTATGTCTCTGCCTCTCTCTCTCTGTGTGTGACTATCATAAATAAATAAAAATTAAAAAAAAAAAGAAATTTCCTGATTAAATTTTATTTAATGATTCAAAGAAATATGCCACTATTTTTTAAGGGCCTAACCTAGATACACGTCTAGAGGGGCTAGAAGTAGGAAAACGATGAGGATATTGAAAAGTTTAGGATGAATCTGAAAAAGCACAATTGTCCTGTACTGGAGAAAAAAGGGTGAATAGAGATTTTAATGTATATGAAGGAAATAAACAAGAATTAACCTTTTAGCGATTCTCCCTATATAAACACTAAACTATATCTTACTTGAAACTAGGTGATATAGAAAAGTCTAGATATGGCCTGCTAGAAACCAATTGATTGTGTATGTCACATATGAAGAGAATTTTTAGAATACTCCAGGAAAAGTCAGAAAATCAGCTCATCAATTGTTGAGATTAGAGAAGTGTCATCCATTCCATTAGGGGTAGGAGGCTCAGAATAATTCAGAAAATGAAGTGGCAAAAGTACAGAAGTGGTATTTAAATGAAGAATCATGTGCTGAAGAATTCCAAATTGTTAATCAGAGGACCAGGTGATAATTATGAAGTGTTCCTTACATATATTATCATTCCAACCAAGAAAAACCATAATGAATGTATACTGAGAAAAGGGTAGGATTTTAGGGAAAAAAAAAAAAAAAACACCAAATGACAAGGTTTTGATGTCAGAAGAAGAAACTGTGAAGAATATATAATCTTCATGGACATTCATAATATGTTAAAAGCTGACAATATATTTAGGGAGCAAAAGAGAGCATGGTATGAAGGAGGCAAAACATCCCAGAGGAAAAAATGAGTCCAAGAAATAGAAACAAGATGATTGATAGTCATCCCATATTCAGGTCAAATCTACTTTTTAAAAGTATCAGAAAGGTGCCTTGAATTAAAAATAGGTAAGCCTCAGAAGTTATTGGGGATCAAACAGAAAACAGGAAGCACACCATTAAATACATAACAATTCCTTCACCTAGATAGTCCTGGCCCTAAGTTACAGCTGTATTAAAGGAAGCGTGAGGAAGGGAGAAAGAGAAGACACTGGCATTGGACACCAACTATGCGCAGAAAACTGCCTGGGGCACAGTCACTGGTGTTATTACTACGATTCAAAGTACGCATAGAGGGTAGCGATCAATATTTCCATTTTACAGATAAGAAAACAGGGTCTCAGAAACTATCAGTCTCGGGGCTAATAGTTGGTAAAGTGAAAAGTCAAACGTAAGTTCTTTACACTACACAGCACTGTTAAAAGGGTACAGGTTGAACCAGAATGTAAATTCAATGGGAGGGACCTTATATCTCATCGTGACTATATCCCAAACTCCTAGGAAGTATCTAGTGTCTGATGGGGACTCAACAAACACATGCTGTCATATGGGTGAATGACCATCTCAAAGAACATGTTCCCTAGGAGAGGGAAAAGAAAAAAAAAACCTATATGATGAGTGGGAAAAAATAGAAAACAAATTCCCAAATGGAAGAAAAATGAAGAGTCAAAGTATACTTACTAAATATATCCTATGCAAATAGCAACATGCAAAGTTCTGTGAAGGATTTGCAATAATAAAGGCCAAAGGACTGTTACATAAGACAGTAGCTGTTGTATTGCTTTGCAGACTCAAACATACAACGGTCTACTGCAATGTAAAGCTGATGGGAATAAACATTATAACGTGAAAAGTGTAGGAATTTGGAATTCAGAGAAGGAAGAGGTAGCATGGGGCTAGAGAGGTCGAAAATGTTCTCGAATTATATGAGACAAAAATAGGACTTTATTTTGGGAAAGCTTTAGGTATACAAAACATAAGTCAACACGAAAGTCTCCTCTTGGGTGCACATGGAGAGTCTGTCGAAGGTGGATATGTAAACACACGACACAAGACGCTTCAGTTACACACCATCAGATAAAAACAAATTTTCATTCAACTAGACTATAAACTATATACACTCCTAGCAGCTAGCAGAAAAAGGCAACCTATCTAGTTCCAATAGGTTTCGTTTTATTCACTGACTACAATTAACTGCAAGACTCAATAACATCATGAACATGTTTAATGAAATCAGAATACAAACATCTTTTACGTAAGTCCTCAATTTTTTTTTTTTTTATCTTCCCATTCTATCTTGGGAAATAAGCACCAGCTCAACACCTTCGGCTGCCCAGCCCTTTTCAAGAGAGGGTATGAAATCAACTCTGTACAGCTGTTTGGAGTTATGCCAGAATTAGTATTCAAATGATTTAATGGGGAACTTGGAATACTATAGCAAGCAACTACTGCTTCTCCTTTTTGTCAAAATGCTCCAAGAAATATTATGACTTCTAAAATAAAAAAAAAAATGAGCACGAGCCTTGGAGACACACATGCCTAGGATCAAGTCCTGGTTATGCCATTTACTATCTGCATTAAAGTTCAAAAATAAGTAAGAACATAACATTCAGAGAGTTACTTATCTATGAATTTGTTTCTCCATTACAGAGTAGAAAAACTGTAGGCAGTTATGAGGATTCAATAAAGTCGGCAATGGATAATGCCTAACCTTAAATGATACTCAAAAGCTGTTCATTTTTTCCTCTTGTATTATCCGTAGCTTCTACTCATTAGGGATGAAATCATAATTGGATGAGACATTTTATTTCAGAATATTTATAGTTTTAAGAATTCCCTCTTTTCCAATCTAGTAAATGCTTGACTATGTAATATATGCTACGCATTAATCTCATTTAAAATAATCTCACATTTTTCCTCAAACATGTAACACTTCTTGATTTTTTTTTAATCATCGTTGGCTTATCAATAGGTAAAATGCAACTGGTGCTCAATAAATTTTTAGTAAATGAATAAGCGACGAATTTATCAATCATTTGATCTTTTTCTTAGGGAGAGACACAAGACAGTAGAAAAGCCATGGGGCTTGGGATAAAAGGACCTAGATTTGAATTCTGGCTCCCTTTTACCCGGGGCAGGTTACCTCATTTTTCTAAGCCTGAATTTACTTGGTGATAAAACTGGGAAAGCAATAGCTTACTGCATATTGTTGTGAAAGTACGTCATATATAGTAGGTACTCAGTGCCTGTCAGTTGAATCTGAATCATGATGATGATGGCTTCATCATGATTATGAAGCTAAATCATTCTGCTGTGTGTTTGGCAAATATGCAAAATTAAAGCAAGCATTCATATTTTCTGAGCTTCTCCTGAGTTTATTGTCTATGGATAAGATGGTGATATATATGGAAAATTCTCGCCCATACAGGCTGCTTCTGAACTCTCCTGCCTTTGGCATAACATGCAGATGCCCTGAAGAGTCACAAGAGCCTATCGAATCCTGAATAATTATTTGCTACCCCAACCAGAATACAGTTGGCTTTTTTTTTTTTTAATTCTCGCTCTCTTATCGACTCTTCCAATGGTGTCACTAGTTATCACTTCTCTCCTGAACTGTCACCCTCTAACTCTTCCACGGCCATCACATTGTACTTTCTCATCTCTCGTTTGTTCTTCTCTGTCTCTTTTCATTTCTTCGTCTAGTCTCAATGTTTCGTGTGATCATCCAACTTCGGTGATCTTTTACTTCTCTTAAGTGAGTCAAATCACCGTCATCAGTCCATTGAGCATAAAATGTGTGGTTTCTCTGCTACGGAGGGCCTTGGGTCTGCACCCTAGTAACTGCTAAGCCTCTTTTGGTATGTTTCTACTTTCAGATTTGTAGTCATTGCATGTGCTTATCAGGCTCAACAACACAGACGCACACAAGTATGTCCATTAAGCAGAATCTGTAAAATACAAACTGTCAGGAGTTTAGTTAAACTACTCCAGGCTCTCACTGCCTACGCATCCATTTCATGCAGCCAAGCAGCGAGCAGCAACCTTGAATGGAGTGACCCTTTGCTCGTGTGTGCACTTTCCCAGCAGTCCTTGTGAGCAGCATTCTCTCCTGCCTCCCCTTGTGTACCTTCCCCTTGGGAGAGCCTAAGATTAAACTCTGTTCTTTTTTGGTTAGAACTGACCAATAAGGTTGGACCCAAGGAAGCCCAGAACACTCCACCCGCTGGCCCTCATAGAGGCAAGTGCTCCAGGCCCAGGCCTGGCTGATCTCTCTGACTGGACCCACCATGGGGCCCCTGGCAGTGTGCCACGTGCCTCCTCTAGGACCTGTGTGTAATAAGCTCCTCTAGTGCAGTTTCCTTTGTGTTTCTTTGTTCAACCACAGATTTCTATCTGATGTCCTGGGGCTCTATTTAACAAACGTCACAGCAAAAATATATGCTCAACGATTACTGTATAGTTGGTTCACAGATAATTGAAGCAATGACGTAAATGGGGAAATATATACCAATAATGGTAATAAACAGTGCCAACAAATTCCAGATTAAGATTAGGAGAAAAAGGCAACAGAAAATTATTAGCCAATAGAAATGTAGTGCTCACTATGTCACAGGTACTGTGGTGGCATTTTACATGGATTATCTCATATAATCCATGTGGTTCTGTTAGGGACATACTAATTGAGGGTAAGGCATTGGTTCAAGGTTACATAGCCAGTCAGTAATTAAAGAAGTAGGAACTCAAATTCTCATCACTCCCATTCTGGACACCCTGGAGCATGACGGGTTTCAGTGCAACTAAACAAATGCAAAAGAAGATAAATGCTGTGCATAAGCAAAAATAGCTTTTTATAGCTATTATTTCACATTAATGATGTCTGAGAAAAAAGAATCGATCAGTGACATATGCTCAATAAGACAGGGAAGCAATTATTCAAAGATTTATACATAATTTCCTATTGTGAACATATTCCAAAAAATTAGCCCCTGACCCCACTGCAGGCCAAGGTCCAGAGTTACTAATTATCTTTTAAAATAAACATAAATGGACTAGTAATTGGGAAGGAAGATATACACCTGAATGTAAAATATGATTTTAGAACTTTGGTTTGTATAACATACATCACTTCATCATGTAGGGAAGGGTATAGGATTATCCCTATTATTTAATGAATTAATGAAATGAAATGTATTCATTTTGAATGGGAATTATTTTATTACGATATATTATTTTTATCTCAAAGTATTATTTAATTATTCATTTTTATTGTTATATAGTACAAATCGTGGGCTTAATTTTATGTCATCCCAGTGACCTAAAGTTTTAGGTAACTTGATAAGAACTTGCTCATATAGCATAGCACAGTTTTCTGCCCCCCTTCCTCTCCCTTTTCCTCTCCTTGCCCCTTCCTCTTTCTTGCCTTCAGTTCCTTCAGTCAACATTCAGATTTTGAGTACTAAAAATGTGTCAAGCAATATGTTAGGCAGTAAGAGATGCCATCAATTCTGCTAATCACTTGTATCGATTGAAAACAGGTTAGTTATAAATCACATATATCTAAATATGTTCACCTATAAAAAATGTTATCTATAAGATTAGGAAAATGTTATGATTCCTTTGATTTATTCATTTAATATCCCAATACAATGTTATATAATGTTATTGCAGAGAGTACACAAACAATACCCTTGTCTTCTGATTACAGCAATTCTGTTCACAAGGTCTCTTAAATCCTTTGAATATCTCTAAATTTAATTTAGGCACACGAGAAGAAAGGGGTTTCTGAAGAGAAGAGAATACATTTTTCCCCATGACCCATTTAAATCACACAAAATCCTTCAGTATTTTAGAGCAATAGCTTGTAGCATGAACATGGGCACTGGACGTGTCCAAACAACTTAGTGAAATTCACTAAAGAACAATTTAGTTCTGGACCAAAAAGGGTTATAAACATCTTCCTTAAATTGAACAAATTACCAGCTATCTGTAAAGTATAATGCGTTGGCTACTGTTCAAAAGAGCAACACTTAATGCTGACAACACTGCCAAATTCCTCCTTTCCTATATTCCCCTTTTCCTAGAAAAAGTGATTAAAAGACCAATTCCCATGCCAGCTGGTTGCTTAAGAGCATCAAAGGTCCTCTGTCAGGACTCAGAACTTGATATGGCTTAGAAACCACTATGCTAATAGATAACCTCTTCAACGTTATAAATCAAAGCCATGTGACCGCATTAAAATTCTATCAGCTAGTATCAATACCCTGTGGTTTATAAAGTACTGTTGACCTACCTCTGGGAGATGGTTAGAATGATACAAAAGTTCTGCTCCGGTTTGGGGCTTATAGCTACTTTTCAAATGAGTTATTTGTCCATAGCAAATAGCCAGTTCCCTCTACCTCTGTATCTTTATTGATTTGATTTAATTGAAACCTTAGGAGAAAGGAAGAGAAGGCTCATGAGTTGAGATAGAAACAAACAAACAAAAATGTTAGGAGATCACAATAGACATTTTACTGTTTTGAACTGTCCCTCGTATCTGATGATTATGATTGGAAATAGTAAAAAGCCTTAATATATTCATTCCTTAAAATCTTGGATCTTCTTAAAATTACAACTACAACTCAAAATCTTACCACCATATCATTGCATTTCAAACTTTCCCTGCTGAAACCCTCAGTAAGAAATACATCTAAAATCTTGACATAATATAGGCATGCGTGTGTACACATACACACCCATAAAAAAGTTTTATCAAATAGTACTTACCTTTATTACATCTAATGCCTTCTACTCTACTTAATATATTTACCTTAAGATATGCCTTTAGCAAATATCCAGGACATTTCCTCAAAACCCACTAGGAGGGGTGCCTGGGTGACTCAGTGGTTGAGCATCTGCCTTCGGCTCAGGGCGTGACCCCAGGATCCTAGGATCGAGTCCCACATCGGGCTCCCTGCATGGGGCCTGCTTCTCCCTCTGACTGCATCTCTGCCTCTCTCTGTGTCACTCATGGATAAATAAATAAAATCTTTTAAAAAATGCTAGTAGTTATATCCTACAATTAAAAGATACTGAGTGATTCCAACATATGTGTCTTAACCCACTAGAACTTCTGCAGGAATTACTTAAGGCAGAAACTTGGAATATATGGATTCAACAAAAAGTTCTTAGTCCCTGTAAATATGCAGACCCAACATAGTACTAGGTATATTATAATCATTAAAATGTGAAACAATTAATAAACTAAAGAACAAACACATTTACCCCTTCACTTATCCTTCCACGGAGTCATTAATTTAAAAAATAGTAGATGTTAGCCTGATACATGTAAGGTTCTGTGTTAAGGCCCTAGGAATCGATGGACGAGAGTCATAGTGCTTATACACCCAGCTGTTCTGTCCATTAAAATTAATACAGCAAAGAACAGAAAGTACATTTTAACAAAACATCAGAAAACTTTTTGCTATTAGCAAATTTCTTCAATATCTTGTAAATGACATTACATTTTTAGATACAGGAGACTAATTAAAACCCAATTTGAGGGATCCCTGGGTGGCGCAGCGGTTTGGCGCCTGCCTTTGGCCCAGGGCGCGATCCTGGAGACTCGGGATCGAATCCCACGTCGGGCTCCCGGTGCATGGAGCCTGCTTCTCCCTCTGCCTGTGTCTCTGCCCCCCGCCCTCTCTCTCTCTCTGTGTGTGTGTGACTATCATAAATAAATAAAATTAAAAAAAAAATAAAACCCAATTTGATAATGATTATGACCATCTAGGAAAATTCTAAATTTTACTCTCAATAGTACAGGAAGATCTTGTTTCCACTGGTGTATCTGAAACACATAAAATACCTGACAAAAATGCATGTGGCCCAATTTAAAATTCCCCTTATGAAAGGCAAAAGTCAGATAATATGACACTCCTAGGAAAGAAAGAGCAATAAATTTTATTTTCTCTTTTACGTAGAAAGCGTCAACGACAATCTACGATGGATCAGCAAAACTCTGCAAAGGATGGCATGGATCAGCAAGTCCAACTTCCCTCCCAACTCCGAAATCTTCTCCTGAACATCCATGAGAGAGGGTCATTTCATTAATAATGGGTTTAAATTCACATCTTTCTTGCAAAAGCATAGGGAAATATACCAAAAGTAGGACTTTATGTTGAGTACTTGTGGCCAGACACCTATACAACAACCTTTGTAGTACTGTGAAGAAGTAAAAGGGAAGTTGCCACATGACCCAATGCTCAGTTAGGAAGAGGGGAAAAAACTCATTAATGAAGTTTCCCTTAGCTCTTCTATGTAAGTTACATGACGTCTGTAATGTTTTGTCATTTAAATATGATAGGAAAATGATCTGATTTCTGATCAAAAGATTCAAATGGCTTGAGAGACTAATTTCTACAGAGGTCAAATACTAGAATCATGGGCATTGTTATGACCATATACTTCACAAGAAACTGGAAATTTTTATTAGTTTCTCAGGTATTAAGCTACATAAAAGAAAGGCCTTTGATTCCTATTGATTTCAATAGGCAACTCTGTAGGAATTATCTCAGCATTTTGATCCCATAGCCACAACAGAGTTTAGCCCTCCTTCCCTTTGGTCAGCCAAAAAAAAAAAAAAAAAAGATAGAGAATAATTGAATCTTGCCAATATATATTCATCAACCTCTTTATTTTCCCACCCTTAGCAACCATATTTATCCAAATATTGTTAACCAATGTATATTTAATTGAATATTTACACATGTGGTTTATCATTCTCACCATAATCTGGGCGTGGGAAAATAAATCCATCTTTCTTCTTTGTAATATGCTCCAATGTTGTTATGGTTAAACTTCGATACATGTCTCCTTCAAAAAGGATTATATCCAGCACTGGTAAGCAATACTTATGGTGCCACGGGCAAAGCAGTCATTTAATCAAATATAATTAAAATCACTGAAATTATTACCTTTCACTATGTATCAATCAGGGTTCCACGAGCAAAACTTAAAACATTCTGGATATTTAAAACAGGGAACGTGATGAAAGAAATTAATTGCAAGATATGTAGAAAAGCTAAAGGTAATGGTAAGACAACCCAGGCATCAGAAGAGCAGGAAGCCACTACTCCTCCTAAGAGAGAAAGACAAAGAGATGAGAGTGTAAACAGAAGCCCAAGAGGCAGTTATCTGGTAGAAGATGGAAGAAAGAGGTCCCACTGAGGGACGCAGACACTGCTGGACACTGTCCAAAGCAAGGAAGGAAGGGGAAAACACCATAGAGCCTGACTCATCAAGTCCTCCCTTCTCCCAAAACCACCACCCTCCATTGGGCAACGGCTCAACGTGAAGACAGACGGATGCCCATGGCTGCCTGGGGAGTGCAGGCTCGGGGATTCGCTCCACCATCTATCTCCACTAGCAAAGGGCAGCTGAACGACAAACGTTGGAGTGAGCAATCGGGTCAAGGGCTGTCACAAACAAGACGTGAACATTTCCCTATGCTCTTCAGAAGTCAGGTATTGCAGAACGAACGTATTCCTCATGGAGCTATTTAATTGCAAACCCAATCCATTTAAAATAAGTACTTTATCAACAAGAATGTGTTCAAAGATTTACACAATCACGTGGGTTTATCAGTTCTTCTATACAAAAAAAGACTGGGCAAAATTAATTTAGCTAGAAAACTCTAAAATACTACATTGTCCTAAAATATAACAAATGATCATGTATTAATACGCCAAGTAATAAGTCACACTAATTGAAGAGCTTTGCAAATCATTACAGGTAACAGAGTAGCGTTTTATTCTGTATTCCAGAACACATTTTTTTCCAAATGACTCAGTAAGATAATCTATTTCCCCTTCTTTTTTTAAAGAAGGGGAAAAAAAACCTCAGAATTTGGAAAATATTTGTCCAAAACTACTGAATAAGCATACAAGTCTTTAAATAATGCCTTGATGTTCTAAATTGAAAATGCCTATATAGTTAAACAACGTATTTGAAATATGTAATGCATCAATGTGTAGGAATGACTCAACAGACAATCTGAGACAATCTGATGATATTCCAAAAGTACAACACAATTGATTTCTTCTGCTATAGGTAATTCTACATTTCCATAAAAAAATCCTTTACTTTCTTACATCCAATAACAAGCATTTCAAAACAAAACTAATGTAGTCTAATCAAAAGGCAAATGTGTTGGACAAATAGTTCTGAGAAGTGATAAATACTCATCATAATCACCTGTAAATCTACTTGTGACAGTTCTGTGGCTTCCAATGAAAATGTCTTCTGCAGAAATGGGCTCTATGTTCTCTGTTGTAAGCAAAAATCGTCCCTCTTATTACAACAGCATACTGGGATCTCATATATAACTTCCATTCAAACCTACTGTATTAAAATGACAGAGTTGTGTTCAACTTTGCTAGGGTAAAAGAAGATATCACATTTAAGAAAAGAATCTCTCTTCCTTTCTTTGATTAAAGTATGACAAGCAGAGAATAGGATATTTTGAATTCATATCAGGAAGGCGGCTTAAAATGTACAAAATTCATACAGAAGAGCTGAAGTAGAAACAGATTGAAAGAATTAGCTTAAAAATGACATGTGTTTAAGAAATGTTCAGTCACTAGAAGGATATAAATGAGGATGTTCCCTGTATTGTTTCCAAAGAATATTAAACATTTTGGACATGTTAACATAACTGTGTTTGTTCATCTGGTGAGAATTAAACAATTGACTCACGTGAAAGTGACTGCAAAACTACATTTCAAAAGTCTTCTGAAATTTATGTATTGATCCAGAGCATTATTATGGAGAATCCATTGATTCTCCAGGTCTAGGAACAGAGGCTCCTGAAATGTGACCAATGTGGTTCTAGCATCTTCAGTTCTTTGCTCTGTCACCCCACGAGACATTAACTCCTATCCTCCATGTACTACAAGATGCAATTTGAAGACCGGAGAAAAAGGTAATTTCTCCGTAGGCAGATTAACAAATTTTGTTAGGCACAAAATACTAACACGTATTAAACACAGCAACTGAGGTCAGTACTTGGTAAGTCTATGAAAATATTGTGTTTGTAGCAAATTACAACGTATTCTAAGACATACATGCATGTATTGAAATCCAAAGTTTAGTGATAGGGCTACCAAATGTCCTAAGTTGCACAGAGGCAGCATTAGATACTCTATCAAGAAGGTCCAAATAGCTCAAGTCAATCCTTCAGAGATTTATCAGGGAGGAACATTATTAGGAGTAAGGGAATTTCTGACACTTAATAAATTGCTTTACTGGCTTGAAAGGCAAAATTGAAATAATAGGAATGCTGCAATTACTAAGAGGAATTCCACTGTAAGTCCACGATTTAAACTAAACAGAGAAGATGATTTATAAAATGATAGATACAGTCAGCAGATCACAGAATGAGTTCCCTGTTGTACTATAATGCCACTTAAGGAAAGTTTTGTTTTTCTTGATTTTTTTTTTTCCTCTGAAACAGACATTCTGGCATTTTGGAGATAGAAATGTATCATTTGACCTTTAAACTTCTATTTCATTAATGTAACCACAAGCAACAGAGTCACTGACTGACATGTTTGCACTTTCAGGCCTTTAGCTCTTAAAGTTATTTGATAACTGTTATACTACTATTTGTTCTTTATTAGAGACACTTTGAGGAACGCATTACATTAAAAATAGAGCATAGTGGGTAAATCTTAATAAGTGATATCACGTAATTCAGTAAAGTGTTCTTTCGAGCACCAGGTTTTTGTACTTTGATGGGAGGGGTTGTATGTTTGAGGATAAATTTTGTTTTGTTTTGTTTCCTAATGAATTCGGGAATAACATCAAATATGATTCTAAAGTCTCTAATGTAAACACATAAAATATGAATGACATTACTCTTGATGAAAAATACAGCACCTGATTTACACACTCAATTAGTCCTTAAGCTCTATCTGTATCGGTCTACGAACAGAGCAAATGCCAGATGCAGAAGCATCAAGAAAAATAACTGATAGGATTCCACAATTGTTAACGGAGAGTTTCTTATAAATGCATATGTTAAGATAGTTTAAAAACCTATGGACAGTATAAAAAGGTAAAGAGGTGGGATACTCCCTAGAGAATTTACAGAATTACTATAAACAAATGACTTTGAGTAAAAAGTAACGCAGATCAGACTTCTGTTTCATATGGCAAAAAATCATTCTGTTTACTAAAAATGAATGAATGAATGAACACTGTAGTTGGTACAAACATCACTTAGAAGAGACAGAGATTTTATTCTATTTAAAAAGTTTAAGAGTCCAAAGTTCCCTAATTAAGATATCATAGAAGTCAGCATAGAGCCTGTCAATGGATGTGCTCCAGTGTACACAAGTAAACAAGGACTGCGCCCAGAGCAGCAACACCGGAAAGGTATTGCCCCCACCAGCTGGAGAAGCTTCACTGTTGTAAGCAATGAGAGAACTAATAAGCCTAGGTCTCTGAGAAGCAGGATGTGGCTCCGGATGGATTTTAATTAGCTATACAGCATGTATTAGATTCGTTAGAAGGCAAACGCCAAGACAGATCATCCAAAGGCAAGGAGTCCATCAGACCCTTTGGCTGAAAGTGTTCATGCCCGTTACCAAGAAGCCACAGGCTGCCACACACACATAGACTGCAGCTCCCACGATACGTGTTTGCAGCCTCTAAGGGTAGGGCTGGCTTCACGCTTTCCACTGTGGTTCAAACTTCCAAAACAAACTTAATATAAAGAACATACGTGTGGGTTTTATTCATATCCTCATGTCACATAGAGTTCATAGCTTTTACCAGCAATGAAAAGGTGTGTTACTAAGTCATAACAAATCATGGGTTACTTTTGTATACATTCAGTGGCATTTTGTGTTTCCAGCAGCAAAGATAACATATTATAAAAGCATATGAGTTATTAGTGTGTATCAGAAATTATAATAGCATTCCACACGAATTTGGACTCCTAAGCATGTTTCAGAAGGTGTAAAACCTACACCACACCCAGATCCCAGATCATTAGACTTAAGATATGTTGCACAATTCAAACAGAAACACGTCCCACTCTCTGTCACCTAGGACATGCCATGTATACTGATTTTGTGCATCCACACTTACAAGGCAACTACCACCCAGTGGAGAGAAAGGAGATCTTTCAGGGAGATCTGGAGTGTACGTCAGTTGGGGGTGTCAGGGGGAGAAGGTAGGGCGACCGGCAATGAAGGAATGAGAGTGTTTAGCCTTGTTTAGATCTAAGCAGCGCTGATCATCAATTGGTATTTTCACAAGAGGAGAAAAAACAAAAATATGTTTCCAGAAGCTCACTCTGCGGTGTTGCTTAGGGGTAGGATCAGGCTGTGGATGCTCATTAATGACAAAACATTTCAGTGCTCAAGCTTAGGGGGAAAAGAAGGGAGGAAGAGAGAGTGAGAAAAGAAGTAAGACTGAATATGGAAGGAGAGGAGGAGGAAGGGACGGAGAGAAAGAGGGACCCCGTGTACACACGTGTGAGTGACAGTGTGTGGAACAGCGAAGGAGAACGTGGATATGAAAGTGGCTGTTGGAGCATGGAAGTGCCAGTGTGTGTGAGGGTGCGAAACAGTATGTGAGCGAGTGTGTTTAAGGGGGAGAGATTTGTGAGTGTGAGAGAAAGGGACTGGAAGGGCTCGGAGGGAACCTGCGGGTGTATGTGACAGGGATGGGAAGGGGTACGGGGAGGGGGGAGATGGGGAATGGGACTCAAAAGGGGGGAGACCCGACCACAGAATAGGGACATCCACAAGGGAAGAAAAAGAAGAAGAGTGAAGGAAAGGCGGTTACATGGCATCAGAAATGAGAGTGCTGAAGATAAGCAGGAAGAAAACAGAAAAGGGAAGACTGCAGAGAAAACAGGGGAAAAAAAGGATGAAAAGAGGCAAGAGAGGACAGGGAGAGTAAGAAGGAAGGGGGGGGAACTGGGAGAAGAAAAGGGGGAAGGAATAAAAAAAAAGGAGAGAGAGGGGGAGAGGGAGAGAGGAGAAAAGCATCAGCGGAAAGCAAGCAAGCTCAAGGGGCAGAAAATTGAGCCTAAGTGTCCAAGGGAAAGGGAAAAATAAACGGGAGCAGGGAGCCAGCAGTTTGGAAAAGTGGCTCAGGCGAGAGTTAAAAAAAAAAAAAAAAAAAAAAAAAAAAGAGGAAAGCGGCCTGATAAACTTGTCAGACTCCCCGACGGCGAGGCGCGGACCCCGGGAGCCGGCATCGGAGCCGCACCTGCCCCTCCCGGGGCTCCCGCCTCACTCCTCCCCGGGCCACCTGGCGTCCCCGCAAAGTGCGTCCGCATCGCGCGCGCCCAGCCTGCACCTGCCCCGGCCCCGGCCGCTGCCCCGGCCGCTGCCCCTGCCCCTGCCCCTGCTCCTGCCCCAGCGGCCGGGGGGCCCGGCGCGACCAGCACCTGGATCGCTCCGCACGCCCGGCTCGTTTGGGATGCTGATGGAGCTCGGCATCCGTGTCCACCACTTAGTGCAAAAAAAAAGAAAAGAAAAAAGAAAAAGGCAAGAAGGGCGGAAAGAGAGGCAGAGAGACACACACAAGTACGAGCAGCACGCCGGTCCTCCTACCTAAGCACCGCCGTGTCCCCTTTTCTGACCATCATGTTGTCCACGGCCGCCCAGGGGAAGTCCACGCTCTGTCCGGCCGGGAGGCAGGAGGGCAGCAGGCAGCACAGGCTGAGCAGCACCGCCGCCAGCCACTGGTTCGAGCAACAAGCGCCCTGCACCAACAGCATCATGTCCATCCCTGCTAGGGCTGCTCACTCTCCAGCAGCTCTCCGCTCGCGCTCCCCCACCCCCTGCTGCTGGCGAGTCTTCCCGGGAACCAGGCGGCGCGCCACAGGATTTTTCTCTTTTTTCCCCCCCTCTCTCTTTCCTTTTTTTTTCTTTCTTTCTTTTTTTTTTTGTGCAGTTGTTTTTTTTTTTTTTTGGAGGGGGGGGAGCGCGGTGGGGTGGGGGTGGTGGGTGGGTAGCTTGCTTCCCTTTCTTTTTCTTGCTTTCTTGCTTGCTTTCTTTATTTTTTTTTTTCTTGTTCCTTTCCCCCTGTAGTTGTTGGCTGTTGTTTCTCCTCTTTTGGCCTCCCCTCCTCCTCCTCCTCCCCTCCTCCTCCTCCTCCTCCTCCTCCTCCTCCTCCTCCTCGCGGGCCCTCCCTCCCTCCCTCCCACCCCCTGGCACCGCGCTACAGCTCCTCCCGGCCGCGTCCGGAGCGAGTCTGGGGCTCGGGCGGCTCGCACACCATCTAGCGAGGGAGGAGGCGCGGCGGCGGCGGCGGCGGAGGCAGGGCGGGCGGCGGCGGCTGCAGTGGCGCCGGCGGCGGCGGCACAGGCTCAGGCTCAGGCTCAGGCACAGGCACAGGCACAGGCACAGGCACAGGCTCAGGCACAGGCACAGGCAGCGCGCGGCGCGGCGGCGCTCGGCGGCCCCCGGGCTCACGCGCGTTGCCAAGCGGCCGTTGCCTAGCAACCGCGCGCGGGGACTGGGGCTGCAGCGGGGCGCGCGGGGGGAGGGGGAGGGGGGAGGAGGGATGAAGGGATTAAAAAAAAAAAGAAAAAGAAGAAGAAAAAAGGAAAAGAGAAGAAAACAACAACAACAACACGCCCAACCCCCCAGGGGCGGGCGGCCCGTGATGCCCAGGGCGGGCCCGCGGGGCTCCCCGAGAGGTGTCGCTGGAAAAGTCCCCGCGCCCGCGCCGCGCGGGGGGGGGGAGGGGGAGGGGGAGCGGACGGGCGCCCCGCGCTCCCCGTCGGGGGCGCTTTACCTCCCGAGACACCGTAACTTTCAAGTCCTCCAACTTGCCGCCGGCGCCATCATGACGCCGGGGGCTGGCGGGGACTCGGCCGACCCGCTGCCGCTCTACCTCGTTTCGGAAACCAGGTAGGGACGGCGGCGCGGCGGAGGATGCTCGACGGCCGCGAGCGGGCGCGGGTGCGCGTGCGCGTGCGGGTGCGGGTGCGCGTGCGCGTGCGCGGGGCCCCGCGGCGGAGACGCGGGCGCGGGAGGCGCCCCGACCCGGGCGGCGCGCGTGCGCGTGTGAGCGCGCGGGCCTCGGGGGCGGAGGGAGGGCGTGCGTGCCTGCGCGGGCGTGCGTGCGTGCATGCGCATGCGCGGGCACGGTGCGCGGGCGCGCGCGGCGCGCAGGCGCGCGGGGGGCGGAGGGACGCGGCCGGGCCGGGGCTGTAATCAGGCGCTCTAATTGTTTAGAGACGCGCTGCCCCGTTACGTAAGCGGCCCCTTAACCCCGTGCGAGCCCACGGGGCGTAGAGAGCCGCGCTGGGAGCGCGGGCAGGGCCGCGGCTTCGGTGGAACGACTCACACGGCTGCATTTGGGTTTCTTTTCCTTTTTTTTTTTTTTTTTTTTTAAGAGCCCCCAAAGCAGGTGGGACAGGTTTTCCAGCTCGGCGGCGAGGAGCGGCTCCCGCTGCAGCCTCCGGGCCGGGGGCCGCCCCCGACCCCTTCCCTGCACCCTCCTCCCCTCCACCCTGCTTCTTTCTTTTTTCTTTTTTTTTTCTTTTTTCTTTTTTTTTCTTTTTTTTCCTTTTTTCTTTTCCTTTTTTTCCTTTTTCCTTATTCCTTTTTTCTTTTTTTCCTTTTTTTCTTTTTTTTTCTTTTTTTCCCTTTTTTCCTTTTTTTTCTTTTCTTTTTTTTCCTTTTCTTTTTAATTGGAGTCCAATTTGCCAACATATAGCATAACACCCAGTGCTCATCCCATCAAGTGCCCCCCCCCCCCCCCCCCCCCGCTCATCCACCCTGCTCCTCAAACTATCGTTTCCAGATTGCAGACCCTTCAGCTCTTCCGGGCCATTTGCGGATCAATGCGAGAACCGAGGCTGGAGTCGATGGCAGTTACGCCAATCAGTGTTGCTCAGGAGTTGGGGAAGCGCAGCGAGGAAGTGGAGGGAAACAAGTAATCAAAAAAAAAAAAAAAAAGGCTCGGGACCCCTGGGGGGCTCAGTGGCTGAGCGCCTGCCTTCGGCCCAGGCTGTGATCTTGGGGTCCCCGGGATCGAGTCCCAAGTGGGGCTCCCTGCATGGAGCCTGCTTCTCTCTCTGCCTCTATCTCTCATGAATAAATGAATAAAATGTTAAAAAAAAAATAGGCTCGCCCCCCACCCCGCCCCCTTCCACCCCCTGCAGCCCTGCACCCCCTCCACCCCCCTGAGGCAGTCTCTCGACACTTTCTTCTCCTTCCTCCCCCGGGGTTAATGGGTACAGCAGAGCCGCCCGTCCCCGACCCGTTCCCCCGAAGGGCCAGCGGGACCCCCGGCCCAGGGCGCAGAAGCAGGGTCTCCGCGGGGTCAGCATCCCGCGGCCTCCCGGACCGGGCTCGCGACCAGGCGGGGTGCGGGGGGGCTTCGCTCGGCGCTGTATCACAGGGCCCGAGGGTGTGGGGGGTGGGCACGGGGACAGGCAGGTGCTCCCGCCACCTGGCCACCTGTGAGCGCCCGCACCGGCTGCGCCGAGGGTCCCTAACCGGCGTCTCCGGCCCGCGGGCCCGCCGCTCCCCCAGACGCTTGCAGCGCGGAGCTGCCGCTGCTGTGGGTCTTCACGCAGGAACCCCCCAAACCCGGCTCGGAATCGGAGAGCGCAGTAGTGTTCAGCCGCGTTCCGAGACATCAATAAAATGTTAGTCATTTGCAGATGAATGAAAACATTTTCTTTAGCGTCTGGCATGCCAGGGAAATAATTGTCAAATGACAGACTCTTGCTAATATTGATGCCAAATACCTAGATAACACTGTCATCTTGTTAACTGCGTTCTCTCTCTCTCTCTCGCCTGGTACACGGATGGATAAAGCTTAAAATTATCTAGGGCAAGCGGGAGATGAGAAGAACCAGCGTGTCACATGCACGGGCAAAAAAAAAAAAAAAAACAACTATGCAATATATTATTTCATATTTTCTCTAGAAATTATCTAGATCCCATTGAAGAGAAGCAGAAGGCACAGCTTCCGGCATTGTGACTCAGTTTAGTGCTATTTTATGCAGGGATGGGATGCCAGCGTTTTCTAGTACAAGCTATGAAAAGCATCCTTTTGTAACTGCTGTTTCCCAGAGATCTGACATCTTCCTGGGGGGTAGGGGTGGGGAGAGGCTGGGGGGTGGAGGGAGAATTTCTGCGACCAGGGATGGAGCTGTGCAGCAGTTTTAATATGTACAACAACCCTTCGGGCTTGTAAAAGGAAACTGGAACCACTTCTATTTAAAGGCAAAGAGTTGGTTTTCTTTATTCCTAGTTTTTATCTCAACTGCCATTCACTGATCACAAAGCACTTAAGTCTCCCAAAACCCACCCAAAGGAAGCAATAACTAAACCTAGTCTAGATGCATGGACTACTGAGAAGGTTATTTTCCCATACATCAGGCAGCCCCTATTACTAGGTGTACGTTTGGTGTCCTTCTGACGAGGGAGGAATGTGATTTTAAGAGCACCTAGGACTTTCTTTTCATTCTTTCTAAGGGCATATTTTGGAGACGATCTTACAAGGTTCCCAGTATTTGCTTTTGCAGTCCTACATTTCTTCCAAGCAGACACTTCCATTCTGGCACTCTTGGCTGCTTCTGAGGGAAAAAAACAAATAACAAAATGAAAGAAAGAAAACCTCCCAGCTCAGATAGCACCTGGTTCCTTAGAAGAATTTTTTTTTTTAAATATCAAGAAAAGGTAACAGCATTGCTCGAACTTCTTCCACGGGCAGGTTTGGAGTGATGAGAGCAGGATGTAGGATAGTCACTTGGTCGGAGTCTGTAAGACCTGACTTTGGAAGGAATTGCTGCTTTCTTTTGAACCACGTACATTTATTTTATTTTCAAAGCTCGACTTCTGATATTCCGAGAAATGTGCAACTAATTTGAGTTCCTTGGGAAGGAGAAGGTGGAGCCCTAGTGTGTGTGTGTTAACAATGTCATTATCCAGAGTGGTTTATATCCCAGCTTTTCATACCCTGAGACCTCAGAGGTCTTGGAAGGGTGTCATGAGGAAGTTTCTTAAGCTTTCGTCGTTTAATAAGCTTTATTTTTACAGTGTGAGATTCATATTAGGAAAAAAAAATAGAACATAAAGTCACATTTGTTTTCTGATGATGAGTGAGCAGACCCAGATCCATGTTTCACTATATTTCTGTCTAGGCATGAGAAATTTTAGGCAAGACAGGTCCCAGGACCTAATGGAAGCAGCTAATGAGAGCACTTTGTAATCCCTGAGAGTTGGTCAGGTAGCCCTTATAAACAGGACATATGAATAATAGCTCTCTAACTTGGGCCATAATTGATTCTCTATTTGAATTAAGCTGGTTTAAGTCTGGAACACCTTGCCAACTTAAATGACCTATCTCTATAGTAATGATTTGCAGGTCGCTGTGAGAACTCACAAAGCTCCAGAATCTGGTTGGGGGCAGGAAAATATCCCGGTATAGAAAAGTTTCTCAAGGTAGACACCCGTGACATTTCGGGACAGGTAATTTGCTGTGGGGATTGCCCTGTGCATTGGAAAATGTGTAGCAGCATCCCAGGCCTCTACTCATCAAATGTCAATGGCACTAGGAACTAACTTAAATCTTTGTGTTCTTTAAATAGCGACAGCCACAGAGTACGCACTCAGGGAATGGCTATTGAATACAGGAAAGGAAAAAAAAAAAAAAAAAAAACAAAGCCATTTCACTGTTGACTCTATGTAAAAATCATACGTTAATTTATTCATTTACGCATTTTTATCACCTTATCTATTAAATGTAAATGTTAAGCAAAGAGATAAGAAGTGGGTTTGAGGAGGGCTGTAAGAATACCTATGCTACTTTCAAAGCTCTTGAAGCCATTCCCATAGAATGGTCCTGAAACTTTCACCTGAGTACTTCACAGTGAAGTCGTACAATAAAGGTGGGTGGAAATTATTTTTAAAGTGTTGACATTTTTATCATTTTCACTTGTAAGATAATGAGTACAGTTTAAACTATCATATATTTTGCATGGGTTCTGGAAAAAAAAAGTAATAAATACCTCTATCATTAGTTATTTAAGATTTATCCTTACCTACTTTCAAGAGAACTATAGGGACCTCGAGTGCATTTATTCAAATGTCAATTTTAACATTTCCTATTGGACTATCGGGGATATAAAATCTTACACTTTCAAACTATATTTTATTTTACTATGCTATTTCCTTTTATTTCCTAAAAAGTTCTGCCTCTGATTGCAGAATATATATAATAGATCTTGTATGTGCATTTTTATAAAGATTGTATTGGGGGGCAGTTTTAGTTTTACAACAAAATTGACAAAGGTACAGAGATTTCCCTCACACGCTCTGCCCCACACATGTAGCCTCTCCCATTACCAGCATCCTTCACCACAAAGACATTTTTTTTTTTTTTTTTTACCCAAAGATGAACCTACATGGACAGATCAAAACCACCCAAAGTCCCTAGTTTATCTTAGGCTTCACTCTGGATGTTGTACATTCATTCTAAGGGTCTGGACACGTTTAACGACAGCTAGCCACCACGATAGTACCCTACGGAGTGTCGTCACTACTCTAAAGATCCTCGGTGCTCTCACCTATTCATTGCTCCCTTGGCCATTCCTCATCTTTTTATCGTCTCCATAGCTTTGCTTTTTCCAGAATGTCATACAGTTGCAACCATACAGTACATTGTCTTTCCAGACTGGCTTATTTCACAGTTAGTAATAAGACATTTAGATTTCTTTTATGTCTTTCTATAAATTGATAGCTCATTTATTTTCAATGCAGACTAATATCCCATGGCCTAAATGTGCAACAGTCTATCTAGCCATTCACCTGATTAAGGATATGTTGATTGCTTACAAGTTTTGGCAGTTATAAATAAAGCTACGATAAACAGCCATAGGCAGGTTTTTGTGTGGACGTAAATGTTCGCCTCCTTCAGTTAAATACCAAGAAGTAGAATTGTTGGATCATAGGTAAGAGTATGTTTACTTTTCGTCTTTGATGAGGTAGATATTAAAATCTTTGGCTCACTCTTTAATCAAGTTCTCTGTTTCCTTATTATTAAGTTTTAAGCGTTCTTTGCATATTTTGGATAACCGTCTTCTATCCGTATGTCCTTTGTAAATAGATATTTTCTCTCACTCTGGCTTTTTTTTCCCCAATTCTCTTGATACTGCCTTTCACCAAGCAGAAGTTTTTCATTTTAATGAAGTCCAGCTTATCAATTATTTCTCTCATGGATTGTGTTTTGTATCAAAAAAGGCATCGCCATACCCAAGGTCATCTCTATTTGCTTCTAAGTTGTCTTCTAGGAATTTTAGAGTTTTGTGAAGTCTATGATCCTTTTTGAGTTAATTGCTGTGAAGGGCATAAGGCCCGTTATATACTTTAAAATCTTAAATGGCTTAATTTTATTCTTTTATCACTTTTTTTCATAATTGATATTTTGTATATATACCAAAGGCGAGGGTCCTCAAGATTTAGAAGCCATCTTGACTGGAATTGGTAATTTTTTTAATTGGGATGAATTTTTACTACTAATGTAGTCTTCATAGCAAAGGTGTAAAATCATGACTTTAAAACATGGCCCAAAGCAGAAAGAAAAGAGCTTTTGCCATTTCATTCCATGACTACTTCTAGCAACTGTTGGGATCTTTATTGTTCTTTAGTAAGCAGTGATACTACTCATAGTGAAGTGGGTCATTATTTTTCCTTAGATTAGAGAAAACCTGCCAGGTTTGAAGTGAAATAACTTTAAAGGACTAGATGAACTACCTTTGCAAATTCAGAAAAGCCATCCATGTACACGGTATCTTTTTTTTTTTTTCCTAATGAACAACACATGTTTAACAGCACGTTTTCAGAAAAGTACCTAAAATATAAAGGTGTATTTTAGTGCAGTATTATTTAAAGTTAACCTCCATTTAATTCTACACAGATTAAAAAAACAAACAAACAAAACAAAACAAAACAAAACAAAACAAAACACCAGAAAATTGCTGCCACCCCTAGAGGCCTCCTGGAAGCATCTTTTAATGCCAACCTCCATTTTCTCCCATAAAAGTGAACATTATAATTTTTTCATGGTTTTCATTTCCTCATTTTCGTTGTATTTTCACTATTTCGTTTTGCATAAAAAACATAAAGACAATATAAGCGACCAATAAAACTATTTCATGATTATCATATCCTCTTTTTTGTTTGTTTGTTTACATTTTACCACTAAGTTTTGCATCTCTTCTAAACAATGGCTTGCTTTTCTAGGTACTTTTACAAAGTCATAGCAATCATACAACATGCACTTATACAGCGTATACTTTTTTGTGTCTGGATTCTTCTGCTGAACATCATTTTTAAAATTTCTCTATGCTATTGTACAGCTGTTGTCACTTCAGTTTTTTTGCATCTATGCAGCATTCCGTAGTATAAACATACAACTAATTTATATATGTATCCATTATAATCCATTATTCTGTTGACAGACGTTTATGTTTTCCATTTCTATCTCATACAATGATGGTATGAATGTTCTTGCTGAAAACATCCCCCAGATTGAGGAAAGCTGGGCTGCAAGTTTGTGGGAAACATACACACCACACACACACACACACACACACACACACACACAGATTTATTTTAAGGAATTAGCTCATACAGTCATGAAACTGGCAAGTCCAAGATCTGCAGTTAGGGAGGCAGGCTCCAGACCCAGAGAAGATCTGATATTGCAGATAAAGATAGTTTAGAGGCAGAATGAACTCTTCCCCCAAAGACCTCAGTCAGTTTTGTCCTGAGGCCTTCAGCTGATTAAATGAAGCCCACCCACATACTGGAGGGTAATTTGCTTTAATCAAAGTCCATTGATTGATTTAAATGTGAATCTCATCTAAAGAATTCCTTCACAACAACATCACAATTAGTATTTGACCAAATATCTGGGTACTGTAGTCAAGTTGACCCATAAAATTAACCACCCCAGTGGTTTAGTTCTAGTTCATGGCTATGCTGATGGGTAGGCCTTCCTCCTCTCTGTTTAAAGTAAGAGTTTATTAAGATACCAACCATTGACCGCCTCATATTCTTTTCCGACAAAATTTCAAGTCCATGTTATAAATTATCTTGTTGTTTAAATCAAATACATAACATTAAAAAGGCTTGTTTTTTTTTTTTTTCCTGAAATCAGATGAAGAATATAGGAGACAACTGTTATTTTGTCGTTGTTAATGGAGTTGCCTGTGTTTGTTTTAATCACAGCCCTTTATACCAAACCTTTATACCATGCCTTTTTGCCAAAACTATAATAGCAGAAAAATAAACTTTAATTGGGCAGATGAAAATGCTGGAGCATCCCTACCTTGAACTAACAGACCCACTCCTGTTAGAGCCAGTGGGATCCTATGAACTGAATAGAATGTCAAGCATTGTTCAGAAAGACTGTTTACAAATATAGGCCTCTCCCGCCCAGCAAGTTCACTAAGATCAGATTTATTTTTCAGGTGGCCTCGTTAACTTCACACCAGTCTCTCAGTCACCTCGTGGATTTGACTCCCACTAAATGTGTTCTCCGTTGTTATTATTTTGTCATTGTGAGAGTGTTATACACGTGGAATCATACGGCATGTATCCTTTCGAAGCTGACTTTTATTTGCACCCACAATGCCTCTGAGACCCATCCAAGTTTCTTGTATCAATAGTTTCTTCCTTTTATTGCAGAGTAGTCTGCACAATGGATGTGCCACCCTTTGTATAACCATTCACTTATCTTAGGATATTTTAGTTGTTGCCAGTTTGGGGCTATTACATTTAAAACTACTCTTAAAAATCATGTCTACATTTTTTTTGCAGGCTTATTTTCATTTCTCTGGAATAAATACCCAGAGGTATGATTGTGGGGTCCTGTTAATGTCCATTTAGTTTTTTAAGAGGAAACTTCCAACCTAATCACAGAGTGGCTGTACCAGTTTATATTTCAACAGCAGTCAGTGTATGACAGATCCAGTTTCTCCACACCCTCAAAGCATTTTCTTATTGTCACTAGTTTTTATTTTAGCTTGCCTAATCTGTAGTGATATCAAATACAAATATCTCATTTATTATGATTTTCATTTTGTATTTTATCTCATTGTAATTTTCATTTCATATCTCATTCTTTGTGGTTTTAATCTGCATTTTCCCAATAACTAATAATGTTGGATATCTTCTCATGTGCTTATTTTCCACCCTTGAATCATTTTCCGTGTAAATCTCGTCATTTGCCCATTTAAAAAAAAATAAAGATTTATTTATTTTTTTTAAATTGAAGTTCAATTTGCCAACATATAGTATAACACCCACCTCCTCTCCTTATAATCCCTTTCACTATTTCACTATTCCAGCCATATGATGATATACAAACAGTATATAGCTGAGTCATTTTTTTCTTAATCCACTCTATTAATCTACATGCTTTAATTGATGCATTTACACTATTTATATTTAATTTACTAATTTATAAACCAGGATAAATTCTACTATTTTATCATTTTTGTTTTTGTGCCCTTTTGGTTTTTGTTTCTATTTTCTTTTCTCCCGTCTTACGGAGTTGAAACTTTTTAGAATTGCATTTTGATTTACAATAGTATTTTTCAGTATATTTCTTTGTATATATAGGCTTTATAGTGGTTGTCTTAGGTATTACATTATATATACCAAATTTGTCAGAGTCTACTAGTTTCAAAATCTTACATTTACAAATTAAGTGTAGAAACCTTATATCCTTTAATACCTTTTTAGCTTCTCTGTTTGTATTATAATTAAGTATTCCCTCTACATACATTGAGAACATTAGATGGCATTATAAGTTTTGCTTCAACTATTAAAATAATTTAGAAAACTCAAGATGAAGAGGAAAATTGATTATGTTTACCCATATATTTGTTCTTTCTATTATTACTTTTTCTTTCCTGATGTCAATAAATTCCCCTAGTTTTTCTTCATCTGAAAATGTCTTGATTTTTCCTCTGCTCCTGAAGTATATTTCTGCTGAGTATAGAATTATGAGTTGACAGTTCTTTTCCTTTAGCACATAAAAAATGTGACTACTTCTTTCTGGACTTCACGGTCTCTAAAAAGATAACTTCTTTCATTTAAATTATTCTTCTTCTATAGGTAAAGTGTTATTTCTTGTGTGCCATTTTCAAAAATAATGTTTTAGTTTTCACAGGTTTCACTATGGCTTGTCTCCTGTGAATTTTCTGGGGTTCAACTTGTTTGGGGTTTGCTGAGCCTCTTGAATCTGTAGGCTATATCTCCTGCCAAATTTGAGACCTCATCAATCATTATTTCTTCAAATACTTTTTTCAGTCCCAATCTCTTTATCTTTTCTTTCCAAGGTTCTGATGGCATACGTATTAGATTTTCTGCTCTTGTCCTCCAAGTTCCTAAGGATCTGTTTTTGGTTTTGCTTTTGTTTTTCCACTCTATTTTCTCTTGCTTGTTCAGACTAGGTACTATCTATTTTATCTTTGACTTTGCTAATTCTTTACTCTGTCTTCTCCATTCTACTGTTGAGTCTATTCATTGAGTTTTTAATTATTCTATTTTTCTGTTCTAAAATGTCATTTTAGTTCTTCTTTGTATTTTTTATTTCTTTGCTCACACTCTTTCTTGTTTCTTTGTTGAATTTTTTTTCCAGCATATTCTATCTTGTTAGTTGCAGCATTTTTATGATGCTGCTTTAGAATTCTTTTCGACATCCGTGTCATCTTGGTGTTGACATCTGTTGATTTCTTTTTCTCATTCAAGTTGAAATATTTGTGGTTCATGCTATGATGAATGATTTTTAATTGAAAATTGATTAATTGGAAAAAAAGAAAATTGATTAATTGGGTATGATCTTATGAGACTGGAAATTATTTAAAGTATCTGTTTTAGTAGTCTCCCTCTAACACACTTCTGCTGGGGAAGGAGGGTATCACCTCTTTGTGCCAGATCATGATGGAAGTTTCTGCTCTACCTCAAGCAAGGGGGTGGAGATGTTCCATATTATTAGTGGGCTATTCTGGAAAATCAGGTTCCCACTAGGTCTCCACAGATACTACACTAGCTGGGAGGGGAGCTGAACCTTGATTACTGCTCACCACATGGCCTCCACTGACACCATAGTGGGAAGAATGGCCTTACAAGTGAAAATGAAACTTGACCCACCACTAGGCCTGACACCTCTGACACCATCATAGCAGGGATGGACAGCGGTGTGTCCTTGCTGACTGGTGGGGATGAAAATCCTGCTCACTCAACTCAATCACATTTATTTTATTTACTTATTTATTTGTTATGTATGTATTTATATATGTTTGTACGTATTTATCTATTTACTTAATGAAGTGTAGTTTGCACACAGTGTCACATTAGGTCTAGCTATACAACATGGTGATTCCGCAGCTCTATACATTACACTGTGCCCACAAGAATAGCTGCCATCCTCAACTCACCCTTTTTTAATATCACCCCTTCCCTCAAACCCCCAACCCCTTTATCTCTACCTACCTTTGCAGGAAAAGGAATTTGGGAAGATTTGCTGCAGCCCAGCAAAGCTAGTTATTCTCCTCATGGACCTTTGCTGGTGATGGTGGTGTGGGGATGTAGTTTTTTTCCAGTGGTATTTGGCAGGAGTAGAGCAATTATTGTCTGAAAGCTTTCTTCTTGTTAGTCTGCCCCTTTTCTGGCAGGCTTTTTTTTTTTTTTTTTTTTTTTTTTTGGCAAGGTTTTGTTTCATTTTGCTTTTTGTTTTGTTTTGTGTTGTTTTTTCTCTATGCCTATTGCCATTTCCCAGTTGCCATCTTCTCAGACTGGCCTAATTTATGAAGGAAAAGGAAAACCCAGGGAATGCAGAGCCATGTTGTTCCTCAGGTCCTTAGGTTCCTAGCCGGTTGCTCTTATTTTCCCTTCTTTCAGAGTCATCTTATGTTTGTTTCTGACATATGCCAGGTTTTTAATGTATTTAGAGGAAAGAATGGGGTAAGGTACATCTAATCCATCTTTCCTAACACATAACTGCATTAGTTTTTTTCATCTATCTCAGAATGTTGCATGAACTGGACTTCTTCATTACTATTGTAAAATACAATGTTTACAAGGGAAACAAAAATTTAAGGAAGAAAAATTTACTGTTTAATGAACTTTCTTAATTACAGAACTTCTCTGACCCAGTAAATATTTCTGAACACCCGGACTGTGTTTACATGATGCCACTGAAATGGCTATGTATCTATCAGTCTTTGTTTTTGCAATTGTCACTATTGTTGATTGTCTAAGTCAATCAGAAAAGCTTGATTACAATATAAATAAATATGAAGAAGGCTGTATACAGGGGAAAGACCTCATGGGTATAAATGAAGAAAAAGTCAAAATTTTTATAAGTATAGCTAATTTTAATTAGTATTTTTAAGTTAAATTATAAATGGAGTGAAAACTGAAATAGAAGATAAGAGACCTCAATTCTTACCAAGTTTTAGTTACCTAATGGTGAAGGATCAGAGAGAAATCTTTTTCCCTGGACTCTATTCCAACTCTTGCCAGGCAGCAGGGCCAGAATAACATGTAACCTTTAAGATTTTTTTCAGAATAGTTAGATGTTTACTGATTGAACAGTGTAGATTAATGCTACCTGAGCACAGATCATCTCAGTCCTTCTTAGGCACTCAGGATTTACTCCTGTCTCTCAATTCCTCCTGATATGCTGATTGGATATGAGCTGTCTACACAATTGATTTCTGTTTTTTTATTATATTATTATTATTATTATTATTATTATTATTTAAGTGTCATAGTTTAAAAATACATCATTCAATATAAGCGACATATAAACTCATTTTTTTCTTGGAGTTTAAGGGAAACATTTATTTGGCCTATGAAATGCAGATTTGTACACAAAATAATGGACAAAGGGTCAAAGTTGGATTTACAGGATTAAAAGAATTAAAATGTCTCTAGACATAAAATTTTGGTAGGAGAGAAATGCTTTATTTTTATCTTGGTACATAGCCTTTCCTGGCATGCGCATGCAAATGCATGGTACAGAAACACACTTTATTAATAATGCAGGATATTTAAGGGACTAGTATTGGTTTAAAGAATATTTTAATGAAAATCATGAAAATAGTTTTATAATTGAGAAATGTCTGTAGTCTAAGGGATATCTTCCCAACCCTTACGATCTCTACATGAGGCATGTAAATGATCAGGTCTTAGAACAAATAAAATTATGCTCTATTTCCGTAATTATAATCTAGGGGCTACACTTACACTTATCTGTCAGTTTTAATTGGGTTTATAAGGTAAGACTTATTTGTGATAATTTACGGATGATCTAATTATCTATATTCCAAAAAGTAGATCCAGATGCTATTAGGAACTCTTAATAATATTTAGTCCTGATTCTCTGAGAAAGGAGAGAAGGATTGTGGCCAGACAATAGCAAAATATCTTGTAGTCTGATTAGCTCATTTTTCCAAATGCTTCTTCTGCTGGCCATATCACCATTCGGAATCCAATTTTGGCATTCCCAAATGACTCATTTATCTGGATTATTCATATATAATGACTGTGTTATTTTGTGGTGCAGGATCACATGGCTTTTGGAGACTGAAACCAACTTTATTTCATTATGACTGATTTCCTAATGTTCCACACAATTTTCACTGCAGCATGGAAGTGATGATGAATTAATATTTATTATAATTATTTCTCAGATAATTGCCGTTTATATTTATCTTGATTCCGCCTCACAAATGTATTTATTTCAAAAACATTTTTGTTCTAGATGGCTAGTGGTTTCTCCAAATTATCTTATGACCTGAGACACCATTGTCACTCTCAAGTTTAACAAGAAATACAGGTGCCAAGACAGGAAGATTTAAGAAAAGGTAGATATAATGTATGGAAAAACAATACAAAACCCACTACAAACATTCACTGAGAATTTATATGCCAAATATGGTAAGTTTTCTTTTAATTAAATATTTTTATAGATTATTATTTGGTACACTTGTATATTATCTATCTTTTACTTTGGTAAACAAACTGCATAAAAAACACAAGTAACTTATATTGGCTTATGAATGTTTTTTAATCATAGCTATAATATAAAGTATTAAGCTTAAAGCAATTTAATGAACATTTTTTTTGTTTCAACCTAATTCTGAAGCCTATTACTCTTTGCTCTGTATTTTAAGTATCATAAATTTGTCACTATTGAATTTTCATTAGAGATCCTTATCATATCTCAAAATCAATATCTCAAATCTAAATATTGTCAAAAAATTTTTTTAGTGAGCCTATATCAAGCTTTAATTTTTTTAAAGGAATAACTACTAAATAAAGTTTTGTCTTTTGTTCACCATGTATCAGTAAAAAGTAATTAAAAATGCTTCATCTCTGTTCACCATAAAATGATGATTCTCTATTACCTAAATAACTATTTTCAACATTCCTTTTTGCTCACCCATAATTTAATCATTCATAGAAGTTTTGTTTTTGTTTTTGTAAATTATTGTGTCACAGATAGTCTACAGAATGGGGCTAACCATATATTGGATAAGGGGTTAATATTCAAAATATATAAAGAACTCAGTCAACTCAATAATAACAATAATAATAACAACCCCAATCTAATTAAAACATGGGCAGAAGGTATTTCTTCAAAGAGAACATCAAAATGGCCAACAAACTCATGAAAAAAAATGCTCAACATCACTAATTATCAGGGAAATACAAATCAAAACCACAATGAGACATCACCTCATGCCTGTTATAACATCTATCAACAAGCAACAAGAGGTGCTAAGAAGATGTAGTGTCAAAGGGATCCTTTATATATTTTTGTTGGGGATATAAGTTGGAACCACTACAGAAAATAATATGGAGGTTCCTAAAAAATTAAAAATAAATCTCCCATATTATCCAGCAATTCCACTTCTGGGTATATACAAAAAAGAAATAAAAACAGAATTTTGAAAAGATATATATTCACCCCTGTTTATCACAACATTATTCATAATAGCTAAGATATGGAAACAATACAAATTGCCCATCAATGGATGAATGGATAAAGACATGGAACATATACACAATGGAATATTAAGCATCCAAGGGAAAGGAAAATATTCTTCTTTTTGGGTCAGATTTTTCCAATTGTAAGATGGACATATTTTCCAGAGTAGGAGACCTAGGCACATAAAGAAGAGCTGGATATAAACAGTCACTTCCCATGAGAATGACTCGATGGACCAGTATCCCACTCCAGTTTCTCTTCAGTGTATCTTTGGTAGCTGTCCCTGTTTTGACCTACAGAGTCTAACAGATCTCTTAATGGGACGTTAATGCAATGGTGACTTCTGCTATGTGGAGCAAAATTCTATTTCAGAACACACATATGTACACCGTTAACTCATTCAGAAATCAAAGGAAACTTTATGTACCCAGAAACATCATTTTTAGAAAGGGAAATTATAAATATTCTCATCTATCATCATCATCATCATCATCATCATCATCTGTTTATCCATATCATGTGCTTTTCCCTGATCCTTTTTCTGAGCAAGCCATCCAAGAGACTGACCCAAAATGCCTTTATGACCCAGCTTTGGAAGTCATGCATCATAATTTTGTCGTATACAAATGGTTGTACAAATTTATCTGTGATTCAATGTGGGAATCGAATACCAGGAGGCAAGATCACTATGAGAGTCAACTTAGAGGCTAGCAACTAAATATGTTTATTTGAGTTCATAAAACTGAATGTTTAATATATTTTTAAAGATTTTATTTATTTATTCATGAGAGACACAGAGAGAGAAAGAGAGAGGCAGAGACACAGGCAGAGGGAGAAGCAGGCTCCATGCAGGGAGCCCAACGTGGGATTCGATCGGGGTCTCCAGGATCATACCCTGGGCTGAAGGTGGCACTAAACCACTGAGCCACCAGGGCTGCCCTGTTTTTTAATATTTAAAAATATTTTAATTTATCCAGTTTTTCAAGTCATTAATATATTTCTAACTGTTCGGTTTAATTCCAGAATGATACTCCATTGCATAGCTATGCATAATTGTGTAGCTATAATTTATTTAACACATCTATTATTGAAACATTTAGGTCATTTTTTTTTTTGCCATTTTAAAACAACCAATGAGCAAATTCAGTGCTAAATCTTTACATAAAATAAATTAATATGGATCCTTACAATGGATCCTTAAAACTTTCTTGGTCCAATAGCACAAGCCAGAATAATAGCTTTGAATATATTGGAAAACTGTTCTCCAAAAAAGTTATTTCAATTTAATTTTTTATTACCAAAGAATTGTGAGTTGTCTATTTTTTTGATTTAATAATAAATTATCTTATTTGTACTTTAACATTTCTTTGATTACCAATTTTGCTGGAATTTATTCATAAATTCATTGGTGATTCATATTTTGGAGATTCCTTATATATACATGTGGATACATAGATATGCACATACATAGATTTATAAAAGTAATGTTTTTCTTTTTAAAAATGAATTCTTAGAGGGTATTACATTTTAAACTATAAATCTTGTTTTTAAATAGGCTTTATTGTTAGAAGAGTTTTAGATTTATAGAAAAATTGAGAAGATAATACAATTTCCCTTATATTAACAGCTTACATTAGAATGATCTATTCATGATAATTAATGAACAATTATTAACTAATGGATAATTATTGATGCATTATCATTAAAGTCCATACTTTGTTCAGATTTGCCTAGATTTTACCTAATATCCTTTTGTTGTTGTTGTTTCAGGATCCCATCTAGGATATCACCATACCTTTAGTTGTCACATCTAAGGTTCTTCTTGGCTGTAAAAGTTTCAGATTTTCTTTGTTTTTGATAATTTGGTCAGTTTTTTTTTTAAAGACTTTATTTATTTATTCATGAGAAACCCAGAGAGAGAGAGGCAGAGACACAGGCAGAGGGAGAAGCAGGCTCCCTGCAGGGAGCCCAACGTGGGACTCAATCCCGGGTCTCCAGGATCATGCCCTGAGCCAAAGGCGGAGGCTCCCCACTGAGCCACCCAGGTGTCCCAATCTGGTCAGTTTTAAGAAGTACCTATCAGGTATCTTGTAGAATGTTCCTCTATTGAAATTTGTCCAATGCCTTTTTTTATGAATAGACTAAGATTATACGTTTTTAAGAAAAAAGACTTCAGAGGCAAAGTACCTTTTCAGCTACACCTTCTCAAGGGCACATACTATCAAAATGATTTATCACTGTTGATGCTTAATCACCTGGCAAAGGTGTTTGTCAGGATTCACCCCTATAGTTTCAGTTTCCTTCCTCCCTTCCTCTCTTCCTCTCTTCCTCCCTTCCTCCCTTCCTCCCTTCCTCCCTCCCTTCCTTCCTATCTTTCTCTTTCTCTTTTTTCTCTCTCTTTACTTTGTATAACCCATATGTAAAAAATGAGAACTATGCTCCCATGGAATATCTATATAAAATATTTATAATTCTGCATCGGAAATTTGATTTATCTCAAATATTACTTTATTGCTCAAATCGCTTGAGCCTTGGTCAAGGCTCATTGCTTGAGCTTGAGAGCTCTTTCAGCAGATCCTTTGACATACCCCCATCAATCTAGGTTTTTGTTTTCATATTTTCTGAGAAAGTCTTTACAGTTTGGCACTACTAGATGCTCTAGACCTCCAAGTACATCTTTTATATTTCTTGCATCAGTCCTGGAGGTAGGAATGCTCTATGAAGACTCTGTGTATGTGTGTCTGTCTGTGTGTGTAATTTGGGAATAATATGAGGAACCAATATATGGTCACCAGATATGCTCACGTCTACCAAAGTGCCATTGCTTCTAACCCAAGTCAGCTGATGTAACAAAGACATACATGTAAAGTTTACACTAACCCATGTTTATCTTTCTATTTGTATAGATATTTCTATTATGTATTTGTATCTACATTAAGCTAAGCATGAGTTCATCCTCATATTCCCAAGTCTATGTCATTAGCATATGAGTCATTCTAAACTTTCCCTCTTAGTTGTCTGGAAATTCCCACTCCAAATAGTGAGAAACTTCACTCCCACTTTCTGGATCTAGTTACTTAATTGCTCAATTTCTATAGACATGGATAGTAGTATCAGAAGTTACCCTGTTCCTTCAGGGGAAACTACCTTATTAACTAGAACACAGGGCTTATGTGTAGTTCCTTTGACTTCAGTCATATAATTCCACTCATTTTCAGAGTTACTGAGAGGTCAGTGCCTTTTCTTTCCACCCCCTTCAGTGACATTGCTTCATATATTTGAAATAGTCAATTATTTTGTCACCATCTATTTTCCATCCTAGAACCTCTCCGTGTCTTAAAGGAGACGTTTTAAATTTTTTCATAAGTAACTTTCACTTTTTGTGCTATAAAGCTTTATAGATTTTGACCCATATATGATATTGTGTACCCATCTATTATAGTATCATTAAAAAAAAAAAGTTTTACTGAACTGAAAAAAATCCCCTTTGTTTCACCTATTCTGTCAACTCCCAAACCCCTGACAACCACTAATCCATCTACTCTCTATAGTCTATTTCCTGAATATTATTTAATCAGGATCATACAGTAAGTAGCCTTTCAGACTGCTTCTTTCACATAGCAATGTGATCTGAAGGTTCATACATACCTTATGATGGCTTAAGAGCTAAATTCTTTTTATCACTGAATAATATGTCATCATATGGATGCAGCACAGTTTATCCATTCACTTGTTGAAGGACATCTTGGTGGCTTCTAAGTGATTGTGAATGAAGGTGTTATAAAATTTTATGTGCAGGTTTTTATGTGGACATAGTGCTTTCAGTCCTTTTGGATAAATACCCAGAAGCACAACTGCCAAACTGCCAAACATCCCCAAAGTTGGTGTACCGTTTTGCATTTCTGTAAGCAATGAATTAAGTTCCTGTGGCTCTACATTCTTGCCAGCATATGCTTTGTTAAGGTCTTTGGACTCCAGCCATTCTGATAGGTGTGAAGTGCCATCTCACTGTTGTTTAGGTTTCCTGTTCCCTAATTACAGATGATGTTGAGCATGTTTTCATATGCTTATTTGTCATCTATTTATCTTATTTTGGTGGAGTGTTTGTTCAGATCATTTTGTCCACACTCTATTGGGTTGCCTTTTTATTGTTGAATTTTAAGTAATTTTTGTTATTTAGATACAACTCTTTTATCATAGATGTGGTTTGTAAACAATTTCACCTGGTTTGTAGCATGTATTTTCATTCACCTTACAGCATATTTTGCAAAGCAGAAGATTACAGTTTAATAAAGTCTAACTTTAATTTTTTCTTACATTGGTCATACTTTTGGTGTCATGTCTGAAAACCTATCACCAAACCTGTGGTCTCTTAAATTTTTTACATTATATTCTAGATTTATATAATTTTCCAGGTTATATTTGGTCTATGATACATTTTGAGTTCATTTTTTGTGACAAGTATCAAGTTTGTGTCTAGTTTCTATCTTTTATATGTACATAAATACATAAATATTCAGGTATTTATTGTATCCTTTCCAGCATATCAAGCATTGCAAAGACTGAAGGGACATGTTGGCTATATATGACTTTCTTCAATGATAAATTCATTTTAAAATCTTTGTTGCCAGTATTGTGGTCCATTAGCCACGTATGGTTATTGAACACTTAAAATGTGGCTAGAGCAACTGAGAAACTAAATTTTTACTTGTATATAATTTTAACTAAATTTGAATTTAAATAGCTAGTAACTACATATTGGACAGGAGAGAAAAGAGATTAACCAGGGATGCTGTGATCCTTTTCTTTTTAGAGAAAGAGAGACAGAGCAAGAGGAAAAGGGCAGAAGGAGAGGGAGAGAAAGAATCTTAAGCAGGCTTAACATGGGGCTCCATCTCATGGCCCTGAGATCACGACCTAAGGCAAAATCATAAGTCAGATGCTTAACCAGCTGAGCCACCCAGCAGCCCTGTTATAATCCTTTTGATTAAAACATTTCATTTTCTCAATAATCATTTACCCAGGCTTTCTCTAATTACCTACCTTCTATCAATTCTCTAATTTTTGAAGTATATTTTACATATAGCAAGTACACAAATATAATATATACAACTAAATAAATGTTTGGATACGACAAAAGCTATTTAACTGCCTCCCAGATCAAGATTTATAATACTTCCATCATTTTAGAACATTTCCTTGTGCCCTTTCCAGTTAGTATCCCCACTGAAGAGTAATAATTATTCTGACATCTATCATCATAAATTAGTTTGCTTGTTTTGAAGTAATATAAATAAAGCATTAATTTCTATTATTTTGTTTCTAATTTCTCTCTCTCACTGTGGTTAAGATGCACCTATACCATGTGTATTAGTAGTGTGTTTTCCATTGCTGTATAGAATTATATTTATGAATATTTTACACTTTTAAAAACTCATTCTAGGGATAAAGACATTTGGAAACCTTTCAATATTAGGCTATCATAAATAAATCTGTGATTATATTCTTCTACATGTTTCTACATGTTCTTCCATATGTGTGTGTGTGTGTGTGTGTGTGTGTGTGTATGAACTTTAATGTTAGAAGAGCTCTAGGAGGGTGTTCAAAAGTGTTTATACTAGTGTACATTACTATCAGCGATGTAAGAAAATATATTTTATTTATCTTATTTTTTTAAAGATTTAATTTTTTTATTAATGAGAGAGAGAGAGAGTGAGACAGGCAGAGGGAGAAGCAGGCTCCATGCCGGGAGCCCGATGTGGGACTCGATCCCGGGTCCCCAGGATCACACCCTGGGCCAAAGGTGGTGCTAAACTGCTGAGCCACCAGGGCTGCCCAGAAAATATATTATAGATATTGATTAATTGAATCATAGAAAAGTAAATAACTCAACCAATGACATAGCTAATAAATGTGGAAATGTAGAATCATACACTACCTTCTTTGCCACCAAATTATTCCACAAAGAACAAAACAAATAAAAAAATAAAAAATACCAAATGGACAAAAGAGAGAGAGAGAGAGAGAGAGAGAGAGAGAGAAACAGAGAAACTGAGTTATCCTAATAACAATACAAAAAAATTGAAGCAATATTCCAGGGAAGATGGAGGATTCTAAGCTCACCTCGTCCTGTGGTTATAGCTAGATAATACCCCAATCAACATAAATAATCCAGAAAACGACCTGAAGACTGGCAGAACAGATTCTCCATGCCTAAATATAGAGAACAGACCACATCAAAGAGGGTAGGAAGGACAGAAAAAAAGGTCAGGACTTAATGGGACCCACAGAACTATTAGTGGGAGGGAGGGATATGGTGGGTGTGGAGAGAGGAGAAGAGCAGACCCAACACCAGGTATGTAGGGCACAAGGGACTCACACAGGGAAGACAAATCCGTATAACATTTGGCTGTGAAAGCCAGAGAGGCTTGGCTTCATAATTCTTATAAGCAGTGGGGCTTAACTCCTGGAAATTTAAAAATCAGTAGGCTTGACTCCGGGAGAGCCAAGAGGATGATAGGCAACTGAGTCCTGCCCTTAAAGAGACAACACAACAAACAACCCTGCAGAGATACATTATAGAAGCAGCAGTTTGAAAAATGCCTGTGGCTGATGGGAAGATTTACTTACCAATCTCAGAGCATGTGCTGGAGCGGGAGGGATCCTTGAGAGACATTGAGAACATAAAAGAGCTGATGGGCATGATTTCCCCCCCTCATCCCCAGACACTTGTGGGTACCAGTGCCATGCTAAAACTCTCTACCTTGTTTGATAAATCATACCCCACCTCTGCTGGCTTCTGCAATCCAATCCCTCTAACCTAGCCAGATTCAGCTGGAGTTTTCCCAGGTGGCTGCAGTACCCCTCCCACAGCAGAGCCTCACCGAGCTTGCTAACATCATGTACCCCACCCTTCCATTCTCCAGAACTCCCCTCCCAATATGCCCTTGGCTGGAGATCATAACAGTGGCAAAAGCCTGGCAGTGTACAAGTAGTCTTGACAGAAGCCAGAACCACTCCCAAGTGACTCCTACTCTGGTGAAAAGGAAAGAAACCCATATACCAGTCCAACTGGGGCCCCAGTGGTGGCCTAGAGACAGACCACCTTGGGTCTGAGTTCAGGCCCCATCTACCAATAAAAGCTTCTCAGAGGAAAACACAGGGAAAGCACCCTGCAGTTTGGTGCTACTATATCTCTGGGAAACCCCTGGTCTGATATAAGCCCAAGGTGGCCTTAGAGTACCTCACTAAGAATACAGGGCCCAAACCCTGCTACAACTGGCAGAGAGAACCATTGCAGATGATTGGACTGAAGGCAAAGTAGCTCAGCTACACCAGTAAGGCTCATGCAACACACATAGGAGACACCCATCAGGAGACAAGCATCAGGTTCTTGTGAACAGAGGGCACTGCACTGCAGGTTACTACAGGTCCTCTTCTTCATAAGGCCACTACTTTCAAGAACAGGAGACATAGCTGACTTTCCTAATACATAGAGATAGACACACAGAGAGAAAATGAGGACACAGAGGAATATGTCCCAAATGAAAGAACAGAACAAATTCACAGCAAGAGAGCTAAATGAAACAGATATAAATTCTAAATCATATGTCTGATAGATAATTTAAAGTAATGGTCACAAAGATATTCAGTGGACTTGAGAAATAAGTGGAAGACCTCAGTAAGACCCTCAACAAAGAGCTAGAAAACATAAAAAAGAATCAATAAGAGATGAATAACCCCATAACTTGAGTTTAAAGTACATGAATAAAATATTAAAAGAATGAAAACTTGCCATTTGCAACAAGGTGGGTGGAGGTAGAAAATTATGCTAAGCAAAATAAGTCAGAAAAAAAACAAATACCAAATGATTTCACTCATATACAGAATTAAAGAAGCAAAACACATAAACATTGGGGGAGGGCAGGAAGAGAGAGGCAAACCATAAAACCAACTTTTAGCTATAGACAACAAACTGAGGGTTGCTGGAGGGGAGATAGGTAGGAGAATGGGTTAAATAGATGATAAAGTATTAAGGAGGGCACTGGTTATGATGAACACTGGGTATTGTATGTAAGTGATGAATCAAATTCTGTACCTGAAAGTAATATTACATTGTATGTTAACTAACTAGAATTTAAATAAAAACTTGAAACAAGCAAATCCCCACAAAATAAAATAAAATACACTAAATGGAATAAACTAAAGGAAGCAGAAAATGGATCAGCAACCTGGAGGACAGAGTAATGGAGAGCCATCAAGCTGAAGAGGAAAGAAAAAAATAATAAAAATGAAAATAGACTAAGGGAACCTGTGACAACATCCAGTGTAATAACATTTGCATTTTATGTGTCCCAGAAGAAGATAAAGAAAAGGGGGCAGAAAATTTATTTGAAGAAATAAATAGCTGGATCTGGGGAAGAAAATAAGTCCAAATCCAGGAGGCACACAGAGGCACCAACAAAATCAACCCAAGTAGGTCCATACCAAGACACATAGTAATTAAAATGGTAAAGTAGTGATAGAAAGGTTAAAAGCAGCAAGAGAAAAGGCTTATATACTAGGGAAACACCATTAGCTTATTATCCCCTTTTTTAGTAAAAATTCTGCAGGCCTGAGAAGAGTGGCATGATATATTCAAAGTGCTGACAGAAAAAAATCTTGCAACCAAGAATACTCTATCCAGCAAAACTATCACTCAGAATAGGAGGAGAGACAGAGAATTTCCCAAAGAAAAGTTAAAGGAATTCATGACCACTAAACCAGTTCACAAATGTTAAAAGGGAACCCCTTGAATGGAAAGGAGAGACCACAAGTACGAGTAAGAAAGGTAATAAGCACAAAAGCATGAAAAATATATTTTATAATATATTATAAAATGAATATATCTGTAAAATCAGTCAAGGGATTCACAAAATAAAAGGATGTAAAGTATGACACCATATACCTAAAACATAGGGGTGGAGGAGTAAAAATTTAGTGCTTTAGTCTATGTTCAAATTTAAGAAATCATCAACTTAATAAAGATTATAATATGTGTAAGATGTTATATAAACCTAATTGTAGCCAAAAATAAAAACAAATGGTAGATTAGCAAAACATTAAGAGAAAAGTATCAAAGTTTATCACTAAAGACAGCCAATGAACTCTGAGTGAAGAGACAAAGAAAGGAACACAAAAGAACTATAAAAAAGCATAAAATAAGAAACACCATGGTAATAACTATGTAACTGTCAGTAATTCTTTGAATGTAAATGGACTAAATGCCTCAAAAAGACAAAAGACATAGTTTGACAGAATGGATAAAAAAGCAAGTTGCATCTGAAATAAGAGACTTTTTTCAGACCTAAAGACACATGCAGATTGAAAGTGTCAGTGTGGCAAAGCATTTATCACGCAAATGGAAGTGAAAAGCTGGGGTAGCAATATTTAGACAAAAATGAAGAGTATAACAAGATAAAGGACACTATATAAATATAAATGAGCAATCCAACAAGAAGATATAATTGTAAATATTTATGCACACAATATGGGAGGACCCAAATACATAAAGCACTTAATAACAAATTAAAAGGAAGTAATTGATATGAACACAATAATTGTAGAGAATATTAATATTCCAGATACAGCAATGGGACACAAACAAGCAGTGCCTTGTAATAAGACATTGGACCAGATGGATAGAACATATATTTAGAACATTACATCCTAAAACAGAAGAATATACATTCTTCCCAAGTAAATATGGAACATTCTCCAGAACAGATCATATATTGGGCCACAAATCAAGTCTCAACAAATTCAACAAGATTATAGCCATATCATTCATCTGTTTTAAACACAATGCTATGAGACTAGAAATTAACCACAAGAGAAAATCTGGAAAAAAAAAAAAAACACACAAATACTTGAAGATTAAAAAGTCATGCTACAAACAATGAATGAGTGAGATTAAAAATTGAGGAGGAAATAAAAAAAATACACAGAAAAATGAAAATGAAAACAATGACTTAAAATCTTTGGGATGCATTGAAAGTTAATTTAAGAGAGAAGTTAATAGCAGTAAAGGCCTACCTCGAGAACAAAAAAAAATCTCAAATAAACAACCTAAGCTTATGCTTAAAGGAACTAGAAGAAAAAAGAAACAAACCCCAAACCAGTAGAAGGAAGATAATAATAAATATTAAAGCAGAAAGAAATGAAATAGAAACTGAAAAAACAACAGAACAAATCAGTGAAACTGGGAGCCAGTTCTTTGAAAAGATCAATAAAATTGATAAACCTTTAGTCAGATTCATTAAACAAAAACAAAAACAAAAGCAAAAAAGGTGGGAGAGAGAGTTAAAGAGAGAGAGAAAGAACTCAAACGAAATCAGAAATAAAAGAGGAGAGGAGAAGTAATAGCTGATACTACAGAAATATATAGGATTCTAAGAGAATGTTGCAAAAATATATGCCAACAAATTGGACAACCTAGAGAAAATGGGTAAATTCTTAGAAACACATAACCTCCCAAAACTGAAGCAGGAAGAAATAGAAAATTTGAACAGACCAATTACCAGCAATGAAATTGAATCAGTAGTAGAAAACTCCAAACAAACAAAAACCCAGTACCCTATGGCTTCACTAGTCTTTAAAAAAGAGTTAATATCTATTCTTCTCAAACAACTCCGAAAAAAAAAAATAAAAGAAGGAAAGCTTCCAAATTCATTCTTTGAGCCTAGCTAGCATTATCCTGATACCAAAACCAGATAAAAACACTACAAAAAAGAGGGAGAGAGAATTACAGACCAATATCTCGGATAAATGTAGATTCAAAAATCCTCAATAAGTATTAGCAAACCAAATACAACAGTACATTAAAGAATCATTCACCGATAAATCAAGAAGAAATTATTCCTGCATTGCAAGGGTGGTTTAATATTTGCAAATCAATCAAGGTGACACACCACATCAACAAGAATAAGGATAAAAACCATATGATCATTTCAGTAGATGCAGAAAACACTTCTAACAAAGTACAACATCCATTCATGATAAAAATCACCTAAGTAGGTTTAGATGGAACATACATCAGCATTATAAAGGTCATATACGAAAAACTCACAGCTAACATTATACTCCATGGTGAAAAACCGAAAGCTTTTCCCCTACGGCCAGGAAGAAGACCAGGGTGTCCTCTCTCACTATCATAGTACTAGAAGTCCTGGCCATAGCAATCAGACAACAAAAAATAAATAAAAGGCATCCAAATTACTAAGAGAGACATAAAACTTTCACTATTTGCATTAGATATAATTCTATGTATAGAAAGCCTGAAAGACTCCACCAAAAAAAAAAAAAAAAAAGCTACTAGAACTGATAAATTTAGTAAGGTTGCAGGATACAAAATCAATATTCAGAAATCTATCGCACTTTTACACGCTAATAATGAAGTATCAGAAAGGGAAATTAAAGAAACAGTCCAATTACAGTTGCACAAAAAAATAATAAAATATCAAGCAATAAACTTAACCCAGGAGGTGAAAGACCTATATACTCTAAAAACGATAAAACATTAATGAAAGAAACTGAAGATGACACAAAACAAATGGAAAGACACTCCATGCTCATGGATTGGAAGAGCAGATACAGTTAGAATGTCTACACCACCCAAAGCAATCTACAGATTTAATGCAATCCCTATCAGAATGCCAACAGCATTTTTCACAGAACTAAAACAACACGAAAATTAGTATGGAACCACAAAAGACCCCCAATATCCAAAGCAGTCTTGAAATGAAGAGCAAAATGGGATGCATCGCCATCCCATTTATCAAGATACACTACAAAGCTGTAGTAATCGAAACAGTATGGTACTTGCACAAAAATAGATGGATAGATCAATGGAACAGAATAGAGATCTCAGAAATAAACCCATGACTATATGGTCAATTAATCTACGACAAAGGAGGTAAGAATATGCAATAGGAAAAGGTCTCTTCAACAAATGGTGTTGGAAAAACTGGACAGCTACGTGCAAAAGAATGGAACTGGACCACTTTCTTACGCCATTCACAAAAATAAAATCAAAATGTAATAAAGAACTAAATGTGAGACTTGGAACCATAAAAATCCTAGTAGGGAGCATACACAGTAATTTCCCTGACATGGGCCATGGCAGCAGTTTTCTAGATATGTCTCCTGAGGTAAGGGAAACAAAAGCAAAAATAAACTACTGGGACTACATCAAAATAAAAAGCTATGCACAGCAAAGGAAACAACCTACAAAACTAAAAGACAACCTATGAAATGGGAGAAGATATTTGCAAATCACATACCTGATAAAGAGTTGCTTTCCAAACTTATACACCTCAACACCAAAAAACCCACAAACAATCCAATTAAAAAGTGGGATGCCTGGGTGGCTCAGCTGTTGAGCATCTGCCTTTGGCCCAGGGTGTGATCCCAGATCTGGGGATCGAGTCCCACATCGGGATCCCTGCATGGAGCCTGCTTCTCCCTCTACCTGTGTCTCTGCCTCTCTCTCTATGTCTCTCATGAATAAATAAATAAAATTAAAAAAAAATAAAAATGGGGAAAGATACGAACAAACATTTCTCTACGGAAGACTTACAGACGGCCAACAGACACAGAAAAGGATGCCCAACATCATTCATCATCCAGAAAATGCAAATCAAAACTACAATGAGATATTTCCTGATGCCAATCAGAATGACTAAAATCCAAAATACAAGAAACTAGTGTTGGTAAGGGTTTGGAGAAAGGGGAAACCCTTTTGCCCTGCTGATGGGGAAGCAAACTGGTGTAGCCACTGTGGAAAACACTATTGTTAAAAAATTAACAATAGAATTACCATATGATCCAGCCATTGCAGCTAGATATTCTCCAAAAGACTAAGAAAACACTAATTCAAAAAGATGTATGTACCCCTATGTTATTGTAGCATTATTTCCAATAGCTAAATTTGGAAGCAGCCCAGGAGTCTGTCAATTGGCAAACTGATAAAGATGTTTGGTAAAAATCATATATATATGTATATATATGTATATATATATATACATATATATATGTATTAGAATATTATTCAGCCACAAAAAAAGAATGAAATCTACTTAATTGCAACAACATGGATGGATCCAGAGGGTATAATGGTAACTGAAATAAGTCAAAGAAAGATAAATACCACATCATTTCACTCACATGTGGAACTTAAGAAACGAATGAACAAAGAAAAAGAAACTAAAAAACAGACTTTTACTATAGGAAACAACTAATGGTTTCTAGAGGGAAAGTGGTGGGGGAATGGGTGAAATAGGTGAAAGGCATTAAGATGACCCATACTATGGTGAGCACTGAGTGATTTATAGAATTGTTGGATCACTGAATGGTATACCTGGAACTAATATAACAGTGTTTGTTAACTGTGCTTTTTTAAAAAAATTAAAACAATATTAAAACTCAAAATTCTAAAGTCAAATTTCTTCTTTGCTTGTTTCTACAAATGATTTAGGGAGTAGATATTTCTAATTTTATACAAGTTTTTCCAGATAATTGAAAAGAGATAATACTCTTTGCGGCACCTGGGTGGCTCAGTGGTTGCGCATCTGCCTTTGGCTCAGGGCGTGATCCCCAGATCCCCATGAGGCTCCCTGTAGGGAGCCTGCTTCTCCCTCTGTGTCTCTCATGAATAAATAAAGAAAATCTTTTAAAAATATATAATACTCTTCAATTCATATTATTAGCCCAATATAATTTGTATACAAATCCAAAATTTTTAAAGGAAACAAAACTCAATCACACTCCAAGTACATACAAAAATACTATTTAAATTATTGGAAACTGAAGCCCCCAATATATAGAATAGTATTTCATGATCACATTTTATTTATATTAGAAATACAAGAGTCTGTAAACATTACATAATCACTCAAATAATTCATTGTTAACTAACTAAAAGTATAAAACCATATACTCATTTATAATTATTTCTATAGAGGAAGCAAATGCATTATAAAATCCAAAATCCATTAATGATCTTAAAAGGAAGGCTTATTAAGCTAGCAAATAGAAGATAGTTATGTAACCTACTAATGATTACAAAAATTCTATAGTAAACATCTCACTTACTTGTCAAATATCGACATCATTTCCACTGAATTCAAGAATTTAAGAATATCAGTTATTATAAATTCTATTTAACAGTTTACTCAAGCTTCTACTCCAGTGGAGGAAGATAAAGAATAAAATCAAAAGTACTATAACTGAATTATAACACTATTTTTAAGTGATATATATATATGATCTAAAATAATCTAAGGATAAAAACTAGAATTAATGAGTGATTCAAAATTACTGGAAACCAAAAACAATGAAATATACATACATGTACACATATCTGCACACATATATATTTATCGATATAATATGAATTTTATTCCTATCAGCTACACACAAACAAAAAAATTAAAAGTACTACTCATGATAGCATCAAAATATGATATACCTATGAGTAATTCTTACAGTTGTTCAAGACTTCTGTGGAGAAAATTACAGATATTGCAACTCAGCAGCAAAGATGATAACCAAAGGGTGGACCAGCCACAACATATATAGAGATTTAATAAAATCTAATGATAACATAATGTGGTAATGCTTCTTGTTTGTGTCTGCGTGTCCCTATGTGTCCTACGCGGGAGAGGCTTCCCCTGCCTGGGGATGCTATTGCTAACACCTGGTTGTAAAGGGACTTACTGAGCTCATGAGTTGGAAGGCAGGCTCGGGTAAAAATCAGGCGCTGTACAGCTCAGAAAGTTAAAGAAGAGCCCCAGTGTTTTACAAGTTCCCATGATCTGGGATCAGATTCCCTACATTGGGAACACCTGGGTGGCTCAGCGGTTGAGCATCCGCCTTTGGCCCAGGGTGTGATCCTGGGATCTGGGATTGAGTTTCACATCGGGCTCCCTGCATGGAGCCTGCTTCTCCTCTGCCTAGGTCTCTGCCTCTCTGTCTCTCTCTTTGTCTCTCATGAATAAATAAATAAAATATTTTTAAAAGATAAATAAATAAATAAATAAATAAATAAATAAATAAATAAATAAATAAAATAAATATATATATTTTTTTATTAAGAGAATAATACCACTAAAAGAAAATGAGGTATCAAGCCATGAAAAGACACAGAGAAACCTTCACTGCATTATTACTAAGTGAAAGGACAGTCTGCAAAGGCTATATACGATAGGATTCCCGCTATATGACATTCTAACAAAACTATGGAGACAATAAAAGGATCAGTGGTTGGGGTGCCTGGGTGCAGTCGGTTAAGCCCCTGACTCTTGGTTACGGCTTAGGTCATGACCTCAGGGTCCTGATCTCAGAGCCCCTTGTGGAGCCCTGTGTCAGGCTCTGCATTCAGCACGAAATCTGTTTATGACCCTCTTTCCCTCTGCCCCTCCCCACCACCTCTCTCTTTCTCTCAAATAAACAAATAGATCTTTAAAAAAAATCAGAAGTTGCCAGAAGTGGAGGGGGTGAAGAGAAATAGGCATAGCACGAAGGAATTTTAGAGAAGTAGGATGCTCCGTATAATGATGGCTATGTGGCATCATACCTTCGTCTAAATTCAGAATATACAACACTAAGTGTGACCCCTAAGGTAAACTGTGGACTCGAGGTGGTGGGATGTGTCAGTGCAGGTTCATCTGTAGTAACAAGTGCTCCACTCTGGTGAGTTAAATTGACGATGGAGGAGGCTGTGCCTGTGTGGAGACAGATATAAGAGATATATCAGTACTTTCTTCTCAAGTGTGTGCGTGTTTTTGTTTTTATTTTATTTCATTTTATTTTATTTATTTATTTATTTATTTATTTATTTTATTATTTTATTTTATTATTTTATTTTATTTATTTTATTTATTTTTTTTATTTTTTTTATCAAGTGTGTTTTAAACCCAAAAGAATCGTTTTAAAAGATGAAATGTTAGAATGGTAAAATAACTATGACGTTGCCTTATATAATATATAATTAAACAACCTTTAAAACAAAACAAAAAGACGGTTCTAAAAACAGGAAATCTATTTGGGAAGAAAAAAAAATAGTTAGGATAGTGTGCAAGTGCTGTGGGATAGACAACAGAATAGAAGTGATCCAGAAAGATGGGCAAACCTATATGGATGCTTGATACATGGCAGAGACGTGCACTTGCAGGTAATTAGAGATGCTACTGGTTTTTCAACAAATGGCGCTGGCTCTTGGATGACAATTCTTTACAGCTCTCATGTTTTTCTGCATGTCTTTTGAGCAGATGCACTGACTGCCTTTGGACTATCTCTTCGAGCATTTTTGTGTAGCAAACAGACTTGAAAGAGATACTATCTCCACTCGACTCCTACCTCCCCACCCCCCACCCCCCCAGCAAAAGGTAAGTTTCTTTACTGTCCCATATGTTCAACTTCACCTCTTCTGGGGCTAAATCTAAACATACTTGCTGTCCATGATGACAAATGTAGGTTTTTTTTAAGCTCAGAGTTCCTCTTCTGTAATGCACACCCCTGCATGTGTGTCATCTGACCCTCTTCAAATTCCTCTTTGGAAAAGGGGATTCGGATTACACAAGCTAATTCTCTGGCTACTGCTATTGCTGTGATTAGGAAACCGTATTGTCTCTGACACAGGATTCCTATCTTTTTCCAGCATGCATGAAACTATGGCATGCTAACTTGTCAGCTTGCAAGGAAATATTTCAGATCATTCACCGTGTTGAGGCACTATCCTTATTCCTAACCATAAGGAAATCAAAATATAAGGAAAATAAAAATATAAGGAATCATGAGCAAAGTGTCTGGCACAAAACTTCAAGATGATGGCTATCTCTGGAGAGGAAAGTAAGAAAGATTTGATGAGGGAAAGGTACTGAGTAGAGTTTCGGATGCACAGGCAATGCTCTGCTTCTTCTCCTAGGTAGTAGTTAAGTGGATATTGAACTTACAATTTTTGTTTAAATTGCATATATGTGTTTTATGCACTTTTCTCTTTGTTCTCATAATAAACATTGTTAAAATAATAGGTTAAGAACTCAGTGTGGGTAATAGATATGTAAGTAGTTAGGAGTTTGCATATAATAAGTGCCAGATATATTTTAAAAAGAAAGCAGCATGACCATAATTTATATTTATTGTAATACTTAATTGTATAAAATGTAAAACAATAAGGCCGGGAGAAAATAAAACTGAATACTAATAGTTATCTCTGAATGGTATGAGTACAGACTGTTTCTTTTGCCTCCTACCTTTACATTTAATTTTGCACTTAAGATAATTAGTACATAAGTGGGATGGAAAAGTCTCCCTAAATTAATAAAAACAAAACAAAAAGAATCTAAAAAAAAAAAAAAGAAAAGAAAAGGTGTCTCTAGCACAGGTACTGCAAAGCTGCATGGACCACCTATAAAAACATACTGATAATATCGAAACGATGACCAGTTTATAAGAAATTAAGAAACGAGGAATCATACACAGTTTTTCACTAGAAAAACTAGTTAGTAGTCACTAGTTAGTCTAGTTTTTCACACTAGAAGCAGAAGCCTAGATTCAAGAACCACAAGAGAATTCACTCTAGAAGTCTACCTCAGACACTAACCTCCTCTTCTTCTTTTTTTTTTTTTTTTAAGATTTAATTAATTTATTTATTTGAAAGAGAGAGAGCGTGTGTGTGCAGAGGGAGAGGGAGAGAATCCGACTCCCAGCTGAGAAGGGCGCCCAAGAGGGCCTGATCCCCGACCCCTGAGATGCGACCTGAGCCGCACGTGCTTAGCCCACCCTGCACCCAGGCATCCCTAACCTCCTCCTCTTTGGAAAGTCCCAGCCTGACTAGAAGGGTTTACCAGGGACCCTACGTGTATGTCTGCCACAGAACGCTCAAGGAAGTTGTTAAAATGTCCTTTCACTTGCTTTAGTGATAATAATAACTGGTTAACAAAACAATAATGATTTTTAATATGCAGCAAAATACCAACAGGTAAAATTCACTGGGTATTGACCTGGGAGAAACCCTATACCAGCAATTCGCATGCATCATCCCATTTAATTCTCAGCGACACTCAGTGAAGACAGACAATTCCTAGCACCATTTTACGAATATGAAACAATTGAGATGAGAGGGTTTTAAAGTCACTAGTCCCAGGTCACACAGATAATATGTGAGGAGCCATGGCAGGAACCCAAGCTGTCTGCATCTAGAGCCAGAACTCATCCAAATATGAAATGAAATATGATAACAGCCAGGAATACCAACATTAAAAAAAATCATTAAATGAAAAATATCCAGACTCTTTGGAATCATACCCTTCCCTGCCTTAGCCATTCTCAACCTCTGAGGCATGACTTCACTTTTTCTTTTGTTTGTTAGCTTAGCAAGACAGAATGAAAATTGAAATTCTCCTCAGGAAACACTGTATGATAATATATTGTAATAATCATATTTCCCAGTGTTTCACTATTGATAGATCATGCTTTCTAAAGTCAGACAGGCACAGTATAGAATCCTATTTCTGCCTCAAAATCCCTGGTCAAGTTATAATAGATCACTGATACTCAACTTCGTCATTGGTGAAGTTTTCATAATAATTCATAAGGTTATTATGGATACTAAAATGGAATAATTTAAATGAAAATTCTTAGTTTCATAAATAATTAGTGATATTATTTTTCTGTTTGGTAGAGAGAAGTGACAAGATAAAGTAAAGGGGAAATTTTTTTTTTAATTTTTAATTTATTTATTTACTCATGAGAGACACAGAGGGGGAGAGGCAGGGACAGAAGCAGGCTCCATGCAGGGAGCCCAATGCGGGATTCGATCCTGAGACCCTGGGGTCATGACCTGAGCCCAAGGCAGACACTCAACCACTGAGCCACCCAGGCGTTCCTATACTTTAAAGGGAAAAGTTATTGTGCTAGAACCCCTCCATAACTGCATGTATTTTCTGCCCACAACACTGTAATGAATTCACCTGTTATTCAAAACTATGCAAAATCAATGCTTGTGAGGTTGGATTGTTTTCTATGAAAATCGTAAGTGTAGGTTATTTCTTTACTGTACCTCTGCATGTGTGGGTTTCTCTTCCCACTCTACCAAGGGATCCGATAGCAGCTGAGTGTCCTACAATGCAACTCAATTCTGACACTATCCCCATAGGACACTGTTCTACAGATCAGGGGTTCAGTCCCACAGATCTCCCACCCAACGTTAGATCCCAATCTCAAGTCCAAGTTATCATTTGTGTTTCTGACAGACTTGCCGTAGATAGGAGGTTCCCACCACCCCCTCCTTGGGTTTGATTAATTTACTAGAGCACCTCACAGAACTCAGAAACATGTTACTTACTAGATTATAACAAGGACTTAACTCAGGGATGGATAGATGGAGGAGATGCATAGGGAAGGTGTGTGGGAAGGAGTGCCAAGCTTCCATAATCTCTCTGGGTGCACCACTCACCCCAAATCTCCATGTATCCACCAATCCAGAAACTCCTCGAACTCACTCCTTTTGGGGGTTTACGGAGGCTTCATTACACAGGCACGATTGATTTAATCATTTGCTATCAGTGATTGATTGAACCTCCAGCCTCTCCACCTGAAGGTCAGGAGGGCGGGAAGGAAACAGGCCTCTAAACAGGTTGTTGGTTCCTGTGGCAACCAACCCCCATCCCTAGGTACGTCCCAAAAGTTCTCTCATCAAACATACTCAGGTGTGAATGAAAGGGGCTCACTCATCGTGAATATCAAGATACCCTTATACCTCTTATCACTTGGGAGATTTTCAAGAGTTTTAGGACCTTTGTGCCAGAAACAGCGACAAAGACCAAATATATATTTCTTATGCATTTCTTATGATAAATCACAAGATCACACACACGTATACAACTACACTTATACATATGTACATTGTATGCATGTGTATGTGCACGTGTATGTTTCTAAGCACTATGTAAACTCTCTGAGATCATTATAGAGAAAAATGTTATTTCAAAATATTAAGTTTAGGAGGCTGAAAACATGTTCCATGGGAAAAAAAAAAGTCTGCAATACTGAACAAAAATAAAAATCTGTGAAAACAGTGGATTCAGAAAATAAAGAGGAATGGTAAAAGGCTCCCAAATTTGATGAGGGGGAAAAGGATCCTTACCCTGATTGTAGGTTTGTAAGCCTGGGATGGAGAATCTAGACTCCTGGCTATTAAATTATTTATCAAATGTACATTAAACTCAAATGACAGTTAAACAACTTGATCAATTAATACCCAAGTGGATCAGTTTAGGGGACAATAATCACTCCCAAATCACCCTCAAAATTCATTCACTTGGTTGAATACTTAATGAGGCCCACCAGATGACTCAGGCTTATGTAATCATATGTAGGGCATTTTACATTTTCTCCAAGAAACAGAATTAAATATAATTTATTTTCTACTTCCTGAGCCATCTTCCATCTTTTTTTCCCCTCATCTTATTAATTTTTTTAGTTATTCCCTTGTGAATTATGATCGTGTTTATGGATCAATTGTGTGTGTAGGTGTGGGTGTGTGCTCCTTCTGTTTGTGTAATGTATGGGAAGTGGTGATGTTAGTGGGGAAATAAAGACATTTTTGAAATCTTTGACTTTTGTTTTCAGATTGACCCTACGTAATATTGGTGCAACCCTATCTTTACAAATGAAGCGATTCGGATTCTTAATTTGTTTTTGAAATTCAAATGCAACAAAATAATTGCGGTAATAATAATTGCTATAAAAATTCTATATTAATTGTATTATTAGCAGAATATTAAAAATAACTAGTGATTTTAAAACACCTGTTTTAGTAACAGCTCACAAACTCTAAACATGCTGAGTTATCTTTATTACACAGCTTAATAAAATGCTGCTGAAACCATAGGATATGGTAATCTCCATCATGGTTTATTGCACAGGAAACACCGTAGGAGATAGGCTTATAAATAAATGTGAAGCATAAAATGCTGATAAGCAAATGACTAAATGACTTAGATTTAAACATTTTTAGCATGTTTTGAAACTTTCTCACTGGAAATCAAGGACTGAGTAAAAACAAATGAAGAAAACAAAAGTTACATCAAGGCATCTTGGAATAAAAATATTACTGACTTTGTTCATGCACCATTGCTCAGATGGCAAATAGAAACCTGCAGCCCTTAGCTATATTTTACTTTTCGGAAAATTTAAAACACCTGAAGATAAAGCATTTTGAATTAAGAACCATGTGGTATGAGCATGAGAGATTGTAAAGTAGAAAATAAGTAACAGAGTTTATAGTGGAGTGAGGAAAATCCAGCAAAGGAAAAAAAAAAAATCTCACAGAAGACTGCACAATCCTAATAAATTGAAAGTGCTTCAACTTACAGTATTAGAAAATTGACTGCAAGTGTGGTAATTGATATGTAGCTTATAGGAAATGGCGAAACAACAGACAACTAGCATGGGGCAGTTTGTTTCCAGGAGCAGTTTTTAATACCAGGTTCTCTAACCAGGGCTATATTTTATAGTAAGTGGTAAGAAGGGTGCAGAGATTCAAAAAATGAAAGGGGAAGAGGTTATGATTAATGGGGGAAAACTATCCAGGTTGCACTTATCTCAGAAACACCTTTCTTGCTCAAAGTTAGAAAGTTATATACAACCTGAGGGGGGGGTGGTGAAACAAAACAAAACAAAACAAAACCACATAATAATATTGCTGACTATCAAAACTGTGAAGAGCCTGACACTTAATTTTACTTGCTGGCTTACAAGATATATTGCCGCGATTTCATGAATGCTAGCAAGAGACATGAGACTCTTGGGTTAGAGATAATAGAGAGTTCCTGCTTTCAGCATTAGTAGGAGCCAGAGTACCAGTATTTCCTTGCACCTCTTGTGCAAGCTCCAATTCTCCTAAGAAAACCAGAGGGCCAGGTTATGTGTGCACACGCACACAGCGTGTTTGCATCACAGCTGAGGGATTCTAAGCTAAAGGCAACCCAATCTTCATATTGAGCTTGCAGCAAACCTGCTAACACTTTGCTTCAGAGGAAGATGTCATCTTTATTTTATGGACAGTAAATATATCTTTCCTTTTATCATGCAGGAGAAACTATCTTTTTCTTAAAGATTTTATTTATTTAAGAGAAAGAGAGCATAAGTAGGGGGAAGTGGCAGAGGGAGAAGGGAGGAGAGAGAGAGAGAAAAAAAAAACAGGCTCCCCTCTCTCCCACCTCCCAAGGATATATATAATTATATATATAGCATAAAGTATTAAGAGAATACTCAACATCATGAGAAAGTCACGTTTTCCACATTTTTGGTGTGACAGATGCATGAACAAGAAAAAACCATCAGGAAAAAAAAAAAAAAAAAAAAAAAGAAAAAACCATCAGGAGATATCCATGTGCCCTAAAATATTGGCCAATGATAAGATGCAAGATTGAAAATAAAAAGAAAATAATAGGAATTTGGGTTGAAAAAGAGGAAAACAGGGATCTCTGGGTGGCGCAGCGGTTTGGCGCCTGCCTTTGGCCCAGGGCGCAATCCTGGAGACCCGGGATTGAATCCCACGTCGGGCTCCCTGCATGGAGCCTGCTTCTCCCTCTGCCTGTGTCTCTGCCTCTCTCTCTCTCTGTGTGTGACTATCATAAATAAATTTAAAAAAAGAGGAAAAGAGACATTTCAATCCATAATATATAAACATATATAACCAGGAAAAAGAAAACAGATGAAGACCAATTAAGTTCTCTTTGTTTACCAGTTCCTACTACGGAAATTGTAGGAGTTATTATTTTAAAAACAACATAGTGTGGCAGTGTATTTGTTATATTTCGATCTACATTTATATTCAAATGAAATGTTTAATCAGCTAGACTCTGAGTTTCATAGAATGGCTTCAAAATTCTCAACCAGTCCTTTAGCTATATTTTAACTATTTAACAAAAAGAGTCATTTAATCACGAATGTTGCTAGCCAGTGTTCTAGATGTTGGCAAATAAGAAGTCTGTTTTTATTGAGCTTACATTTTAGTGGGGGGAAGACAGACAACAAACAGATCACCAGATACAGAATATATTTTCGAATAATTAAGGCCTTATGAAGAAAAATACATCAGGCTAATGGAAAAAGACAGTGAATAACTTTAAAATAACTTTAAATGGGGTATTCATGCAAAGCCCTTATGAGAAAGTGCCTTGGGCAATAATATGGATAAAATATCTTTCTAAAGTACTTATCTAATGAATTGGTTTAGGTAACGTCAGGGAGAAATGTCTATTGTAGGTGGGTCACACAATCACTTCTACAAAGATGTGTTGATGGGTGTTTTTTTTAGGAGCAGTGACAATACAAACTATTGTACTAAGATAGGGGATTGTGATTTTAACTAGAAATAATGATCATTTTTCCAGGTACCGTGGCTTTTGTGATTGGTCTTTGGATGCCAGGTTTTGTTTTGTTCCAAGCCACAGATCCCGCTTATGCATCTTCTAAGTTGCCTTATCACTGCACGTAAAGGCAATTCTTACAGCTCATCCTTCTGTGCATGGTCAGAAATGAGGATCACTTTACAATGTAGACTCTATGCTCTGGGGAATCCTGCTTCCCAACTTCCATGTAGTCTTCGTGAAACTTGCTAGTTCTAATGAAATGATCCAGAATACTAAAAATGGTCCCGACATATATCTCTCGATATGTATATAACCTGGCAGCCTTTGTGAGGGATTGAATTCACTTTCAATTAGGTTTCCAAACAGCTGAGATGGCAAAGAATGACATCAGGGGTCCTCAAAAGACACTGTGGTAATTTTAACAGAGTAGGCCGGATTGATTAAGTGGGCTTAGAATTTAAGAGGACCAAACAGGAGCTTGCTTAATCACCCCTTGGACCCAGCCCCTATAGAGAAGTAGCATGATTTGTAAAGTAACACTTGTCATTCCCTAACATGATTATAGATTATTTTTTTATTGTCTATTTTAGCTTTAGGGCAGGAATTTTATCTTGTTTTTGACTGCATTTCCAGTATCTAGCACAACCTGGCACAAAGTAGACATTTAATGAATATTTGCCAAATAAATTATTTAATTCCATAAACTTTCAATATTCAAATATTTGAATCAATTTTTAGGCATAATATTCAAATTTCTTCTCTTTTATTTTGTGATGATACAAAAATAAGAATTGCAAAGCTGTGAAAAGTAATGCTAGGCCACTTGTAATTATTTTCTTTGCTCAAGTTAGGTTAGAATTGTGAAAGAAAGGAAAAGAAGGAAGGAAAGAGGGAAGGAAGGAGGGAGGGAAGAGAGAAAAGAAAAAAGAAAAAGAGAAAGGGAGGAGTGAGGGAAGGAAAAACATAACATAAAGGGAGTTGCTCAGCAACATATTCACAAGCTTTAAAAAACTAAATAAGCAAACTAAAAATGAAATGACTACTGGTACAATTTTGAAATTAGAAAGTATGTCGCAATATATTATGATATAATAGTTGAAAAACAAGAATAGGTATATACATTGCAATTTTTTTCAAATGCTGTTTGGCAATATTACCAATATTACTTTTTATCTATTACTCTCCTGGGTTCCTACAAAATTCTGAAAGGTTAGATACCATTACTTCAATGGGCTGGATATAAAGGAGGCTGGTTATAATATTGACTTTGCAACCAAAGTTGGTTTTGGTCCCAATTCTGACACTTTCTGGCTGGTAACTTTGGACAAGAAACTTAACCTCTATAAGCCTCAGATTTCATAGTATTAAAATAAGGCTAGCAATAAGCTAACTCAGAGTCTTGTTGTGAATACTAAATGTGATAAACCATATAATGCTTAGCTGATTACTACCCTAGTTAGTGAGCAATAATTGGCATTTGTTATTGTTATAGGGAATATTCTAGACAGATACATAACAAAAATTGTAGAATTAATAAAATGGTTCTTCATTGGTGTTACATCACTGAAGGACTCTAGGGCCTGTGGAACAGTAGGTTAGAGGACATTAACATTTGGGGACCAATGTCACCACTGTCTGGTCTTATTAACTTGATTGTGCATTAACATCAGTTCCAAAGTTAAATCAAAGAGTTAACAAATATAAGTTCAGGGGAAAGGAATTGACAAGCTTTATGCGCTTGCTATGTATCAGACTCCATTCAAGCTACATGACAAATGCTATCTCAATTTATTTCTCATATTGACCCATTTGCCCTGTTTTCTAGAGACAAAAAATATAATCGAGAGAGATAATCAACTCACCCAAGATCATGTATATGGTTAACGGAAGACTGGGATTTGAAACTAGAGACATCTAGCTCAAAAACGCATTCTCTTTACACTCTGACATGCTGACCTCTATGCCTTGGATTCAGTGGATTTTACTCTAATTCTGAAACATCTGTCTCAGGGATGAGAAATCAAGTGGAACTGATTGTTTGATGCCCAGAAAGCAGCAAAATACATATGGTGAAATGCAGATGTGAACCAAATTCCCAAAGTATTCGTTTTTTACCCAAGTAAAATTATGTATTTTTAATATCTTATTTTAAGACCAGGTATTTATTTTCATAGTAAAGCCTTATTTTATGGCCTCTACAGAAGAATATCAGATATCTGTGATATTCTGCAAGGCTAAGGAGGAAGTCTATCAGGCATTGCCTATTGGACTGGGAATAATGCAATACTATGCCAAAGTCAAGAGAATTAACCTTGCAAGTTTTTTTAAAATGGCTTGTGGATTCAAAACAATGGCCTCTTACACCTACCTTTTTAAAATTGTGTTATGACTGTGCATGAATAAAAAACTCCGAGACGGCTTAAGAATATAGTGAATCTGCAAATTATATATTGGGGTATCTGAGAACTCAAGCACAGCAGCAAAGCCAGATCTCAACTGGAAGGACTCAATTAGTATATGAAAAATACTCAGAAATCCACTTTTTTAAAAAAAATCTCTGCTTCTGTGATATTGTGGAAAAGCTTTCTCTCTTTCTGTGTCCACATTGTGAAATATAGCTATATAAAGTACCTAAGCATATCTTATATTTTGGATATAAAGTCTAGGCACTCACTTGCTGTCTCTGAATTCTAACTCCAAATTACTGAGAAAGAAAATCTGAGTAGTCCCCTATAAATCAAGAAGTCAGTCATAAAATTCAAGCTCATTTTGGGGGGAAAGGAACGCTGTCATGGAAGAGGAGTTAGCCCCTTCTACAGAAAGCAGCTAACTTCTCTAGAACATATATGTATATCAAATATTTTACATATAAATTCAGGCAACTCACTACCCATGCACAGACTTAGATTTTTGAATATTACTTTTTTAAAAAACGGTCTAGATACCAAAATCTTCTCCTAGCCCCTGCCATTCCTCCCCCCACCCCCCGTGGGTTTGTGTGTATGTTAATGGTGTGGGAATCATTTTGCTTCATTTTGCAGAAGTGGAGTATATTGTCTTAAACAGCAGCTGGATCATTTTCTATACGTAAACATAGAGTCAGTTTACTGAAGTAAAGAGAATTGGGGCTAGACGAGGGAAAAGAGAGGTAAAGAATATGTCCAGGAAGATATATTGTGTGTAATCACTTGAGCTTTCCTGGCAGATGGGGGCTCAATAGACAATAATGCTTTAATAATATTTGCACCCTGTGCAATTCTATGCTGGCTCCATCTTGCCTTTGCCTTTGCTGTGGTCAGCACATATCTGTCTTTGCAATGTAAAGTCAAAGGTGCCAGCTGTAGTGAAAGGAAGACTGTGGTGTAGATGCCTCTCTATTAAGAACCAAGCAATGACATCTACACTTTTATATATGCTTGCTGACAGGCATTTATGATAATGACTTGCAAAGTTTGCTGACCCTGGTTTGACTCGATCTGTTCATTTCTGATTTATTCATTCCCATTAGAGTGTTTGTTTATGGATGCAAATATTACTGTTAAAGAGAACACTAAAATTGTCTTGTTTTGTTTTGAAAAATAAAGTCCTAGTAAATGCCGGATATTTTTTTAAGTCGATAGACTTTTATTTTCTTAGGTAATTATTTTGTGAGCCTTAAAATCTAGACACTAAGCTACCAAGATGTAAATATTTTTCAGATTAAAAACAAGCCATGCTTTTTAATGGTATACCTATCATTGTAGCAAATCTAACTTTATGGGGGAGAATGCTCTTAATTTATTCAAGTGATTACTTTTACTGACCCATAGATTCATATTAATAAAGCAGGATAGTATAGTTTATAACTTTTCTAAACAAAAAATAGATTTTTTTATTTATTTGCTTTTTAGTTCTAAAGAAATATATGTACCTAAAACGTATTCAGCAAAAAGATTGAAATGAGAATTTATGTAATTTATGGTAGAAATTTAGAACAATACAATGGTTAGGGTTTAGGCCTTCACTTAGCTCTACTTTGTACTATAAGTTGCTTAGATTTCTTGGCATCATTTCTCCAACTGTAAAATGACAAATAGTTTTGTGAGAATTTACAATGTTTAGCACAGGAACGCCTGTGTGGCTCAGTGGTTGAACATCTGCCTTGGGCTCAGGGTGTGACCCCGGGGTCCTGGGATCGAGTCCCACATTGGGCTCCCTGCATGGAGCCTGCTTCTCCACCTGCCTGTGTCTCTGCCTTTCTCTTTGTGTCTCTAATGAATAAATAAATGAAATCCTTAAATAATAAAAATTAAAAAATAAAGGGTTTAGCACATAGCTGACAAAAATTATCTTATATATTTTCTATTGTTAATAGCATTAATAATGATGATAGTAATAATTGAAAGTTAGAGCATTAACTATTAGTGATAAATTAATATTATGTAATTTAATAATATTAAATATTACTAAATATTAATTTAGTAATGAACTAAATAGAAAGTGATAATACATTTTAAAAATAGAATAATATGATACTATTTCAGTAAATACATCTATTTCTAAATGCATCTCATTACCCACCTCCCATCCCCAAATTATGCGATGACTAAGACTAGAATCTGAAATAAGAACATTTATCTTCTGTTAATAATAATGCCTATGGTTTGAATAAATAAGCAAACAAAAACATCACCTTTACAACACAGTACATTTAGAAGTCCTAAAGACTTCTAGTGAAATTAACTTAGAGTGAGAATAACAAGTAAATTTGGTCTTATATAAACCTACAGATCTCAGAAGATAAGAAAACATATTTCAAATTACACACAATAAAATACTATTTAAAAATATATTTTTATACCTCAAAGAGATTTAAGAGTCACTTACAATTAAATTTTATAAATAGCTGAAAGAAGAAAGTAAAGAGAAAAGAGAATGCCATTCTCTACAGGAAGGATAAAAATGAACTGATTTTTGTTTTTTCCTGAAAGAGACATAAGTAAGAACAAGGAATGATCAAGACTTTAATGAAACGGAGATAAATGATTTACCTGATAAAGAGTTCAAAATAATTGTCATAAAAATGCTCACCATGGTCAGGAGAACAATACATGAGCAAAATGAGAATTTTAAAGAAGGGATAGAAAATATAAGAAAATAGCAAATAGAAATCGCAGAGCTGAAGAATACAATAGCTGAACTGAAATTCAATAGAGGGCTTCTGGCACACTAAATGAAGTAGAAGAAAAGACCAGAAAACCCAGAGACAGGGCAGTGGCATCTTTCTAACCATAGGAGCAAAAAGAAAAAATAATAAAAAATAAGTGAAGATAGCTTAAGGGCAAATATTAACAGACCTGAACAGAGAAGTAGATAGCAGTCAATAATTGTAAGGAAGATCAATACCCACTTTTAACAATGGGTATATCATCCAAAAAGAAAATCAATAAGGAAGCATTGGATTAATTACATGTTAGACCCACTGGACATAACAGATATTTACAGACTATTCCATCCAATAGCAGCAGAATATACTATTCTCAAGAGCACATGGACCACTCTTCAGTATAAAACATATTTTAGGCACAAAACAAGTCTAACAAATTTAAGAATATTAAAATCATATCAAACATCTTTTCCCATTGCAATGGTGTGAAACTAGATATCAATTACAAGAAGAAAATTGGAAAATTCAGTAAGTGGAGATGAAAACAATATGCTAGTGATCAAATAAGTGGAGATGAAACCACATGCTACTGATCAATTACAGGGTCAAAGAAGAAATCAAAAGAGAGATTTTTTTAAATCTTGAGAAAACTGAGCATGTAAATGCAACATACCAAAACTTACAAGATGCAGAAAAAGTAGTACTCAGAGGAAAGTTCATAGCAAGAAATGCCTACATTAAGAAAAAAGAAAGTTCTCATATAAACAATCTATTTTGATATCTTAAAAAACTGGAAAAAGAACAAACTAAGTCTAGCCTTAGTAGAAGGAAGGAAGTATCAAAGACTGGAATGGAAATAGATGAAATAGAAACTAAAAAAGACCATAGAAAAATCTTTAGCAATAGAAAAAGACAATAGAAAAGATCAAGTAAGAGCTGGCTTTCTGAAAAGATAAAATTAACAAACATTTAGTAAAACTCACAAAGAAAAAGTGAAAGGACTCAAAATCAGAGATGAAAAGGGAGACATTATAACTGATACCATGGAAATACAATGTATTTAAAAGACTACTCTGAATAATTATATACCAAGCAACTAGATTGCTGGAAGAAATGGATAAATTCCTAGAAACATACAACCAACAAAGACAGAATTATGAGGCAATAGAAAATCTGATCAGCAACTTCCAATAAAATTCCAGGACCATATGGTTTCCCCAACGAATTTATCCAACTTAAAGAATTCATATCAATCCTCTCAAACTCTTCCAAGTTTGAGGACGAGGAAGGAACTCATTTTATGAGGCCAACATTAACCCTGATACCAAAACCAGGCCATGACATTACAAGAAAAAAAAAAAATTGTAGGCCAATATTCCTAATGAACATAGATGCAAAAATCCTCAACAAAATATCAACAAACCAAATTCAACAATTAAAAGGATCAATAAAAGGATCAATTAAAACATAAAAGGTAAAGTCTCTCACCAAGTCGTCATGTAGGGACCATATCTCAACATAGTAAAGGCCATATATGACAAGCCCACAGCTAACATCATTTTAATGGTGAAAAGCTGAAAACTTTGTCTCTAAGAACAGGAATGACACAATGTGCCCATTCTTTCCACTTTTATTTAACAGAGATTAGAGGCTCTAGCCAGAATAATTAGGCAAGAAAAACTAATAAAAGACATCCAAATCATAAAAGAAGGCATAAACTGTCTCTATTTGCAGATAACATGACATTATATATAGAAGGCCCTAAAGTTGCCACAAAAAATTGTTAAAGCTAATAGACAAAATCAGTAAAGTTGCAGGATATAAAATTAATTTACAAATATTAGTTGCATTTCTCTACATTAATAAAAACTATCAGAGAAATTAAGAAAATAATCCAATAAAATAGCTAGGAGTAAATTTAATCAAGCAGACAGAAGATCTGTTCACTGAAAATTGTAAGATTTTTATGAAAGAAATTTAAAAAGATACAAATAAATGGAAGGATATTCCGTGCTCATGGATTGGAAGAGTTAATATTATTAAAATAGTCATGCTACCAAAAGTCATCTACAGATTCAATACAATCTCTATCAAAATTGTAATAGCACTTCTTACAGCAATAGAACAATCCTAAAATTTTTAGGGAACCACAAGAGACCTTAAATAACAAAAGCAATCCTCAGAAAGAACAAAGTTACAGGCATCACATTTCCTGATTTCCAACTACATTACCAAACTGTAATAATGAAAACAGCACGTTATTGGAACAAAAACTGACACATGGATCAATGGAATATAATGCACAGCCTAAAAATCAACCCATGCACAGATGGTCAATTAATTTATGATAAAAAAGCCAAGAATATATAATGGGGAAAAGGATAGACTATTCAGTAAATGGTATGGGGAAAACTGGAGAGACACATGCCAAAGAACAAAACTGGACACCTATCTTAAACCACACACAAAAATCAACTCAAAATGGATTGAAGACTCGAACATAAGACCTAAAGCCATAAAGCTCCTAGAAGAAAATACAGGGGGTGTGCTCCTTGACATTAGTCTTGGCGATGACTTTTTGGAATTGACAGGAAAGCAAAGACAACAAAAGCGAAACTACACAACTGGGACTCCATCAAACAAAAAATAGATTTTAGAGACTTTCTATTATGGTTGTAAAAACTGGTAAACCTGTAACTCTCAAAGATACGTTTGTCCCCAGAGGAAGATCTTCTGAGAAGGTACTTAACATAGGGAACACAGAGCGGAGTGACACATAGACGAACCCTGAGAACATTGCCTGAATGTTCCTTTAGCCACATCTACCCTTTTGACATGTAATTTAAGGAGTCAGTAAATTCTCTTTTTAGTTAAAGGTGGATTGAATTAAGCTTTTGTTATTTGCAACTAAGAATGCTAACTGGGATAACTCATGTAGGACCTTAATATTAACTGTTTACCCCTTGATTTTTTTCCTTCTTTTTTTGGAAATGGATATGATTTAAGAGGAAAAATAGAGATACTGTCTATGTAAACAATCAAGAAGAGTTCAATGTAAACCTTTATACAGTCATGACAATTGATTGATAACGTACAATGCACAGGCATGCTTTTAGACACTTTATACTCACTGTTACTTCCTTTAAGCATCTTGATAAACTCTGCAAGCTTTGTACTAATTGAATAGATACCGGCATTCTAGAGGAAAAATTTGAAATTCACCGAAGGTAAATAATATTGGCAACTCTGAATACCTAGTAAGTCACAGGTCAAGATTCAAACCAGGTCAGTCTGATTCCAAAAGTAATGCTTATTCCCATTAGGCTCCATTACTAATGGGGGAAAGTAAAAATTGCCTAGAAATGATGATATTTTATGAGAAGTATTTAAAACTACAGATACTAAAAGTTAGTTTTTTTAAAACACTGCATGTCTTCACAGGTAAGACTGAGATTTAGCCCAGATGGAGAACCGGGCAGTTTTCCTCTGCTGTTTACACTGAGCATTAAATAGAGGCCTGGCGGTGAATATGTTTTAAGTGGTTTCTCATTAAAATAATATTTGTCATATCTACATCTGCATAATAATTTTAGGTGAACTATATACCATATGGGACTAACCTCACAATGCAGAACAGGATAATCTAATACTTGCTAAATAGAATTTTGCTTGTGCTAGGACTTTTCCAAAGAGCATTCCTAAATTCAATGAAACTAAAATATGTCCATTCTATATTTGTGTTATGTTGAGTATGATAAATAAGAATAAAGATATGTGTTTGTATTTCAGCAATGACTCCTGCAAAGAAAGCGTATCAATCACAAAGAATTACACTGTCAGTTCCTAACTTAGAAAGAATATTCCACTCTAAACCAGCAAGTGTAAATATCAAAATAAAGGAAGTTTTGGAAAACAAAGCATAATGAGAATGTGCTCTGTTTCTGTTGTCACTGAAATTAAGCTTACCGTTCTCTTTATATTTACTTTGTATGTGTAACAAGTCAGTCTCTTATTAGCTACAAGAGCTAACATGTTTCAAGCAGATCATTTTACACTGAATTTGGGCTGGGATTGTGTACTTACCTGGAAAGGTTTATGACTTCCATCCTGGTTCAAACATTAAATTGATCCTTGAAGGAAAATTTATAGTTAATCTTGGTTATGTCCTTGAGCTGTCTTCCAGTACACAGGAATGAACCAAGCAAATGAAAGTCACATGTACATGTATAAAATTTGACGTGATACTTGTTGGATTACTCAGATTTATGGGATAACTTCCACTGGCCTAACCTTATTCAGTTTAGAGCTCTGAGATAAAGCATTTGCTCCAGGTAAGATTAGAAATTATCTTACACACCACTATTTCTGTCACCCCCACCAAATCAACTACAGAAATAAGCTATATTAAAGATCCTCTTATGAATACCTGATATAAAGTTAGAGGACATTGAAAATGTTTTTTTTCAAAGATCGTTTATTTTTCGGTGAGTTATTGATAAAGGAAGACAAGGCAAACGTTTATTTTTTCTACATGAGGAGAACAATACAATCTTGCCTAGTGTATTGCAATCTATTATCTTGAATGAGACAAGATGGGAGATATGCAGACATCGCCAAAATAAAGATTTCTTTATAAAATGAATATATATATATTCGTGTGCACCTTAAAAATGGCAGTGTAAATTATTGAATCTTTGTATTACATTTGGCTGGTTAGAAAAATAGAAGGATTAAAGGCAAGTGGAAGGCAATTCATGGAGGGCTGAAGATTGGCCATTTCTCGCGAGCAAAATAATCCAAATCCTGAATGATCTTGATGGGGAAGTGAAGTTTAAGCAGAACTGAAAGGACAAAATGGAGAATTTTGTTAGAGCCATTGGAAATTATGAAGTCTCATTCCTTCTCACAACTGCCTTTCCCCTTCAAAGAGAAGGAAGTGACCTGGAGATTATATGATAAGAGTAATATGATGGAGATTAGGTCAAACTGAATTCTGTATGTGACTTTTCAATATTGGGAAACAGAGGCTGAATGTGTCTGAGTGCGGCACACGATTTCTTTTGGAATCAATGGCAACAAGACGAGATAATAAATTCTGAGCTTATCCTTGATGTGGTATAAAAACATACTGACACTGCAGGGGAACATGAAAGGACAAGGACCATGAATCCAGTACTTTCTAATTGGTTTCACCCTGTGAGTTTTAATTTTTTTCCCCCAAATTGTTAAGAACTTGGCCACCAAGACAAAGACCTTTTGAGTCTTTATAAGATACATTTCAACTGGTTAACCACAAATAGAATGGGGAAAAAACCTACCATATTTCTCCTTCAGTGTATCTAGCATTGATTTATTGATGTGTTAGGAAGAAAAGTATCCCATAGTTACTGTATGACACTTTCTGGGACAACATTTTTATGACAAAAATTCAACTGGTGGGTATATAAAAAATAATGATGAGAGAAATCTGTGCATGGTATAAAGATGTAAGTGTCTTCATAAATCTCTGAGAAGTATAAGTATCTTTGAACAGTAATCAAGGAAGCAATGTACTCTCAAAATGAGCATATAAATAAGGTCTTGTACTCATATTTCTAAATCTGGGTTTGATAATCTTTATAATGAAGCCGTCTGAGCCTTGAAATTTTTATAGTTATACCTTCATGAGTACAAACACTCACTTTTATATTTTATTCAGGAGACACTTACTGAACACCAACCATATATAAAGAAATGTGAAAGATTTAAAAAATTGTCTTAATCCCTGCTATCAAAAAATTTTAGTAGCATAGAAGGAGAAATAATATGTGTACTCAAGTCATTACAGAGAAAAAGAGTTGCATCTTAAGTGTCGTAAGATATTAAAGTGCTCTAAGTTTAGTTCTGAGATTTTTTAAAAAATGTGCATTGGAATTCAGGAGGTTATGGGCAAGGCCCAGGCATGTTTATTTTAAAAACAGAACAACAAAACAAAACAAAACAAAACAAAAAACCACCTTTTCTTCTCTGCCTGACCTTAAAATATAGGCATTTTTCTGAATTCTTAACTGGGTCTCCTTTTCTTGTCACTGTACGAGTAGTATTACGCTTTCAAAAGTTTTGCATTGTGAGGAAGCGCACATAAAAGTGTGAAGAGGCAGTATAAAATTAATATGAAGTGATACAGCTTATGGCAAACTAGAGAGACCGTTCAAATTCGGTTTCAAACAATCACATTCAGTTTTATAAAAGACATTCTTTGTTCAGACAAAACAAGCCTGTTGACATTTGGCCTAGAACTCAAGAATTGTGATTTTATATTCTCTTTAAACATTGCATTCTCTCCCCATTATTTTGATTGGCATATATATTTTCTAATTCGAATATAGCACTAATTATTCAGTACAGAGTTCTTGGTACCTACTATGTATTAAGATTTATACAAGTTATTGAACATAAGGCGGGTCCAGACCAATATAGACCCTGCACTATTGGAGCTCGAGACCTAGCGATAAATGGTAAATGATTCCATATGAATAATGCTTTGGAGTTGAGGCTGAAACCTAATGTTCTAGTCATAGACATTCCTGTGAGGGAATTGTGTGCAGAGTGAAAGAGCTTGGGTCTTCTGAAGACGATGTGGAAAACTGAGTTTATTTTTAAATGAAAATGAGATGGAGAGTGGAAGGAGAATACCATGGAATGCCAGGAGCCACATTTTTCAAGGTGCAATGGAAAGCAGTTGAATGTAAAACCACCCCCCCCCATGCTCTGTGGGAGATCCTTCCTTGCCTACCAATAGCTTGGGTATCAAGTTACGACGCAGCCTTAGTTTCAGATATTGACAACATGAGATATTTTAAAACGTCATTCTTATTCCCAACTGATTCCTCTTTTCCAGGAGAATCTAGGCTGTTTGAGGTAATTTGAGGTCCTGTAGTCAAAAGCAATGAGACAGGCAAGAATCCTAAGATGACCCCATAATGTTCACGAAAGCATTAATCTAGATCCTCCTATGAAGGGATTTTGCAGATGCGATTTAAGTCCCAACTCAGTAGACTTTAATATAGGGAGATTATCTGTGTGGGTCTGACTTAATCAGTAACCTTTAAAAACAGAGAGTTGTCTTTGGCTACTTATGTAAGAGAAATCAGAGGTTTGATGGAAGATAAAAGAGAGCATATGTAAAGGACTTCAGAGTGGTCTCTAGCAGTTAGGAACCACCCCCAGTTATCAGCTAGCTAGGAAGCTGCGAACTCAGACTTACAACCACAAAGGAATGAATCCTTGCTTCAAAAATGAGCTGACCATTTCCCCCCAGCGCCCCCAGATGAGAACTCAGTCCTGCTGGTGTAGTTTTGGGATGTAGATGAGATTTGCTGAGGTGAGCCCGGAGCTGACGACCAAGAAAGAATTCTTGAGATGTCTTTGGTGCAAAAAGGTGGTTTTATTAAAGCCGGGGGACAGGACCCACGGACAGAAAGAGCTGCTGCACCGGGGTGGTGAGGGGTGGCTGATTATATACTTGGGAATTGGGGGAGGTTTTCTGAACGAATTTTCATGTGCTAAGAAGGACCTACAAGATACTGGAGGCCTTGCCGTTGTCAAGGTAAAGTTGTTTTTCACCTTAGCAAGGCATTAACATTAATGCAGTTGGGAGCTTCCTGGAGGAATGTCCCATATATGCCCCAGGAATGGGGGGAGGGGGTTGTGGGGTGTCAGGTTGTGCTTCGTCCTCAGCTTGCCTTCTGCTCGCTCATCACCGCTGATATCCTTATTTCCCCTTGTGATATCTTTACCAGAGGATAAAGCGGTTACAAGTCAGACTTTTGACCCATAATACTATATTTTCCCTTAAGCTATTAAGTTTGTGGTAATTTGTCAGAGGGCAATAGGAAACAGGAAGCATGGTCTCGTTTCCCTTTGATCTTTCTATCCTCCTCCTCCTGTGAGTAAGTTGCATCTGGCTTCTCTAGGTATTAGGCAGGAGATAAAGGTGGGTAGGAGAGTGGAGAGGAAAGATGACGTGTTTTTTTTTTTTTTTTTTTTTTAAATGACCCAAGTCCAGCTGCCTTTCCAGACTCATGTGAAAAAGAACCATTCTTTTTTTGCCAAGTGGTTATTAAAGCTTGAAAGATGAAATATCCAGCCTTCTGACTTCTGTCGATGAGAAGCAGGCATCGTTTTCTGTGATCATGAATGCTCCAAACCCCTGAGGACACATGCCAGCTATTCCCAAGACCTTTCTTACTATTCTATCCTCCCAGTGCCCTAAAGGAATAAGGCGAAGGCTACCTTTCCTTGTCAGAGGCACTTCCAATTTCTATGAGTGATTCTTTGGGTCCCACTCATATTACCGGGGAATGGAGCATTACCCTTTCCCATGCAGAAGAGAAGAGAAAAGCCAGGACTTGTTCTGCATTCCCATGAATTCCTGTTAACCTCTCGCTTTCTCTTGCATAGGCTAGAATTAGGGGATTACTAGGAATATTGGAAAGATCAGTTTGGTACCTCGTAATATTTTGCAGGGGCACTTCTAGGTGATCTCTCTACAGATTGTTGGGCTACTTACTGCCTATTGTCCTTAGATTTGGAAATTCTATTGTGAGTTAAGAGTAAATTTATCATTTAAAATCCTATACTAATCATTTTTACTGAAAGAGTAACATGATCTGATTTATGTTTTTTAAAGATCACTCTACTTAGTGGGGGGTAATGGGATTGAACCTTCAACACAAGTTAGGTGACCTTGAGGGTAATATAGGCCTTGCTATTTAATGAGTGATTCATGGAATAGCAGGATCAACTTACCTGAGACCTTGTAAGAAATGATGAATCTTGGCTCTATATGAACCCACTAAAGTAGAATATATATTCTAACAAGATCCTCTGGTAAATATGTACACTTATTAGAATTTGTGAAGAGCTTGGATATGCAGATATGATAGTTGCTTCAGCTAGGATGATGGGTGTAGAAATGAGGAGGAGGGAATTGATAAAAATATATTTTTGAGACAGAATTTCCTGATGATTAGAAATCTCAAGCTTCAATTTCATGATGGTGGCTCATGACATTTGTGAGAGGAAGATGCCTAGTAGAAAGGATGGGTGAGAGTTCCCATGTGGTCGCATCGAGTTAAAATAATTAAGAAAACATTTTGGGGCACCTGAGCGACACAGTCAGTTGAGTAACTGACTCTTGATTTCAGCTCGGTTCACAATCTCATGGGTGGTGAGATCAAACCACATGTGGCCCTCTGCGCTCAGCGTGAACTCTGCTTGAGATTCTCTCTCTCTCTTTCCTTCTGTGCTTCCCCTTGCTTGAGCAATCTCTCTCTCTCTCTCTAAACAAATAAAACCTTAAAAATACATTAAAAACTTGTAAAGAAAATATCTTAATTGCTATACCCCAACTCCTGCCTATCTCCCATTACCACTACTAGTGTTATCTTTCTGCTGCATCTAACTCTCTAGTTTAGAAAGTATGATTAGTTTGACCTGAGTAGGTCATTCATATGGTCTTTCTATTTTTAAAATGAAATATAAGGTCACTTTTCCCAAAAGTGTGATTTTATTGTTTTTTTTTTTCATTATTTGCCAATTTTATCCTGATAGTCATGATTTATTTAATGATAACTCTTTCCCCCATTGCTTCTTCTCTTTCATGAGCTAAAATTATCGTCCAAATAAGAGAAATATGTTTTATATCCTCATTTTAAAGAGTGTTAAACTTTTAAAAGGAAAACAACCAAGTGATTGTTTAGAAAAAGAAAACAAAGCAAATACAAAAGAAATCACTTCTGTGTCTAACATAATCTTCATTTTCTTTTTGTACAGCTTTCAAAATCAATGGCAACAATACAAAATCAGTCCTATTTCTGAAAGGGTTAGTAGGCAATTTGTGAATACCCATTGGTAAGTGTGGGTAATCATCTCTAATTAGAATATATTAGACAGTACATCTTTTTAATTGCTATGTGTTTTCTGGCGTCCTGGTCAACAAAGAAGAAATACTGATCTAACGCCTAAAGAACACAATACATCACCATTGCCAGGGCAACATCATTGGGAATAAATCCCAAGGCAGACCGTCATAAGGATTTTGTGATTTCCATGATAGCTAAAGTAAAATTAAAAAGTGATTCTCTGAGGTGGGCTACGAAAAGTCTGCAAAATACTATCAAATACCCCTTTCAATGTGCATTATTTTATTAATAATACTGTGTATTTAATGAGTTTTCCTCTATGGGGGTTTCTTTTTGTTTTGAGCTGTATTAAGAATAAAGATGGAAAAACCTGGTTCAAACAACATGGTTATAGTCATTTTTTTTGAAATTTAAAAATAATCAAAAGTAAAAATCCTTTTTTTTTAAGCCTAGTGCTAAATATTGCAATATCAAACATTTGTAGGGGCACTATTCATATTCTAATTTAAAGATGGAGGAAACAAAGGTACAGAGGGGCTAAGTACCTTGCTTAAGGTCATCCTACTAGTAAGTAGCAGAGCAGGAATTTAAACCCAGGCAGTCTGTTTCCTGAACTATATTCTTAACCTTATGTTAAAACTGCCTCAGCTGCATAAGCAAGAAACAAACACAGACATTCTGTACACAAAGCAGATATAGGATCATTTCTCTGTTGTCACAAAAATTTGTTCTCTCTTTTTTGAAGTGTTCAGAGTGATTTGCATGTCACATTAGATAAATTTCCATGATTATATGTCTATCAATCTCTCTCCTTAGCAAGAAACATGTAAACACACACAGTTTGCATGCCTTAAAATTATATAAATGAGTATCTTTGATCATGATTTAATGATTGTAAATAATACTTATATAGCCATTTCCTTGGAGTTTTATCTCTTGATTAGATGCAATAAAAATCTTTGCAAATATTTTTGCTGAATAATTTCCACTATGATAATTTAGTGGGGCTGGGTTAGCAGTGAGAAGAGATAGTAATCTCCAATAGAGTTGACTATAATCTTTTAAACATTTACATTATGTTTACGAGGATTGCCAAGGCATAAAGCACAGGCTAGCTTAGGGTCATATATATGATAGATGTTAAACAAATCTACTTCCCAAAATATCTACTAACTTTGAGGTAATGGTTTCCTCCTCCAAGTATACAGCGCTTCTCAGTGGGCTCCCTATTAGCACATTTGATGGGGAAATTCATTCTGGATAGCTCTGACATATATTGTAAGACATTTAGCATGTATATCCCCTGGTCACTGCAAGCTGATGATAATTAAAACTGCCCTCACTTTTGCAAATGACCCTGATGGAGAACAACCAAAGGAATTAGAGGAAAACCATTTCTACCACTTAGCTATCCAGCCTCTTCTCCTTCCTCATACACAAGAGACAAATTTGAACACTCCATAGGGGGTACTTTAAAAAATGTGGAAAAAGGCCTATTAGATATACTGAGAAAAGACAAAGGGAAGCAAATGATAAAGCCTCCTCTGAAGAAAGGCACTGTGGTTCAGACATGATGGATCTCCCTCATGACAGATGTGGTTGGATAGAGACAGCATATTAATGGCCATATTTGGACTGTGATTTGTTGGCTGTAGTGCCCTTTTTTCAAGTAGTTTGTCCTTACAAGTGAAAATTATAGAAAGGGTATATAGTCATGGAGCATCTTCCAAAGAAGCAAGCTGTACACAACAGCATCCCCACTCTCTATGAAGACTTCAGGCTTATCACAGTCTCCTTGCTTTGTACATCACAGCTAGTTGGTTGGTCATAGGTTATTTTCTTCTAGCGTTTGAGAGCTTAATTCTTATTAACTGATTCACTTCATTGTACTTGGAGCATAGTGAGTAGCACTTTGAGACATAAATATTTTCATTTGTATTCTGAGAAGTATGATATTATCTCTAATTCAATGTCTCTTTAAAACTAAAACATTAAAAAAACATAAAACATTGAGTCTACAACTCAATTTAAAATTAAGCATAGTCAGTGTGATTCTCAATTTAATTTTTCCTAATGTGAAATCATCATGTATAGAACATTTAATGCAATTATCATCTACATAGGTTAAATTAGTCATGGGCCAATACGTCAAAATTTCTTTTGTCATCTTAAACTGTTATTGGGATTTACCTAACTTTTCACAGGTTCTAAGCTCACAGTAATCAGGAACTGTGTTTTATTCTCCCTTATAATACCCAGGGCCCCTGGCACAAGGACAGGAATTAGAATATTCAACATATATATTTTATTTGAAATATTTGTATTTCCCTTCAGCTTTTAGACATGACATGCAAGAATTATCTTCTGTAAAATCTCTTCACTCTTTTGCACTCATTTACAACCAATTATTAAGACATCTACGTTCTGTGTCCGTAAGATGTATAACATTGTGATTCACCAGCCAGCTTCATTACTACCTTTGGCATTGTCTTCTTTTTGTTAAACAAACTGCTAAGAGATGAAGTAGTAAGAGTATTAGAAAATACATTATCTGTAGGAGCTATTGTTATTGAGGGCAAAAGGGAAGGGAGTTTATACATTTCTCGGAAATATTAATAATTAAAGATTCCCTTAAATTAGAGTCACCTTGTAGCTGAAGCCACATGTTAAAAAAAAAAGTTTTTGCCATGGCTTCTCTTTGAAGCTATATTATAACTTAATTGTAAGTGCTATGCCAATTCAAGATGTCTAAAATGTATTTATTGTGATGAGTTGACAAATGGTCATTTTTCAATTATATTAATTTAGCTAAACTACTGATAATGATGCTGTCAATAAAACTTTTTTGTTTCCTATATACAAATTACAACTAAATTCTAATGCACTAATGCCTTAGAAACTGCTTACTTAAAAAAACCAGTATCATTAAAATGCACGAGGGGTATTTTTTGGTAACATCGCCTAATTATTTTAAGTTTTAGAGAATGAAAGTGCTGTCCTGAATATTGAATAAATAAACAGGAATTTTATATTCCTACTGGCTGTTAGGGCTTGCCTTAAGCAAAATTGTGAACATACTAGAAAGGTCAAAAGGCACCAGTTGCCATTATGAGAACATATGCATTGGTTCTTCAATACTTGTGCTAATGATTTCTCTGCTTGGGATGGTCTCTGGTTTAAATGTCATTTTCTCGTCCAATCTGCCACGTCATTATCCAAGCTACCATGTCTGTGTCATATCTGCTGAGTCTTTCTGAAGAAACTAATATAATAAACATTAGCTAATGGTTTCACTGCAGAAATCCATTACCCCGTTACAGGAAACATATTTACTCATAGAGAGAAGCTTAGTGGAAGCCTAACCGTTTGTTCTTCCCTTCCTGTTAAATTTCAAGAATGACTAAGTAACTGGCACCCTCAATTTCCCTTGTAAAAGAGAGTGACCAGAAATAGGGTCCTTCCCACAGTTGGTCAGGTTCTTTGTCACCTATCTAGGCTGCCATGCTACAACTACTGGACTGGGAACCTGCACCCTAGCCAATGACGACCATTCCTAAACTGTCTTGGAACAAGAATGCTGCGTAATAGAGAGTGACCAACTGATACAATTAAATGACATCACTTGAGGAATTTGAATATGAAGCAGAGAGAGTAAGGGGGAACCATAATAAAAGCCAAGGGAAGGAAAGAATAGCCATAGAAGCAAAAATGAAGAAAGGAGAACAAGTGAATTACCGTCGCCAAGTCCCTGGAGTAGGACTATTAGATGTTTTCTGTTGAAAGAAAAATAAGCTGACTAGGTCACTAAGGCTGACAACTGGTGCTCCAGAACTAGTGCTGCATCCTCAATGGCAAAGTGTACTGATCGAATTTTTCCGTCGTGACACTTTCTTGGGTTCCCTTCTTTCCATGTAGCTTTATAATAAAACCCTTTTATATGAGGTACTTCTGCATCACTATTCCATTGTAATCTGTAAAATCTCAGCTAATAAAATTCTTCCAACTGTTTCTTTCACCATTCCGTAGGTTTTATAGTATTATCTCTGCAAATGCATATAATTTTATACCAGAGCTCATGAGAGTCTGGCTGGATACCTGGGGCTGTTGCCTCTACTCACTTTATCTTTAATTTACAGTTCCAAAGTCCTGGTGCTTTGGACTGAGGCTTGTGCTTGTTTGTTTTAACCTAATGTTAATTAACCTAGTGCACACGTACAGAAACAGCGCGTCTATTAAACACTGCTCTTATCTTTATTCTTGTTTCTGAATCTCCATTTGTATCAGTAATACTTAGTAAATTCTTGAGAAATATAGAATGTGATTTTTACTTCCTTCAGAAGGAGAAATTTTCACCCATATCCACTTGGCACTCAGCTTAAGTGTGTACTGTACATTTTTTTAAAAAAATATTTATTTATTTATTTGAGAGAGAGAGAGGGAGAGAGTGAGGGGAAGAGCAGGAGAGAGAGAGAATCCTCAAGCAGACTCCCCACTGAGTGCAGAGCCCCACCATGCTGGGCCCAATCCCAGGACCCTGAGATCATCACGTGAGCCGAAATCAAATGTTGGTGCCTAACCGGCCGAGTCACCCAAGGACCCCCTGGGTACTATACTTTCTGAGGGCTTTCTCTGACTTGAGGAGTATACTCAGCCCCCTACATGCAGCATGTGGAAGTATAGGAGACAGGACATACCCCGGAGCAGCTCTCAACAAATGATGAATGAGAATTGGCAAATAGATGCACCATCTTCCTGGCCTCTCGGGTGGAATAATTTTCACCCAATAATTTAGATAGATGATAGATAGATAGATAGATAGATAGATAGATAGATAGATAGATAGAAATGGAGATAGTTTCCCAGATGTTCCCAGTGAAACAGAGTCCCACTTGCTGAAAAAAATGATATTTGCTTACTAATACCCTGATTTTCTTATCTTTCTTGTCTTCTTTCCTCGTTACCCTGCTGCTACTTCCTAGAATTGCCTCAAATATTTGTCTCAGGATCTGTTTCTGGGGAACCCAACTTATGATACTTACTCCATTCCAATGTCATTTTATAGTTGGAGCTTAGGCGAAGCTCCCATATATAAATTTTATATCATTTTCCTATTTTAAGAGTAACAAGTACATCTTCAGATAGTCTAAAATGAAAAGATGCAGTTGGCAACTTGTAGACTCTCTCTCACATATAAGCAAGCACCTTTCAACACTAGTTTCACTGAAGTATAAATACATGCAAAGATACATCTTAACATTTGCTTTTCTGTACTTTATTAAAGTTAAATTAGAATATGTATTTTCTAATTTAGGTTATCATCTATAGAAAGGACATCCTAGCGGGGTAACTCACAGCTATGCCTACTCCAATTGTCTCAGTAACTTAAAAAAAAAATGTGTATGTATAGTTCCAATGTCCTAGAACTTGTTATTGAGCAAGTGTTAAGTGACATGTTTGTCTTATATAAATATATAAGGAAGAGAATTTATGAATCTGGAAGAGGTTACAATTGTTTATAATGACGACCTCAAAATTATGTTGAAGTACATGGTAAGCTATTTTGTGAAAATGACTTCTAATTATATATTTTATCAACTTTATTGAGAAACAAATGTCATATAAGAAGCTGTACTTATTTAAAACTATTCAATTTGATAAGTTTTGATCCATTGTATAATGGTGAGACCATATCTACAAGTAAGAAAATGAACATATCTGTCAGTACCATTTTTTTTTTGTCCGTGAGTTATCTCTGCCCCGCTTCTCCCCCCTTTAGTAAAAAACTCATCTGCTTTCTGCCCATCTAGATCACTAATGGTTTTCCAGAACATCTTATAAGTGAAAGTGTACTCTTTATGTCAGGCTTCTTTTACTTGACATAAATGTATTGGGATTAATCACGTTGTAGCACGCATTGATAGTTTATCACCTTTTATTGCTGAGTAGTACTACGTGATATGGATACACCACAGTTTGCTTACCCATTCACCTGTTGGCACGTGGGTTGTTACTAAACTTTTCGGCTATGATAAATAAGCTGCTCTGATCAGTCATGGACAAGCCTTTTGTATGAACATATGCTCTTACTTATCTTGGGTAAAATCCAGGAGAGGAATGGCTAGATGGTATGTTAGTTATGTGTTTTTCAGATGCATTATATTTAAGAAACTTGCAACTGTTTTCCAAAGTGATTGTACCATTTTATATTCTCAACATCAATGTATGAGAATTTCAGCTCCTTTTCTTCTTCTTTTCTTTTGTATGTTTTCATTTTTAATTTTTTTTTACCTTAGGGTTTTGTTTTGATTCCACATACAGTATTATATTAGTTTCAGGTGTGCACTACAGTGATTCAACACTTCCTTGCAATCCCTGGTGTTCATCACACAAATGTATTCCTCAATCCCGATCACCTATTCAAACCATCCCCCCATCCCTTCCCCTCTGGTAACCATCAGTTTGTTTTTCATACTTACTTTGTCTCTCCCTGTCTGTCTGTATCTCTCTCTCATTTTACTCTTTGTTTTTTGTTTGTTTAAATATTGTATTTATTTATTCATGAGAGACACAGAGACAAGAGAGAGGCAGAGACACAGGCAGAGGGAGAAGCAGGCTCCATGCAGGGAGCCCGACATGGGATTCGATCCTGGGTCTCCAGGATCATGCCCTGGGCTGAAGGTGGCATTAAACTGCCGAGCCACCCAGGCTGCCCTCTTTGTTTGTACTCTCAAGCTCCATCCATGTCATTGCAAATGGCCAGATTTCATTCCTTTTATAGCTGAATAATATTCCATTGTGTGTGTGTGTGTGTGTGTGTATATATATATATATACCACATCTTCTTTATCCATGCATCAATCAATGGACACTTGGACAGCTTCCATATCTTGGCTATTGTAGGTAATGCTGCTATAAATGTAAGGATGCATGCATCCCTTTGATTTCATGTTTTTGTGTTCTTTTAGTAAATACCCAGTACTGCAATTGCTGGATCATAAGGTAGTTCTATTTTCAACTTTTTGAGGAATCTCTATATTGTTTTCCAGAATAGCTGCACCAGTTTGGGTTCCCAGCAAGAGTGAACAAGCATTGCTTTTTCTCTACATCTTCAACACTTGTTGTTTCTTGCATTGTGGAGTTTAGTCATTTTGACAGGTGTAGGGTAATATCTCATTGTAGTTTTGACTTGCATTTCCTTGATGATAAGTGGTGATGCACATCTTTTCATGCGTCTATTGACCATCTGAATGTCTTCTTTGGAGAAATGTCTGTTCATGTCTTTCACCCATTTTTAAATTGTAGTATTTTGGGGGGTGTTGAGTTTCATAAGTTTTAAAATATTTTGGATACTAGCCCTTTATCAGGTATGTCATTTACAAACATCTTCCAGAGAATTCCAGTTCTATGTACTTATCAACTTGTGGTAAACTCAATCTTATTTATTTGTTTGTTTGTTTATATTTTAGCAATTCTTATAGATATGTAGTGTTGTCTCACTATGGTTATAATTTTCAATTACCAAATAACTAGTGATGTTGTCTATCTCTGAGTCCATTTGCTGTCTATATATCATTTATCTATCTATAACCTATGTAATTTATCTGTAGGGTTTTTTTGAAGTGTCTATTCAAATTTTTTACCCATTTAAAAAATTGGATTATTTCCTTCCTGATTATTGAGGTTTCATGATTCTATATGTATTCTACATAAAAGTCATTTATCAATATTTTATTTGCAATTTTCTCCCAATCTGTGCTTCTGATTTTCTTAATATTTCCTTTAAAAGAGTAGAAGTTTTGAGGGTGCCTGGGTGGCTCAATTGGTTGGGCATCTGCCTTCGGCTCAGGTCATGATCCCAAAGTAGAGGAATTGAGCCCTGCATTGGGCTTCCTGCTTGGTATGGAGTCTGCTTCTCCCTCTGCCCCAACCCCACTTGTGCTCTCTCTCTCTCTCTCAAGTGAATAAATAAAATGTTAAAAAAAGAAGAGCATTCATTGAATTTTAATTCAATGAATCTGAAGAATGTTTTCAGAATATAACCACCAATTTCTCCTATATTTACTCTATAACCTTCATAGTTTTTAATTTTAAATAGGGGTTACGATTCATTTTATATAGTTGTGTATGCTATAATTTGTGTAACTTAAGTTTATATTATATTCCATACTCACATGTTTTAATACCATTTGTTGAAAAACTATCATTTCTTCATTGAATTGCCTGTATCTTTGTCAAAAATCAGTTGTCTACAATGTTAGACCTATGCTTGAACTATACAATTCTTCTGATTAATTGTGATATTATTAATGACAACACTATACAGTCTTGATTATAAAAGCTTGAAATAGGAAGTCTTTGTTTTGCCTTTCTAAAATTGTTCTTTGTATTTCCATATGATATTCTAAAAAAGAGAGCCTGCTAGATTTTTGGTTGGGATTGCATTAATTCTATAGATCAATTTGGAAATAATTTTCATCTTAGTGATATTGAGTCTCTAACCTACAATCAAGGTATATCTCTCCATTAATTAGGTCAGTTTCTCAGCAACATCTTGTTTTTCTGTGCAAATCTATCACAATTTTGTTAGGTGTCTCTGGAGCTTTTTCAAATTTCTGGTTCTATTTTTAAATTTTATTTTCTGATTTGTATTCTGATAGTGATTGTATAAATATAATTAATTTTTCATATTGATCTTCTATCTTGGGACTTTGTCAAACTCAGTTATAGTAGTTTATCAGATTTTCTATAGAGACGATCACATTGTCTACAAATAAAGAATTCCACTTTTTTCATTCCAATCTGTACTCTTTTTTTTTTTTCTTACCTTATTGCATGGGCTTGGAGCTCCAATACAATGTCAACTAGAAGAGGTAAGAATGTCTTGTTACTGACTTTAGATGGAACACATTTATTCATTCAACATGAAGTAAGATGTTACCTGCAGGGATTTCATAGGTACTTTTTATCAAATTGAAGAAGTTTCTCTATAGTTTTTGTGTCATATATGACTGCTTTTGGTATCAAGATAATGCCAGCTTCATAAAAATAGTTGGAAAGTACTATTTTCTTTTCTTTTTTTTTTTTTTTTTTTGGTAAGAGTTTATGTGGAATTGATATTATTTTTTTCTTAAATGTTTGGTAAAATTCACCAGCGAATCCATTTTGGTTTGATTTATTTCTTTGTTGGCAAGTTTTTGACCAAATATTCTATTTTTTAATAGATAAAATATTTCCCCTTGAATGAGCTTTTGTTTTTTGAGGAAGGATTTGGCATTTCACCTAAGTTGTCAGACTTACTAGCATATAGTTTTTCATAATACATTTTTATCATTTTAATATCTGTAGAATGTCTAGTGAAGTCTTCCTTTTATAATGATCAATTTGGCTAACAGCTCATTAATTTAATAATATTCTCAAGGACACAATTTAGTTTCAATAATTTTCTTGTTTGTTCTTTTTCATCTATTTCATTTATTTCTGCTATGATCTTTTAAAGTTTCTTTATTCTGTATACTTTGGGCATATTTTTTAATAGTTTCTACGATTCTCCTTCAGGTTTTGAACAGATTGGATATAACTGTTATAATTCTAATAATGTTTGCTAACTCTAGCACATGTGTAGTTCTGGATTGGCTTTTTCCTACTGTTTTGCATGCTTGGTAATTGTGAATGTTCCCTCTTGAATATTGGATATTCTTGTATTTCTATAAATAGTTTTTAGCTTTCTTCTGGGACTCAGTTAAGTAACTCGAAAATTGTTTTGTCCTTTAAATTTTGCTTATAAGAATTGTTGCAAATGTGCAGAGCAGTACTCCCCATTATTGAGTTGACCCTCTTGTATACTGTACTGAATGCCCCATGCATTGTGAACTATTCTCTCCAATACTATGGAATAACACAGAGCTCACAACATTCGTATACCTTCTCTCAAGGATCAGTAGCCTTCATTTTCTGGTATTTGGCAACTTAAAAATAAATATTTTATGTATTCTATCTGATAGTGGTTTGTTTCAGTGAATAGAGTAAATCTGGTCATTGTTGTTCTGTCTTGACCAGAAGTGGAAATCTGGCATATTTTAAATGCTCATTTACTTAGAAAATGTGAATAATTGAATATTACATTAATATCTATAAGCTTAAATGCAGGTATTCCTTCAACATAATTTATTCTTAAAAGTTTTAAATGAAGTTAAATTTTGCATGTAATCAAGATGTTGTTATTTGTTTAAGTCAGACAACATTTGTGGGGTGCCTGGGTGGTTAAGTGACTGCCTTTGGCTCAGGCTGTGATCCCAGGGTCCTGGGATTGATCCTTATATTGTGCTCCCTGCTCAGTGGGAAACCTGCTTCCCTTCTCCCTTTGCCACTCCTGCCCCTTGCTTGTGTGCTCTCTCTGAAATAAAAAATAAAATATAAAATAAAATAAAATAAAATAAAATAAAATAAAATAAAATAAAATAAAATAAAATACAATAAAATAAAATAAATAAAATAAAATAATAAAATAAAATAATAAAATAAAATAAAATAAAAAATAAAATAAATAAAATATTTTAAGAAGTCAGATGTCATTGTGAAAAGTTTATTTGATAGTTGCTATTTTTCTTTTATTTCTTACTTTCTCTTTGGGTTGCAGTTTCAGAAGTATAACCCACGATTAATAAGGAAGTAGAGGAAATAAACTTTCTGGGATTGTAAATCATTTTTTACTAATACTAGTCTAATCCTATAATAGAAATAACGTTAAGTATATGCTATATATGCAGTCATTGAGTGACCTAAGAAAACGTAGATAGAAATTCTCATTTAACAGTTTTGACAATTCATTTGCATTTAACTCAAATCTTTGTACAACTTGTTTTTGTAGGAGTAAAGACTGTTTTTTTTTTCCTGATTATTAGTTTTTTAATACATGCAGAGGAATATTACCAGTAAGAGCTTCCTTTCAACTCCTTATGCTGGAGGTATAGTATGAATACTTTATTACTTGTCGACAGATTGGCTTGTAGACATGTTTCTGTGTTTCCTGTTTAAACATTATGTCTCCCAGAAATATATTTGCTAGCTAGAGGCAGTTTGACATGTGCACATCTCTTACTGCCTATAGTAATAAGCAACACCAAATGTAGACGGGCAAAATGTGACATCACAAGAGCAGAATATGAGAATGAGCATTCTAAGGCAAATATCACATTCATTTCTCTCATTTCTAGTAACACATAATGTCAACAAGAAGCTCAATAATTTAACTCAAATTGGAAAACACCAACTGAGTAAATACTTTAAAAAATAGTCTTATTTGGGGAAACAATATTGCCTGTAACTAAAAAACTGAAGGTGTGTGTCAGATTTTGACAGCATATTTTCTGGTATACCTCTTCAAACGTAAAATCTAATTATGTTCACCCTTTCCCATGCCATTTAATCCCTCTCCTTGATATATCCTGTTTCCCCAACACTATAATGAAAACTAGAGTTCATGGCAAAACTCAAGCTTCTCTGAGCTCCCTTACCTCTCATTAGTTGAATCCAACTTTGTCAAATTTTATTCCTCCAGCCCTCTTCTGTAGCTCAAGTGAAATTCAGGCATCTATTGATATAAAAAATGTAAAGGAAATAGCAGTGTAATTTCTTCCCAAAGGAAATATAGTGCAGTTTAATAATATATTGGGAACATGTGGCCAGGTCAGTCTGTTATTTATCTTTTTGGTTAGGCTACTTTATTTAGAAGTCAGCAGAAATAAAGCTAATAGTGTTATATATAGGATCATTCACTTACCATTTCCTAGCTTCTGTGTGTGAAACGAAAAAAAAAAAAAAAAGGAAGAAAATTATTTTGCATTTTTTCCCATTTGATTTGCATTTGCTTGAAATTTACCTGATAGAAATTAGAAATAAAATGGATAGTATTTTGAAAAATACTGAAGTCAGTTTCCATATGGAATAATGGAATATAATTTCTAGTAATTAAACTTCTTAAAAAATAGAATGGGCTGCCCAGTGAATCAGTGAAAAAACTGCCAAAAGAAATTTTTAAAGTGCTTGTCATATATGCTGTAGAAGGAAGGACTTGGTCTTTGGAAATCTCTGCTGTCTCATAAAACTTTTTCTTTTAGAACCTATCATCGCATTCCTTTATTAATATTAAATGGATATATTTCTTAATTTCTTACTAAGATGTAACTAGAGAGTTGGTTACATGTTTTATTCATTTTTTTCATCACAGAGCCTTGCTCATATCAGACTTTCAATAAACAAAATATAATTTAATAATAGTAATAGTGTATACCATTTATCAGATAATATGTTGTACATTTAGCATTGATTATTTCATTGAATATTTATGAAAAGCCTATGAGGCAAGTGCTATTCTCACTAATTTTCATCAAAGCAAATAAACATTGGGGAGTTTAAGTGAATGCACATACGAATTAATATATAAATCAATTATAAAATATATAGATAAATGAATGTATAAATGGGAAGTTGGACTAGATATTATATTAAATATATTCTGTGTGAACATAAGAACTTAATATTCTATGTCTATGAATATAAGAGCTACGTATTAAAGCTTAATAAAATGCTTATATATATAATTATTACCACCCCTTTAATTTATCCTTTTGTAATTATTTGCATTGCTTTTCACAGGTATCATGCATCAATAATTTCATATTTGTTTCTATGAAAACCAAGGAGATTGGAACGTGTAAAGATAAAGTACGTAGAAATTAATACAACATTTCATATTCACATTTACCAACAGACTTTTTGGCTTTACTCCTAATTAAATTCCTTTCAGTAAACATCTAATGGGCCCCTGCAAGGTACTGAATAATACAATGAAACATTCTTATTACTTAGAGATGTAGGTTGTAGACTCATTGAAATGGTCTCTCTTGGAGTTATATGTGACATCAAATAGCCCTGCTGATTTGTTTTTTATTGGATTACTGGTTGCTTGGTATTATTAAACAGCAAGGAAATGATTCTCTACTGAAGACCAGTGTGATACCCTCTGACACAATGGAAAATAATGTAACTTTGTAGTAATGTTGATCTACCCCTAAGGAGGCTTTAGATATTTTTATTTTTCCTGTGTTATTAAGCACGTGAAATTATAGTTTGAAACTTGGAGGATAAGTTACATATGATTTTTGAAGGTTGTCGTTTTCGTCTTCAAGTGTTTTTCACCTATTTTCTTCTATTTCAGGAGGAACTAGATTATTTGAAGGCAAGAACATATGCACAGACATCGGTTACAATTCAATGAAGGCATGAGTAGGGAAGAAACGGAAATTTGTCAGAAAATGGATTTATTAAGCAAATACCTTAATGCAATATCAATACGATCATTAATGTTGGTTCTGCTGTCAAAACAGTCATAATCTGAAATAAATCTACAAACAGACTTTTGCCACCTTGTAACAAACATTTGTTTCAAAACCTAGTGGTACTTTGGGAATATTATAGCTTTACACTGGAAATTCACAATTCTGTCCCTTATTTGTTCTGTGAACTTGGTTTATTTTTTAAACTCATCGAGTCTCGCTTCTTTTTAATCTCTAAATTGGCAAATACTTTGCACCTAATGAAGCTGGGTTAACAATCAGAAAACGAATGTAAAGATTTACTTAGCAGAGTGCTAAATATGTAGCTGATATTAATGAATGGTATAAGTTTATAGCTTTATTTGTCCATTATTCAAATCTTACAGCACTTTCTAATTCAACCTTCCATGAAGCATTTTTTTGATTCAGTAAACCAGTATGCAGTGATAATACTCTTATCTCTTTTATAATATAAAATCTGTGCTAAATGTATTTAATTATTATTCTGTTTTCTCATGAATTATTTATAACTCTTTCATGTGCATCAGACTCTCAATAAAAAATATGTAATTTAATAATAGTAAGACTAGTGTATACCATATAGGTTGCTTATTAAACTGCCACCTACCAATCTGCTTCTTTTTTGGTCTCTCCTTACATTATGTGTAAGGAGGCAGGTTTGTAAACCAACAGTTAGTGAACTTGCCGAGAGACCAAAAGCAATGGGCCTTGGGAAGGAGGCATCCAAGGGGAAATCCCGAGTTGGCCATCAACTGCTGTGTGGGGAGGGCGGCCTATATTGCTTGTGCTTGTGGACAGCAGTGTGAACATGGGGACACGTCCAAAATGCCAGCTGGTCTAATGCACTTGTTTGAGGAACTGTGCAGAGTTGAGTGCAGAGAAGAGGAATGGGTGGCTGCTGCTGCAGGCTGGCCTCTGTCGTGGACAGTGTAGCTGGCTTCTAATCCCCACTAGAGGCTGCAGCTCAAGTTAGAAAGTTGGATGAGGAGGTGAAGTTAGAAAAGGATGTGCGGGTGTCCACGACTCTAGCTTTGGAGCTGTCAGGCAAGGTGAGAGAGCTGGGTAATAAGTGGAGAGCTTAACGCGCCCTCCACCAAGTTAGGAAGGTGCAGGCTGCTGTGGATGAAGGGCCAAGTGCTAGGACCAAGGCTGATTGGAACTTCAGAGGTGGGATCCCTGGGAAAGCGAGGACAATGAATGGAGGATGTTGTGGTGATTGACAGTGAAACAGACCAGTGCCCTGTGCCATTGGACCCCTACTCCGAAGGAAGGCAAAAGCGAGCAACAGCTCCAGCCAGCCAGGTGGCCCCCAATTCAGGAAATGTTTTGATGAGAGAATATACTCGCACTGAGCTTACTGATAGAGCTGCCGAGCCCAGAAAAAGGCCAGGGCAGATATCCAGGCATGGTAAGTATGGCTGGGGAGGGGGATGGCATTTTTCTGACTGTGCAGGAGGCAGAGAAAATGAGCAACACTCTGCCCACCAGCAGCACCTACATGGCCTTCTGGGAGTTCAAGATACTCCCTAATAGGTCAGATTATCCCAGCTTGCAGGTAGCTTGGCCCAATGAGGGGGAATCTCCCAGGGCCTGTGTGACTGTGGAAGTCTGCAGAAGAGGTGCAACAAATCCTTAGGGAATTGGGAATGAAACAGACCATCTATGTTCTTGTCTTTGAAGGCCCTAATCATGCACATTTACCGCAGGAATGAAAGCCAAAATACTCCAGTCTGCCCCCACCCCCAGCACCTGCTATGGAACATTGACATTCATGCTGTGTCCGGTCATGGAACAGGGTGTTTATGATGTTGAGCAATCCATTAACGATCTGGGGGAAAATGACAAATCCCAGGTTTGGTTATGGGCTATTTGAAAGACTCAAGACAGAGAGGGCGCTCAAAAATTCAAAGGCTTTCACAATTGGCTGTAAAGGGTCTGATCAAAGTAACCTGGAAGCAAATGTGGTTTGACCTCATTGCTTCCAGGACCACACCTGAACAGATAGACTGGCAACGCAACACAGTGGGTTGGCCTGTGGAAAGCCTTACAACCTACACAACAGTTTAGGCTTGCCCCCCTGCCCCTTACCATCCCTGATGCCCCACCTGCTTCAGCAGAGGCCTTAGAGATGTGGTCTTCTGTAGGGTAGACAGCTCCCACACCCTGGTTATGGGATGTAGGCCAAGAATGCCTCCAGGTGAGGGCCACTGGAGGTGGTCAGAGGCTGCGTGTTGAGCTCACTATTTACCGGTCACCCAGAAATAAACAAAAGGTGACAGCTCAGGTTGACACTGGAGCCAAATGTATGCTACCACATGCTAACCTTTAGAAGTTTTCTGTCTCCCTCAGTGCCATGGATGGTTATAGAGGGGAATCGGTTATGGCCCGAAAGGTCCTTTTGACATTGCAAGCTGGATGTTTTCACTCACAAGAATCTGGGATTTTCTTTTCTTCGATTCCAGAGGACATATTGGGCATTGATATGGTATAAGGTCAAACTCTGCACTATTCTCTGGGTAAATTTTGCTTTTAGTTTAGAGTAAGCAAACCCAGAGAGGGAACTAGATACCACCCCATAAAGAACATGAACTACTAAGAACTGAACAAGGTAGTGCCTCTCCAATGCATGTGTCTGTGCTCAACGCTGCCATCATCTACCTCAGATACTTGAGCCCTGGTCCTAGGAGTTACCAAGCTGTGCTGTACTTAGCAAATGCTTTTGCCAATATATTCCTGGCTGCTGAGTCATAAGATCATTTTGCCTACATGTGGGAGAGCTAACAATGGCCCTTTCAAGTGCTTTCCCATGGCTACCTCCACAGCCCCACAATATGTCACGGGATGGTTGCCTAAGATATGTCCCTGTTCTCCTTCCCGATATAAGTAAAATGGGCCCATTACGGTGATGATATCATGTTAACATGTGAAGACTTGCCTCTGTTGCAAGACTTACAGACTCTGCTGGAGCATCTGTGAGGGAGAGGATGGACAGTGAACAGACAGACAATTCAAGGCCAGGCACCTCCATCAAGGTTTTTGGAGTCATGTGGTTGGGTAAGATGTCAGTTGTCCCCAAAAGCTGTGATTGACAAGATATAAGTGTATCTAATTATTAAGGATGTGAAAGAGATGTAAGACCTTGTAGGGACTTGGGGGTGGGTTAAAATTTGTTTCATATACTCACCACTGCTGTGGCACAAATTCCCACTTTGACTAAGTGGGATGCCTATTTGCAACACAGGAATACCTTGTCCGACAAGCCCATTGTCTCTAGAAATGCCAAGGCTGCTAGGCCCTGTAGAGTATATGCATCCTCCAGATGCCCCACCTGTATTCCTGTGGTGGCCCCTGGGTACCATAGAGAGGAAATAGGGGAAATTTCCACTGATGCCTTGTATACTTATGTGCCTGGTCTGGGCAACTGGTCCACAAGGGCTGTAGCTACTATTCAGCCCAACACTGACCCCATCTGAATGGAAACAAATAAACCGTAGCACCCAGTGGGGTGAACTCAGAGTGGTGTGGCTGCTGATCACTCATGAGCCCTATTAACTCTTTGCCCTGACATTTGGGCTGTTTTAAAAGGACCATCTCTACGGCTTGGACAATGGGAAGCTGAGGAATGGATGATCATACATAAATCTTTTTGGGGCCAGAATATGTGGAAAGTGTTTGGATTCACCTGTAAGAGCTGGAATAATCTTAATTGTCTTCCACACCCTGACTCATAAGGCAAGACACCCTGGCAATCAGGAATTTGAGGCCCTAGCTTGGGTACAAGTCCTAGCAACGGGCCCTTCAGTAGGTATGGTGGATTGGGTGCACAGAATGGGTGGCCACAGTAGGGCCTGCATGGGACGGCATCTCTCCAAGGATGCTGAATTGCCTTTAACATGTTGATGCAGCAACAGCATGCCTGCGTCTTCTAAACAATGCCCAGGGCAACTACCAAAAATGTCTGGAGCCATCTGCTGGAGTTCCCAACTGATGAAGATTGGCAAATCAATTATTTTGGCCTCTTCTGTTGGAGTGAGGGTTCTAAATATGCCATGGTTTGTGTGGACACTGCATCTGGCCTGTTGAAGCTTTCCCCGTGCAGGGCAAACCAGGCTGCTTGCCATTATGGGATTAGACAACCTAAGTACCATGTATGGACACCCTTGTCAAACAGACAGCGTTAAGGTATCCCATTTCAAAGACGGTGATGTGCAAGTCTAAACAAAAGAACAGGAAATTGAATGGAGGTTCTATCTCCCCTACAACCTGCAAGCTGCAGAATAGATAGAAAGGGAAAATGGAATATTAGAACAGCAGATTGAACCACTAACAAGCACAACCACCTTGGCCACGTGGACTAAGATACTGGTCCACATTTGAATGATCAACAGTAGGGGCCGTTCCCTCATTGCCAGACTGGGGATCCCTACCCAGACCCCCAATACTATAAAGGTATAGAAGTCACTGGAAACAGCCACTGCCCTGATTCTCACTATAGATCAATGTGTTCTGCTGAGAACACCAAGCCCCAATACCCCCGGGGAAAGCTTTATCTACTGGAATTTGCAATTGGACATCTCACCCAGATGGGGTAAGTTACTCTTAACTCCTGGGTGGAGGGGAAACTACTCGATCTCCATTCCCCTTTGCTGCAAGCCTGACATAATGAAATGAACCACACCTAGAATGAAACACAAAAGAGGGGAGACAACGGGTGTCCTGTTCTGGCGTACCCTGGTCTCTGTCCATCTGCTCATGCCTGACAGTGTTGTTTCCCCCACACAACATGTATGGTATGTACACAATGTTCAGGTCAAGTTCCTGAAGTTGCTAACCTCCCTCTCCTCAAGCCCAGGTGGAATGTTCTGTTTTCCACTGATAGGACCACTTGGCCACCTTCTTTGCTCCTGCCATTGGCCTGGAGGATGTCATAGCACACATAGAAACCCTTATTAAATTCACCTAACAAGCCTTAAGTGATAGCTAAAAAGCCTGTTTTTTATCAAACATGGAAATGCCTCTGGGGAGAAAAGTCGTCCTCCACAACAAGACGGCCTGGGATAGTTACTACCTCGCAAGGAGGCACCTGCGTTATTATTCAAACAGAATGTTCTGTGTTCCCACCTAATCAGTCTGCTAACGTATTATCTTTATTAAATCGCATGAGGACTAATAAACACTGGCGTGAACTGACCCCCAGTCTAGGGGATTTAATAAATCAGTGATTCAGATCATGAGATTCTTAGCAAAAAATTGTTACTTATTTTGGGAGTCATTATCTTAATCTGTGTTTTCTCTTGCCTGGGCCTACGTTGTTGCTGTGCTATCTACCCCCAATTCAGCCTGGTAGCCACCAGATGAACCGCCTTCTTGCTAATGAAACTCCTTGTTGACAGTTCACAGCACATTGTGGAAAAGGAGGCATATGAGATTGTAAAACCCTTAACAAGAGGTAGAATGTTGGAGGTCATTGAGACCACACCATGACCTCCAGTTGACCCACCAGCTGCATCTGGGCAATTGGAGGCTCCACCCCACACCTTGTCCTTGGAATGTTCATTTGGTCAGTGTTCCGAACCCAGCCGGGGCTGTTTCCCAAGATGCGGGCTTGAGAGATTAAGATGTTGAGACTGTGTGGACTGAATATGTATGTGACTTGACCCCGTTAAAGCCTGTCTATTCACTTGTAAGCTTGTGGCGTGCAGGTACAGCGGTTGACTCCTTTTGCAGTCTCCCAGGACAACTCGCCTGTGAGTTCCCTTGGTGTGAAACCTGCCACCTACCCTCCTGGAGTGCTCTGGCTCTTTCTTTGGTCTCTCCTTGCCCTTCGTGTAAGATTAACGATTTGTAAACAAACAAGCTTATATAAATTTCGCCAGAAATCTGTTGTAGTTCTAAAAGCCATTCTCAGGATAGAATGAGTAGGAATAAAACCAAGACGGAGCAATACTAAAAATGCAAATATTTTTTCCCATAATTACTTTGATGTTTCCAAAGTTTCCAAGATAATCGTTGTTACTTTGTTATTCCAAAGACTGCAATGCCTTTTCATGACAGAGTCCATGCTTCTGCGTGTGTGATGGTCCTTTGCCTAATTTTAGCTTCAAGTACCTATTCCTCCCCTTTTGTATCTCTGGAGCCCCTCAACGTCTTTTAGCTTGGGATCTCTCTCCTGGTTTTGCTCGTAGAATCTAGTCACTGGGAACCTGTTGTAGTGGAGTCCCTAGAAGACTCTGATGACAGCCTGTTTGTAAAAACACCCCCAAAAGCAAAGAATTGGGAGAAGGAGACCGTGAAAGAGGCAGAATGCATAAAGAAGACTGCGTAAGCTTCCACAGTTTTGTAACAAAGCTGACCACTCAGTTGTGGGGAAGTCTTCCAGAGGCTGTAAGAACTATTGTTTCTTTGAATATATCATCTCAAGAGAACAAGGAATGGTTGCTGTAGCTTCTGCGGGCAGATTTCAGAAGCAAGGCAAGTTCAAGAACCGGAAATGACATGAAATGAGTGAGTACGGGGCCCATTCTTGGGCTGCCAAAGATGGCTTCTGGCTTCTTCACTAATATGCTGCCTATTTTGATCTCTAAAATCATCCCCTAAAGTATAAACTATAACAATATACTTAATATTATAATTGAGTTTTTTTTTCTTGGATAATATATAGCAAAGGACTTACATGCATGAATTGTCAGGTTCTGATAGCAGAAGTTATTTCTCATGTTTTACGAGGTGGCATGAAAGGGACTTTCGATAACTAGGATAATAGAAAAATTTGAGAGTATTTCATAAACCCCCTCCCCCAAAATATAAAACCATTTGGTAAATAGAAAACACATTTATCTTAGTGTTTTTAAAGAACTGCAATCACAGGCATGACAGCAACACTTTCCTAGCAGATAATAACTATATTCTATTCTTGTGCTGTTGATTACAGAGTTGAATTGATGGAATGCGAAAATTTATTTAATTAGATAATATGGTATTTAGTTTGATTATTATATTAGTTTTTGATAATGATAATTCTAATGTCTCTCATTACTGATAACTATTGGTTACAAGCAAAGCATAAAATTGTCCTAAGGAACTTTATATTTTATATAGCCATTCAATTTAGTGACTAAGCTGGGCTTGGCATGGAGCACAAAACACAGAAAAACTGTCAGAAAACTGAAAGCTTTATCTTGTTCTCTGTTTGACAGGGGTGTAGATGGTGGTTATTTATTCTTCTATTAATATTATTTAGGAAATCTTTTTCCCATTAAATCAGTGCATACTTCTATGCTGTTGTCTACTCCCTCAAATCTAAAAGAGTATGTAATTTTTTTCTAAAGTTGCCTTCAAGTTTAGTAGACAGTACATGGAATCAAGGAGATGACTGACTTCTCTAGTACTTATAGACTTATTTTGAGGAGCAAAGTTTGGATGATAATAATTACAACATAAAATAAATACATGCTAACAGGTGACAAAAGCAAAAGCGGGTTCCCGAGTCCATTGACCATAATTATTCTTTCTTCCTATTTCTGAATATTCTTATGTGCTGGTCCATGAAATCAGTCACAGATATAACTCAGACTACAATATTTAGGATACATATTTTATCCATTTTTTTCATGACATTTTTAAGAATATCTAATGTGGTACCAAAGGACTCTTTCTTATTTTAATGGGAAAGATAATACAGTCCCTGAACAGAAAAATCACAAAAGAACTATAAATGGCCTCTAAGCAGACAGAAATTTGTTCAATTTTACCAGTAATTGAGTAACAAATGGACAAAAAATATTCGGTCACAAATGGACAAAAAGAAAATCCTCCTATTTCCCATACTGGAAGAATTTTTATAGTTGAATGTGGAGTAATGAAAACTCCCCACCAGTGCTGCCGGTAGTTTAAATTGTTTTAGCCTTTTTAGAGGGAAATTCACAGTGCAGATTTAAAAAAATCTTAAAACTGTCTCACTTTTGATTCTAACAAAAATTAATCATAAGCAATAGAGCTTTAATTACTAGAATATTCCCTTTTCAAAAAAATAAGAGCAAAAATTTAAAGATCACCTAGATTGAGTAATAAAAAATTAATAATTGGGGCTATTCCATATAATAAATATTGTAACAGTATTGAAATGATTGTGGTGTAAAATAGTAAAATTAAAATATATGGCATAATTTTAGGAAAAATTAAAATGCTACATATTTTTATCTTTGATTTCAAAGTTAAAAAGTGCCTGTGCCAATTAATTTGTCAATTCATTAATTGAACATATATTTATTAACCACCTATTATGTGGGAGTTGTCCATCTGATGATATTAATAGGTTCGTGTATATTCCTTTGTCTTGTCAACATTTTCAAAATTCCCTATAGTAATCACAGGTTTTGTATGGCTTTTATATTAAAAAAAATATTTATGAACCAAAACAATATCATTAAAATGATTTTTGGTTTATGTTTTTAACTACACCGTTTTTCATTATACTTAACTGACAGTGTGTTAGTCTCTAAAAATAGCCTCCCAGGGAGCCATACTTCCTGGTGTCCGAGCCCATGTTCATACATAGATCCTTAGGCTTGAATCTGGGTGTCTGTGTAATTTGCCCTTGACCAATAAAATGTGGAAGTGATGATGTGTGACCTCACAGTTGAATTCATAAGAAGCTGGCAGTTTATACCTGAGCCTCTCGGAACCCTTGTTCCTGGGACTTTCACTTCATGAGATGCTCTTTTTTTGGAATCCAGTTGCCATGCTATGAGAAGCCCAAACCACAGAGGCCAGGGGATGCCCGGGGGTAGGCACGTGGTTGAAAGCCCTAGTTCAACTCTGAGCCCAATGCCAGCATCACCTGTCAACCAGGTGAGTGAACTGAGTCCAATTAAGCCTTCCAAGAACATGTCTTGACCCAGCTGACATCTGGCTAGGATAATACGCAAGACCCCAAGCAAGATCTTCTCAGCTGAGAATAGTCAACCCTCACAACCCTATGAGACATTAACACATTTTGCATTGAACCACTAGGACTTGGGGTGGTTTGTTAGTAACCAGAACAGAGAGCTTCTTGACTCGAAATACTTCAGAAGCCCACCGTGGCTTCATGTGACCTGTCCCTGTCTTCTGAAAGCCTCTTAAGATAGACCTACCATTGCTTCTCGAAGAGCGCTCGAGGTGTCCCACATCGATGAGTGCCCCTCTCTTACCCTCACACGAGGTATCCATATCTACTCTCAGATATTCTGTAGAGCCTAGGAATGTCCAGGAAGGAATATTTGAACACAGTTTAGAAAGTGGAGGAGGACACCTTTTCGAAGGCCACCTGCTGTGATGATCTCTCTGGCCTTCTTTGTGAGCGGCCTGTGAGGGGAGCCTTCTTCCTTCTATTTCCCAGACTCCATCTTTTCTAGTTGCACAGAAGGAAAAACCAAACCTTAATAATTATGGATCTAAAAAGAGAATCTTCGTCTCATTTTTACACACTGTTTTCTCCCTCATTGTGAGTTGAGGAAACAAATTGACCCTCGGAGTGAAAGTGAGGGAGCTGAGGATAAAGAAATTACAACAGACAGTACTCAGATTCGTTTTGGAGACCCGTATCTTTTTCTTACTGCAGAGTAGAATTCCCAAATTTCGGGTTCCCCGCACTGGCAACCACCAGCATAACCAAAGTTGCTCCTCCTATGTGATTAGCAATCTTAACAAATAGCAATTCCATTTTTCCACTTTCAGGGGCGAAAGCCTTGGGTACTATTTTTGAGTACATTTTTTATTTTGCCTCCCCTACAGGCAGCCTAACTGATTCCTGCCGTTCCATAGTTGCCCGTACCCCCACACATCACTCCACAGAATGCAAGAGAGGTCCTAACAAAAACCAGATAATCTCCTCCTCTCCTTAAACTATGCAAATATTCCTTTTGTGTAACAAACACCAATTCTCTGTAATGATTCTAAGGGTCTTTTCAACTGAGATTGCCGCTACCTCTTGGACATTGCTCCTCTATGCCCACCCATCCTCCACCCCGGCCAGTACTACGGGCCTCTTCATTTTCCTTGACCTCCCCTAGCAGCCTCCTACCTACCGACAGGTGTTTGTGCTCTGGAGCCCCCTGCCTGCACCGCTTTTCCCACTGAGGGTTGCAGGGCTTTCCTCTTGGTATATCTTCAGTCTCCTTTCAAGTTCCCCCTTTTCAATGATATCTTTATTTACAATTATAAATAACAGTGTGAGTGGCCCCTGGGTGGTTCAGCGGTTGAGCATCTGCCTTGGGCTCAGGGCGTGACTCCGGGGTCCTGGGATCGAGTCCCTCATGGGGCCCCCACAGGGAGCCTGCTTCTCCCTCTGCCTGTGTCTCTGCCTCTCTCTCTGTGTCTCTCATGAACAAATAAATAACATCTTAAAAAAACAACGGTATGAATGGAGATGATTATGAGATGATGATGACAGTCATATTTTCTGTGCACTAACAACATTATACACCAGCCCCTTTTCTACATAGTTCATAAGTGTGAATGATAAGTACCGTGGCTAAGGTCATATCTAGGCATTCTCCCCCCGAGTCCGCACTCTTAAACACTGTGCTACGTGGCTTCCCAATGAAATAGCAACACACTCCCCTCCTCTGGCTTTCCTTATCCATTTCACCGTATTTAACTTTTCCCTAAAGCTCTTAGGACTTGACATATCATTTGCTCCATTTCTAATGCCTCTCGTTCTTTCCTCCAAAGACAATCGAAGTTCTACCAGTGCTTGGACTCTGTTTTGCTCACCACTGCGTCCATATCGTCTAGAGCAGTAGAGTAGGCATTCAATAAATGTTTGCCTAATAAATGGACACATTCTTCCAAAGGCCTCAGTGTGCTTTCTCTGCTCTAGCACATTACTCTTTTTTTTTTTTTTTGTAGTTGCTTAAATATACTATTCTGTGTTTTGAGACCTTTGAAAAAGTGCTACTTCCCCTTGCTTGAAATACTTCTCTTTACCCTTATGATACGAGAATTTCTGTTCATCTTCAGACCAACTTCACTCCTACGTACATCCCTAGCTTCGCTTTTCAAGTGCTTATTATGCTTATAATTACCTAATAGTTGTCTTCTCCAATAAGTTACCCCTGTTGTTCTTCACATCCTGGCACACAGTGTCTTTTCAGAATAGGCACTCTGTAGATTTTAGTCAAATAGATGAGTGACCCTACCAATGAATTAATGAAATAAGACCAAGTAATAGAGAAAATAACTTTGCTGACCTGGCTCATTAAAATGAACTATCAATTTGTTGCAGGTTTTTCCAGAGAAATATGTTTTTGTGAATCTCGAAACTTTTTCTCAAAATTTCACATGAAGCGTAGGCCCTGTCACATAGTAGATATTTAAATATTTGTTGAATGAATGTGCACATAAAATTTCAAAGGTGCATTAAGATTCAGGGTTTGTTAGTATTATCGTTATATGTGTATTATTGTTTTGCAAGTATGTCTGGCAAATTTCCATACTTGGTTATTGATGTATGTTTTTTAGATGGATAGTCTTCCCATTAGAGTTTTTAATTAAAATAATACAAGAATGTATTTTTGAATTGTTATAATTTAGTATAAGCTCTAGTTTAGTAAATTATGTTTGAGTTATTTGAATGTATGTTCAAACGTGTGTGTGTGAGATAATGGCCATTGCTGAAAATGTCTTTGAAACTTCATTGTTCAGAAGTTTTCTGACATTGCTAAACCAACACAGGTAGAATGAAATATGCTATTATTTTCTCCTCTCAGGCCAAATTCTATGAGGGAAAATCTATTGACGTGGACTTATATATAACTCCTTATTTTCTAAAATTTTATTCCAGTATAATTAACCTGCAGTGTTATATTAGTTCAGGCGTACAACATAGTGACTCAATAATTATATTAATTACTCAGTGCTCATCAAGATAATCCCATTCCCATCTTAATCCCATTCCCCTGTTTCAGCCATTCCCTCCTACCACTTACCTCCCTTTTGGTGACCCTCATTTTATTTTCAGTAAGGATCTAGATTTTTGTTTGTCTCTTATTTTCTTTGCTCATTTATTTTGTTTCTTAAATTCCACATAGGAATGGTATGGTATTTATCTTTCTCTGACTTTTTCCACTTTGCATTATACCCTCTAGATCCATCCATGTTGTTGTAAATGTCAAGATTTCATTATTTTTTATGGCTGAATAATATTCCATTGTGTGTGTGTATGCTCACGTGTATGTCTCACATCTTCATTCATTCATCTACTGATGGATATTTGGGCTGCTTCCATATCTTGGCTATTGTAAATAAACCTGCAATAAACATAAAGTGCATATTTCTTTTCAAATTAGTGTTTTTGTATTCTTTGGGTAGATAGTCAATGGTGGAATTACTGGATCATATGGTTAGTCTATTTTTAGCTTTTTGAGGAACCTCCATACTGATTTCCACAGTGGCTGCGCCAATTTGCATTCCTACCACCAGTGCATGAGAGTTCTTTTTCGTCCATACCCTCAACAGCATTTCTTGTTGGGTGAAATATACGATCCACATCACATAATAAGAGTGCACTTATGTTAGCCATCCTAACAGGTGTGTGGTGATATCTCACTGTGATTTTGATTTGCCTTTCCCTAACGATGAGCGATTTTGAGCATCTTTTCATATGTGTGTTCACTATCTGTAGCCTTCTTTAGAGAAATGACTATTTTTGTCTTCTCATTTTTAATTGGATTATTTATCCAATTGTATAAGGATAATTGAATTATAGAAGTTGAATTGTATAAGTTGTTTATACATTTTGGATACTAACCCTTCATTAGATAAATGATTTGTAAAAATCTTCTACTTAGTACATTGCCTTTTAGGTTTTTTTTTAATATAAATTTTATTTGTAATAAAAGAAGAGATCCTGGAAATAGAAAATTTTACTACTCTGTTCATTCCTGCATTTGCATTATAAGTAATAACCTGATGTTAATAAAATTTAGCATTAAGGGACCATTAGAAAGAAACAGTATTGCCTATGACTTGATAGCTATGGTATAATTTTAAACTGCAAATATTCTAAGTATTTTATATTAAAAATCTAAACACATAGCAAATATGACTTCTGATCTTTTGAAATGTGTGAAGAGTGAAATGAAACGGGGTCAACTTATGTCAAGGGATTTCAAAATGGTGCCAGGTGGTCATTAAGGAGGTAGGCCTTACACATGTCCTCACTGGGTGGACCATGAACTTCTGAACAGAGCCAAACAGCTAAAATTCCAGGAGCTCTGCAAGAACACCTGCAACTTGCTACAGTAATGGACTTTTGCTCCGTGATGGCCTTAGCAGCCACATTTGTTTAACCAAGATTAGTTTTCTGCCACCAACACCAATCACAGTAATTTGTAAACAGTGTATACAAACAATCCCTTTTGTCTTTAAAAGTCCCTGACTTTTGTTAGCTAGTGAGACACAGTTTGGGTTGCTACCTGAATCTCTGCTCTCAAAATGAAATTCTAAGGCCCCAGATGAATGCTTCTGTTTTATTTCAGTTTTGCCTCTTTTCTCAGTCGATAAATGGTAGTTAGTAAAGCAAGGTATTATTACATCCAAATTATAAGATGACATAATGACAGTTATTGAATGGCATAATAGGATGCTAACCACATTGGAGAATTGTTACCCTTTGACATTTGCTCCACTATGGGTTGGGGAGAGGGAGAATGTCTCTCCTCCTTTCTGAGGATGTGCTTAGAGGTGCAGAATGAATAGGAAACTAACTGCCATGCTTCTATGATCCAGTCAGTGTGCACATACCCTGGACCCACTGGAAGCTTAATTGTCCTCTAGACAATGCCAGAGCGGTGACAGGCTGAAAATAGTCTTTTTATTTTCAGGTGGATAGAATAACTTTTTTGAGAAAAATAATCCTTTATTGTATGTGTGGTTTTTTGGTATAAGCGTACCTTGATTTTTTACAGTGTTAGATTAGTTCCAGGTGTGCAATAGAGTGATTCAATAATTCCATACATCACCTAGAGCTCATCACAAGTGCACTCTTATTATGTGATGGGGATCGCATATTCACCCAACACCACACTCCATCCCCTTAGGTAACCATCAGTTAATTCTCTATAGGTAAGAGTGTTTCTTGGTTTGTCTCTCTCTCTGTATATATACATATATAGACATATATATATATATATATATATATACAGACATATATTTAGACATATAAATCTCTATGTTAATATATATGGATATATAAATTATATATCTATATATTCTCTGTGCACATTTGTTTCTTAAATTCCACATATAAGTGAAAATATATGGTATTTGTTTATATGAATCACTTAATTCACTTAGCATAATACACTGTGGCTCCATCCACATCATTGCAGAAGACAATTTTCATTCTTTTTTATGACTAATATTCTATTGTATATATATGTGCATATATAACAGAATATATATAGAATATAAAATATTGTAAAATGTTATATATATATCTCACATCTTTTTTATCCATTCATCAGTTGATAGACATTTGGGCTCTTTCCATAATTTGGCTACTGTTGATAATGCTGCAATAAACATCAGGGTGCATGCAGCCCTTCGAATCAGTATTTTTGTATCCTTTAGGTAAATACCTAGTAGTGTAATACCTGGATCATAGGCTAGTTCTATTTTTAACTTTTTGAGGAAACTCTAAACTGTTTTCCAGAGTGGCTGTACCAGTTTTCATTCCTACCAACAGCATAAGTGGGTTCCCTTTCTCCACATCCTTGCCAACACCTGTTGTTTCCTATGTTGTTAATTTTAGCCATTCTGAGAGGCATGAGCTGATATCTCATTGCAGTTTTGATTTGTATTTCCTTGATGATCAGTGATATTGAACATCTTTTCGTGTATCTGTTGGACATCTGTTTTTTTTTTTTTAAGATTTTATTTATTTATTCATGATAGTCACAGAGAGAGAGAGAGAGAGAGAGAGAGAGGCAGAGACACAGGCAGAGGGAGAAGCAGGCCCCATGCACCGGGAGCCCGATGTGGGATTCGATCCCGGGTCTCCAGGATCGCGCCCTGGGCCAAAGGCAGGCGCCAAACCGCTGCGCCACCCAGGGATCCCTGTTGGACATCTGTTAAGTCATCTTTGGGAAAATGTCTATTCATATTTTCCGCCCATTTCTTAACTGTAATATTTGTTTTTTGGGTGTGGGTTTGATAAGCTCTTTATAGATTTTGGATACCAACCTTTTATCAGATGTATCATTTACAAATATCTTCTCCCATTATGTGGGTTGCTTTTCAGTTTTGTTACCTTTGCTGTGCAGAGTCTTTTTATCTTGAAGTCCCAATAATTCATTTTTTATTTTGTTTTCCCTTGCTTCAGGAGACATATCTAATAAGAAGTTGCTATGGCTGTTGTCAAAGAGGTTGCTGCCTGTGTTCTCCAGGATTTTGATGGATTCCTGTCTCACATTTAGAGCTTTTATCCATTTTGAATTTATTTTTGTGTATGGTGTAAGAAAGTGGTCCAGTTTCATTCTTCTGCATGTTGCAGTCCAGTTTTCCCAACACTGTCTTTTCTCCTTGGATATTCTTTCCAGCTTTTTTGAAGATTAGTTGACTATATAGTTGTGGGTCCATTTCTGGATTCTCTAATCTGTTCCATTGATCTAAGTTTCTGTTTTTGTGCCAGTAACATGCTGTCTTGATCACTATAGCTTTGTAATACAACTTAAAGTCTGGAATCGTGATACCTCCAGGTTTGTTTTTATTTTTCAAAATTGCTTTGACTCTTTGGGATATTTTTTTCTCCATACAAATTTTAGAATTGTTTAGCTAGCTCAGTGAAAAATTCTGATGGCATTTTGATAGGGATTGCATTAAATGCATCCACTGCTTTGGGTAGTAGAGACATTTTAACAATATTTGTTCTGATCCATGAGCTTTTATCTCTGATTAGGTTTATTCCTAGACATCTTATGGTTTTTGGTGCAATTGTAAATGGAATCAATTCCTTGATTTCTCTTTTTTGCGGCTTCATTATTGGTGTATAGAAAAGCAACAAATTTCTGAATATTGATTTTTGTATCCTGTGACTTTACTGAATCTGTATATTGGTTCTACAATTTTTTGGTGGAGACTTTCAGGTTTTCTACATAGAGTATCATGTCATCTGCAAATAGTGAAAGTTTGGGGAGAAAAGTATCATGGGTGCTGCAGAGAGGAGGGAGCCTTGGTGAGAGAGGGAGAGAGAAAGAAAGAGAAAGAGAAAGAAAAGAAAGAAAGAAAGAAATACAGGGAATTGCATAAGGAAAACACTTCTCCAAGGATATTGACTGGGAAAATGAGAGAGGCTCATTTTTGTGAGTTTTTATAACCAACAGAGCTCAAAGACTGGAATTTTAGAGGTCTGTGGTATAGCAGTTGGGAGCCCCGAGGGTGCTCTAGTGCTCCTTTGGAGAAGGAGGGTAGATAGCCTGGGAACAGATGGCACAATCTGAGGATCTCCTGAGACACACTGGGAGAGATGGCTCCCCCTTCTTGGAATGCATATGAGAGAGGTGGCATTGCCTCTCTGGGGACAAAATAGCTGACTTGTGCCATTACTCTCCCCCACCCCTCCCCACAGGTACAGAGACACAGGTGCAGGCTAATCTGGAAACCAGCTCTTTGCTGCACTTTATTCCAAAATCTACCCCTTAACTCTTTGGTGTGATAGCACTTCTGGGACAAACCTGCATCGATTACAGCCTGCCAATACAATGCAGGAAACAATGCAGGTCTACACCATGCCATGTCCCTAAAGTTTGGAGTTTAAAAACTCAGCTTGCCTGGGGTAGAACTTAGATACATTGTGTTGTGGGGTGGACAGATGGCCTGGACAGGTGCTGTGAGGTGAAGTCAGAGATCTGAGGGATGCCTGGGACACATGATGGCAGATTGTTCACTCTTCTGGAAGGCTTTTAGGATAGTGGCAGGCAGAAACTCCCCTCTCTGGGACAAGGAGAGGGCTAGTGTTATTTCTGTCCCCACGCCCCTCATTGTAAACTTACTTCAGTAAGCAGAACAGTACCAAGAGTGGTGGCCTGATAAACTGCTTACAACAAGCCCTACCAGCTGTGCTTTGCAGGTGCTGCTTTTCTCCAGCAAGTGTGCCTGAGAGCCAGAGCGGCAAATCCATACCCCAGGAGACTATCACCACCACCCCCACCCCATGCACTACATCTACTAACCATAGAGTTCTATAAATCTTCAGCTTTAGTGGAAATAGCATCAAGTCTCTTTTAATGAGCAGGCCAGAGCACACCTAGTTAAAACTCACTACACTCTGGACAAGGTACAAACTGTCCCTGGTACAGGTAATGAGAAACTCTACAGAGGACTGACCTGAGGGAAAGAGCAACCAAAATACAGCAGTAGAGTGCACACAGCATATGCTAGAGACATTTCCTGAAGCACCAGGCCCAGGACAGTAAGTGACCTCTTTATAAAGCCATTACTCTCAGAACCAGGAGACATAACCGTCTTTCCTAACACAACAGAAGAAGACAGAGAACTAGACAAAATGCCAAGGTGGAGGAATTCATACCAAAAGAGAGAACAAGAAAAGGTCATGGCTAGAGATCTAATTGAAACAGATATAACAGAATTTAAAGCCACAATCATAAGGAAACTCACTGGGCCTGAGAAAATCATATAAGACACCAGGGAGTCCCTTACTACAGAGATAAAAGACCTAAAAACTAGTCAGTTGAAATTTAAAAATCCTATAACTGAGATGCAAAACTGACTGGGTATAATGACCACGAGGATGAAAGCAGTAGAGGAATGAATAAGTGATATAGAAGATAAAAATGGAAAATAATGAAGCTGAAAAGAGAGGAAAAGAAAATATTGGATCATGAAAGTAGACTTAGGGAACTCAGCAACTCCATAAATTGCAGTAACATTTGTATCATAGGAGTTCCAGAAAAAGAAGAGAGGGGAAAAGTGACAGAAGGTTTATTTGAGCAAATTATAGCTGAAAACATCCCTAATGTGGGGAAAGGAACAGCCAGTCAAATCCAGGAGGCACAGAGAACTCCCACAAAATCAATAAAAGCAGGACAACACCAAGACATACCCTACTTAAATTTGGAAAATATAGAGATAAGGAAAAAAATCCTAACAGCATTAAGGCAGAAGACGTCTCTAAGTTACAAGGGAAGACAAAAAAATTAACAGCAGATCTCTCCACAGAAACTTGGCAGGCCAAGAAAGTGGCATATTCAACTTTGAATATGCTGAATGGGAAATAATTTGCAGCCAAGAATGCTCTATCCTGCAAGGCTGTCATTCAGAATAGAAGGTGAAACAAAGACCTTCCCATACAAACAAAAACTAAAGGACTTCATGACCATTAAAACAGCCCTGCAAGAAATATTAAAGGGGACTGTTTGCGTAGAAAAGATAAAAAGTGACAAAGACTAGGAAGGTACAGAGAAAATCCCCAGAAGCAACTACAAGTAATAAAATGGCACTAAATTCATATATGTCAATAATTACTCTGGCTGCAAATGGACTGAATGCTCCAAACAACATATGGTATTAAAATGGATAAAAAAACCCAAGACCCATCTATATGCTGCCCATAGGAGACCCATTTTAAGACCTAAAGACACCTCCAGATTGAAAGTGAGGGGATGGAGAACTATTCGTCATGCTGATGGACACCAAAAGAAACCTCAAGTAGCAATACTTACATCAGACAAAATAGATTTCATTTTATTTATTTATTTATTTTTATTTTTGCGCAAGTAAGAGAGCGCAAGTGTGAGCAGTTGAGGAGGGGCAGAGGGGGAAGGAGAGAGAGAACCTTGGGCAGGCTCCACATCCAGTGCAAGCCCATCTGATGACCCTGAGATAAGAATTTAGCTGAAATCAAGGGTCAGATGCTTCACCTACTGTGGCGCCCAGGCACCCCAAAGTAGATTTTAGACTGAAGACTATAACACGAGCTGAAGAAAGGCAGTGCATCCTAATAAAGGGGTCTATCCAACAAGATCTAACAGTTTTAAATATTTATGCCGCCATCTTGGGAGCACCCAAATACGTAAAACAATAACAAACATAAAGGAACTTATTCATAATAATACAACAGTAGTAGGGACCTTAACACCCCAGTTAAAGGAACAGACAGATAATCTAAGCAGAAAATCAACAAGGGAACAATGGCTTTGAATGACACACATAATCAATGGACTTCACAGATCTATTCAGAACATATTATCCCAAAGCAGCAGGATACACATTCTTTTCAAGCGCACATAGGACATTCTCCTATGAATAGATCACATACTGGGTCACATACCAGCTCTCAACAAGTACAAAAAGATTGAGGTCATACCATGCATAGTTTCCAACCACAATATTGTGAGACTTGAAGTCAATCCTAAGAAAAAAAAAATATATGGAGGCTAAAGAACATACTACTAAGGAATGAAGGAGATCAACCAGGAAGTTAAAGAAGAAATTTTAAAATGCATGGAAACAAATGAAATTGAAAACACAACAGTCCCAGATGTTTGGGATGCAGCAAAAGCAGTTAGGAGGAAGAAGTATATAGCAATACAGGCCTCCCTTAAGAAGCAAGAAATATCCCAAATACACAGCTTAACTTTACATCAAAAGAGCTAGAAAAAGAACAATAAACGAAGCCTAAAGCCAGCAGAAGAAGGAAAATAATAAAGATTAGAGTGGAGATAAATGATATGGAAACAAACAAACAAACAAACCCCCAATAGAACAGGTCAATTAAACCAGGAGCTGATTCTTTGACATAATGAATAAAATTGATAAACCCCCAGCCAGACTTATCAGAAAGAAAAGAGAAAGGACCCAAATAATTAAAATCAGGAACGAAAGGGGAGCGATTACAACCAACACCACAAAAATGCAATTGTAAGAGAATATTATGAAAAGCGATAGCCAACAAATTGGGCAATCTCAAAGAAATGGATAAATTCCTAAAAGCATACAAACTACCAAACCCGAAAAAGAAAGAAATAGAAAACTTGAATAGACTGATAACTAACAAAGACATTGGATCAGTGATCAAAAATGTCCCAACAGATAGAAGTCCAGGCCCAGATGGCTTCCCAGGGGAATTCACCGAGACATTTAGAGGAGAGTTAATAATACCTATTCTTCTCAAACTATTCCAGAAAATAGAAAAGGAAGGAAAACTTCCAACCCCATTCTATGAAACCCACATTACCTTGCTGCCCAAACCAGACAAAGACCTCACTAAAAAAAGAGAATCACAGGCCAGTGTCCCTGCTGAACATGGATGCAACATTTTCAGCAAAATCCTAGCAGATCAAATTTAACAGTACATTGAAAGAATCCTTCACCACCATGACCAAGTGGGATTTATTCCTGGGTTGTAAGGGGGGTTCAATATTTGCAAATCAATCTACGTGACACGCCACATCAATACGAGGAAGGCTAAGAACCACATGATCCTCTCAATAGATGCAGAAAAATGTATAGCATGTTGGTAAAGATCCTCAACATCGTGGGGGGAGAAGGGACACACCTCAACGCCATATGGGCCGTGGAGGAGGGACCCACGGCTGGTATCATCCTCAAGGGGGAAAACCTGAGCGCTTTCCATCTCCAGGCAGGAGCAAGATGGGGAAGTCCACTCTCACCATTGTTATTTACTGGAGGTCCTAACCTCACTAATCAGACAACAGAAAGAAATAAAAGGCAATTGGCAAACATTCTTTTTTATGGCTGAATAATATTTCATTTTGTATATATAAATATGTATCTCAATCACATCTTTGTCCATTCATCAATTATGGACACTGGCTGCTCCCATATCTTGGCTATTGTAAATAGTTCTGCTCTAAAATAGGGATGCATGTATCCCTTTGAATTCGTGTTTTTTATATTCTTTGGGGTAAATACCCAGTAGTGTGGTTGCTGGATGATAGGATAGTTTTATTTTTAACATTTTGAGGAAGCTCCATACTGTGTTCCAGAGTAGCTGCCCCAGATTGCATTCCCACCAAGCACAGGAGGGTTCCTTTTCCCCCCACATCCCCACCAATACTTGTTGTTTTCGTGTTGTTGATTTTAGCCATTCTGACTAAAATGTGAGGTGTGTGTCTCATGGTGTCTCATGGTAGCTTTGATCTGTATTGCCCTGACGGGGAGTATGATGAACGTCTTTTCTTATGTCTATTGGCCATCTGGGTGTCTTCTTTGGAGAAATGTCTATTCCTATCTTCTGCCCATTTTTTAATTGGATAATTTGGGGGAGGGTGCTGTTGAGTTTTAGAAATTCTTTACATATTGTGGGTACTTATCTTCTATGGAATATGTCACTTACAGATATCTTCTCCCATTCCATGGGCTGCATCTCAGTTTTGTTGTTTTTCTCACTGTGCAGAACCTTTTTATTTTGATGTCATCCCAATAGTTTATTTTTGCTTTTGTTTCCCTTGCTGCAAGGAACCTATTTAGAAAATCTGGCTATGGGCCACGCAGGGAAATTACTGTCTATGCTCTTTTCTAGAATTTTAATGGGTTCAAGTCTCATATTTAAGTCCTTTTCCATTTCGAGTTTATTTTTGTGTCTGGTGTAAGAACATGGTCCAGTTTCATGCTTTTGCATGTAGCTGTCTGGTGTTCCCAACACCATTTGTTGAAGAGACTGTCTTTTTTCCCATTTCATATCTTGCCTTTTTGTCCAAGATTAGTTGGCTGTATAATCACAGGTTCATTTCTTGGCTCTCCATTCTGTTCTATTGATCGAAATATCTGTTTTTGTGCCAGTACCATACAGTTTTGATCACTACATCTTTGTACTATATCTTGAAATCTGGGATTGTGATAGATCCAGTTTTGTTCTTTTTTTTTTTCCCATTTTGTTCTTTTTCAAGATTGCTTTGACAATGGGGGTCTTTTGTGGTTACATATCAATTTTAGGATTATTTTTCTAGTTCTTTGAAAAATGCTGTCGATATTTCAATAAAGATTGCAGTAAATCTCTAGATTGCTTTGGATACTATGGACATTTTAACAATATTTGTTCTTCCAACCCAAGAGTGTAGAATATTTTTCCATTTCTTCGTATCATCTTCAATTTCTCTCATTAGTGCTTTGTAGAGTACAGGTCTTTTACTTCCTTGGTTAAGTTTATTCCTGGGTATTTTATCATTTGGGGTATAATTGTAAATGGGGTTGTTTTCTTAATTTCATTTTCTGCAACTTCATTATTAATGTATAGAAATGTAATATATTACTGTATATTGATTTTGTATCCTGCAACTTTGTGGAATTCATTTATCCATTCTAGGGGTATTTTGGTGGAATCTTTTGGGTTTCTTATATATAGTATGTCATCTGCAAATAGTGAAAGTTTTTCTTCTTCCTCATCAATTTAAATGTCTTTTATTTTTGTTGTCTGATTGCTGTGGCCAGGACTTCCAGTACTGTGATAAATAAAAGTGGTGACAGAGGTCATCCTTGTCTTATGAGAAAGGTTCTCAGTTTTTCACTATCAAGTATGATGACAGCTATGGTTTTTTCATATATGGCTTTATGATGCTGACATGTTTTCCATCTAAACCTACTTTGTTGGGAGTTTATATCATGAATGGCTGTTGTACTTCATCACAAGATTTTTCTGCATCTGTTGAAATGATCATATGGTTTTTAGCCTTACTCTTGTTGACAGTCATGTTGTTTGATTTGCGAATATTGAACTATCATTGCATCCCAGAAATAAATTCCACTTGAATGTCTTTTTAATGCAGTGTTGACTCAGTTTGCTTGTATTTTGTTGAGGATTTTTGCATCTATGTCTATCAGAGATATTGGCCTCTAGTTTCTCCCTCTCCCTCTCAGTCTCGGTCTCTCTTTAGTGTCTTTATCTGGTTTTGGTGTCAGGGTAATGATGGCCTCATAGAATGACCTTGGAAGCTTTCTTTCCTCTTCTATTTTTTGGAATAGTTTGAGAAGAACAAGTATTCTTAAATCTTTGCTAGAATTCACCTGTGAAGCCATCTGGTCCTGGACTTTTGTTGTTGGGAATTTTTTGATTCCTGATTTAATTTCATTGCTGATAATCAGTCTGCTCAATTTTTCTATTTTTTTCTGATTCAGTTTTGGGAGGTTCTATGATTCTAAGGGTTTATACATTTCTTCTATGTTGTCTCACTTGTTGGCATATGGTTTTTCATAATATTCTTATAATCCTATGTATTTCTGTGGTGTTCATGTTATTTTTCCTCTTTCATTTCTGTTTTTGTTTGAGTTCTCTCTCTCTCTTTGATTCTGGTTAAAGGTTGATTGATTTTGCTGATCTCTCAAAGAACCAGTTCCCAGTTTCACTGATTTGTTCTATTGGTTTTCTTTAGTTTCTATTTTGTTACTTTCTGCTCTAATATTTATTATTTCTTTCCTTCTATGAGTTTTGGGTGTGTTTGTTGTTCTTTTTCTAGTTCCTAGAACTAGGTATAAGTTTAGGTTGTTTTATTTGAGATTTTTCTTGCTTCTTAAGAGCTATATTACTAAAAACTTCCCTCTTAGAACAGTCTTTACTACATCCCAAAGACTTTGAACGGTTATGTTTTCATTTTCATTTGTCTGCATGTATATTTTGATTTCCTCTTTAATCTTTTTGGTTGGCCCATTCATTATTTAGTAGCATGTTATTTCACCTCCACATATTTGTATTCTTTCCAGATTTTTTCTTGTGGTTGATTCCTTGTTTCATAACATTGTGTTTGGAAAAGACACATGGTATGACTTTAATCTTTTAAAATTTGTTTAGACCTGTTTTGTGGGCTAATACATGTTTTTTTTTTTTCTGTAAAATACATTATGTACCCTTGAAAACAATGTGAATTATGCTGTTTTAGGATGGAATATTCTCAGTATATCTGTTACATCTATCTGGTCCAATGTGTCAGTCTAAGCCACTCTTTGTTGATTTTTCTGATTGGATTATCTATCCATCGCTGTAAGTGGGGTGTCGGTCTCCTACTATTATTGTATTACTATTAATTACTTTCTTTGTTATTAGCTGCTTTATGTATTTGGGTTCTTTCATGTTCTGTTCACAATTTTTAAAAATTGTTATAATTTCTTGTTAGATTGCTTCTTTTATAACTATATACCATTTTCTTTTATTATAGTTTATTTTAAAGTTATTTCGTCAGATATAAGTATTACTACCTCAGCTTTATTTTCACTTCCATTTGTATGATAGATGCTTTTCTATCCCTTTACTTTCAATCTGCATTTTTTTTTTGTTTTTGCTTCTGAAATAGTCACTTGTAGGCAGCACATAAATGGGTCTTACTTTTCTGTTTTATCACCCTATGTTTTTCATTAGAGTGTTTAATTCATTGACACCCAACAAAATTATTGATAGGTTTGTACTTATTGTAATTTTGTTACTTATTTTATGATTGTTTTTGTAGTTCTTCTGTGTTCCTTTCTTCTCTTCTCTTACAGTTTGCTGGTTCAGATGATAGCTTTACAGTGTTCCCCTTGTATATAACTCTTCTTTTTTTTTAACTCTTCTTTTTTATTGTCACTTTAAAATTCTCTATTATTACTTTTTGCTATTTTAATTACAATGTGTCTTGGTACAGCCCTCCTGTGGTTTATTTTGTTGGAGACTCTCTGTGCCTCTTGGATCTGGATTCCTATTCCCATCCCTGGATTCAGGAAAATTTCAGCTATTTATTTCTTCAAATACATCTTCTCCTTTTCCCCTGTCTTTTCCTTCTGGGAACACTATATGGTGAATATTAATACACTTGATTATGTTGTTGACTTCCCTAAGTCTATTTTCATCTTTTATTATTATTTTTCTCTCTCCTTTTCATAAGAGCAATTACCTTGCTCTCCATTACTCTGTCCCCTAGGTTGCAGATCCATTCTTCTTCTTCCTCTTGTCTAGAATTTATTCTATCTAGTGTACTTTTATTTTTAGTTAATGAATTCTTCATCTCTGATTGGTTCTTTTTTATGTTTTCTATCTCTTTGCTGAGGGTTTCAATGAGAACCTCCACCACTTTCTCAAGTTCAGTGAGTACCTTTATGATCATTACTTTAAATTCTCTATCAGGCATATTATCTCTGCTTCGTTTAGCTCTCTTGTTGTAATTTTGTTTTGTTCCTTCATTTGAGACATATTCCACTGCCTCTTCATTTTGTCTAACTCTTTGTTTCTATATGTTAGGAAAGTAAACCACATCTCCTACTCTTGAAAGTAACCGTCTTCTGAAGAAGCGGTCCTTTAGTGCCTTGCAGTGCAAATTCCCCTATTCACCAGAATCTGGTGCATCAGGGGTGTCTCCTATGTATGTCATGTGTGCCCTTCTATCGTGGTCTCTGCTTTTGCCTTTAGTCATTTGCCATGGCTCTCTTTCCCTGTTGTGGGTAGGATTTGGTTCTAGTGTTGTTATTGAGCTTATCTGTTGTTGCCTTTGGCTTGAGTTAATTCAGACCAGCGACTTGCCAAACATATAGTAGCACTGAACACCATGCTTTCCTCATGTTGTTTTCTGTATTCCCTGTGTTGACATTGGTGGGTGGGGCCTCAAGTCAGACCTAATGTCTGTCCCCAGATGACTGCTGGACCACAATAAGGCTGGGGATTTCTTCCCCCTTTCTCCTACCTTTGGTAGGAATGGGCCTGCCCTCTGTTGGGTGATTTGGATACTGTAGATTTGTGGCACTGCTTTGTTTGGACTCCCGATAAGGGTGTGTTGGAGGGTAGGTTCCTGCAGACTGGGGAACGGAGATGTGGGACTGAGTAAGGTCCATGCTGGCCCACTGCAAGAAAGAATGTTCAGCTGCCTGGAAGAACTCCTGTCAAGGATGGAATAGAGGAAATAGATTCACAGAAGAGTGCTAGGGTGGGGAACCCTGTTAACAAAGTAGGTAGAGAGTGTTCCTGCTGTGCTGGTACCCACTGTGTTTACACTGTTGTCTGTGCATCTAGCCTGGGTGGCAGGGGAGGGAAATTGTGCCCATCAGCTCTTTTGTTCTTGGTGAAGTCTCCCAAAGATCTCTGTCCTTCTAGTACAGGCTCTGAAGTTAGTAAATAAATCTCTCTCCCATAAACTCCAGGCATTTTTGAAACTATAGCTTCTATACTATATCTCAACAAAGCTGTTGTGTTGTCTTTTAAGGGTAAGGACTCAGTCTCCTATCACCCTCTGCCCTCCCAGAGCCAAGTCCACTAATTTTTAAGGAATTCCCAAAGTTGTCCCCATCTGAATTTCAAAGGCACATGTTATGAGGATTCATCTTCCCTTGTGGACCCCCCCATGCCTGGGGTGCCTGGTGTGGGTCTACTCTTCCCCTCTTTCCATGCTCCAGCATCCCTCCCTCTCACTGATAGTCCTTCAGGGCAATTGGCTCCCAACCACATCTCTATATCTCTTGGATATGGCCATTGCTCTACATTTAGCTATAAAGAGTCTGTCCTACCAGAGTTTGGATCATTTTCTGGATTATTTACACTGATGGGGGTGTTATCTAGGTGTATCTGTGGGATGAGGTGAGCCTGGGATCTCCCTACTCCACCATCTTCTCCACAAACTCTGATATTTAACTCTTTAAATACACATGTTCATACTCTGGAGGAAAAGCAAAAATTATTTTAAAGTTTATCATTTATTGCTTATGTTCTGTGAGAGATTATTAATGAAAATTAGCATTTGCTCCCATTTCTTAATGTTTTATCATAAAACTAGTATATAAAATAATCAGAGATGTATCTTTGTTTCAACTTTGTTTTTAAAGATGAGTACAAATGTATTTAATACTGGAAGAGAAAATGAACTGCATAACACAATGGACTCTACGTTAAAGAAAAACTGTCCATCAGATTTCCCACTTCTACTTTCTCCCTAGAGAGAAGTCAGTACGCTTGATATTAATCATATTCTGCAATAGTAAGTGGCTCATCATTGGTGGGAGCCACTGTTTCTGGTTAGCAGGTCTTGGGTATGGTCTCATTTTTAATTGGTCCCACAACACTGCCAAAGTGCTTATGTGGCATATTTTTGACCTTCCAATTTCAGACTATTCTGTCTTTCTCTTGGTTTACTTTGCCCTTGCAGAAACCTTAACCTTAACCAAAAAGAATAATGGTTAATTTTCTCTTACCTCTATACCAAAGATGGCAATTGGTGGACAGATGAACTTTGCTTTGCTTTAGGCCTTGAGAAAAGTATATGCTATTTGTTTTCCTGCTTCTTTCAATTATTTTCCTCTCTCACTGATGAGTCTTCTCTGTACTTGCATTATCTTCCATCTGTGGTAAGGTTTGGGATTGGGGTAGAGACTATTTTGACTCTGTAAAGCATACATAAAAAGAGCCATCCAGAGAATCCAGGCTAGCTTATGGGAGGGAGCTCTACATTTGGGAAGAAACTCCAGGCAAAGATAAGTGTCATGATATTTGTCTTAAAACAAGTACGTAGAAAGTGATGGTTGATTGTGATGAAGATTTGGGTATATTTTGTCCTTAGTTTAAATAATAGAACAGATGTTTTTATTGTTATTTGCCTAAGTACCTATATGTGTATCTTAGTATTTGCATATTAGCTGTATGTGTGTACACAATGATAGAGGCATCAGTAGCACTCTCATCAAAAATGTATCTGTAAAATGTTTTTTAAATTTGCAAGATAGATGATATTGTGAAAAGAGGAAAACTGTGAAACATCCATCTAATTGGAATAGCAATGCACTTGAGTATGTAGATTTTGTTATATGGAAAGAGATTTAATAGAAAGGTCATGGAATGAAAGATTATCAATTCCTTTTAAGAAAGAGACTTTTAATTTAAAATATATTTAGGCTGAACTACTTTTGACAACTTTAATACTTGATGTTGACAAAAATTTAGAAAATAGTAATTCAAAAATTCAGCTTAATATTTGATTCATAAGCCATTTTATCTAATGTTTGCTCATCAGCTACTTCGTTTTCAGTGAACAGCTGTAGAGAGCTTATTAAAATTCAGAACCCAAGACTACTCCCACTATGCATGATATCATGGGTGGAAACAATATGAGATAATCCAAATGAGCCAGTTAATGTGAAGCAGCAAAAACCTGCTTAGAGGGTGTTTGAATTAAATGCCACTTAATTATTATAATCATATTCTAAATAATTTCACAGAATAAATCACTGTGAATTCAGTTATTTTTGGTCAATATAAGAAACAATCAAATAAATTTATACTAAAAATAACAAACATTTGCTTAGAAACTTCAACATGATCAAAATTTCAAAGTCATAATTCCCTAATAGTCCATATTTCATTTGTTTGAATTAAAAATTATTTATGTACTACATAAGCATGATACCAAGCAATATACTTGAATATAATACATTGTATAAAATATTGTATTATTTTAAGGTGATAGTGGTAGCAGTATTTGTAAAGCTTTATTTTCTTATAAATTTATATTTTGTAAGTCTAAATATAATCACAAATCATAAAAAGCAACAGCTTTAAAAAAAATGACCTTAGAAATACTTTGCAAATGAATTCGCTAAGCTATTGCAATGTGATAGACATATCTAAGTATTACTGGACTTAAAGTTCAGAAAATTTTGCTCAATGGGAAAATTCAAATTTTGTAAAATGTAAATGAACAAAGTCAGTATCCTGATTTTTTTTTTCAACTCGCTCATATTTCTGATATTCATAAGATGGATTGTCAACTGAGACAAATAAGCATCCACTATAAATTAAATAAACCCCAAAAGTAAGAGCATAGCTCCAAAAATGGACTTAGAAAAGGAAGCAAAATATAATTTTTGGAATGTAGAATATAATCTGAGTTTGGGCAAATTATAAGAAATAGAAAATGATCTACCATTTTCTATTGGCATTTCTATTTACAGCAATATACATTGCTGCTATATTGCTATAAATAACACTGGGACAAAATTTTGATTGAAAACAATTTTCTAATTCCAGCCATTACCCTAATTTAAGAAGTGAATACTCGTATTTCGTATAATGATTTTAAAATTCACATTTTCTTTCCATTCTTCATTTTAAGGTCTCTTTCTATTTTTCTAAAGGTCTCCTTTTGCTCTCCTGTTGCTGCGGCCATTGTCATGCAAATGGTTCTGTGGAGAGGAGAACGTCCCAAATATATAATTATAATGGCCATACCTTAGGTGCTGTGCTTGAACTGAAAAATGAATTCTTAATAAATCAGGAGTGGAAGGTGAGAGATTCTAAAGCAGATGCTTTATAATCCATGGTAACTTCTTCTCCCTCCTTCTTTTCCTCCCTTCATTTCTTCCTCCTTCCTTTCTACATTCCTTCCTTCTTTCCATTCTTCCCATCATCACTTGTCTTTCTCTTACATCCTTCCTGCCTCCTTTTTCCACTTCTAAGAATCCCTGTCAAATTGGCCCACTCAAATAACCAGGGGTAACTTATTTGTTTTAGGGTCAGCTTAATTCCCCTTTGCCATAAATGCAATGCATTTACAGGATTAGAAATCTTGGGTGGGGGGAGGGGGGGGACGGTGCAGATAACATTTCCGCCTTCCTCAACGAACACTACATTATACTTATTTTCCATAACTACTTCTCCACCAATCCTTATGTGATATAGAGTTGAAAGAAGGTATTTTGCAAAAACAGAGAAGGTGGAATTTTTATACTCTATTTTAAAACGTTATAAATTGTATAAAATGTATTGATACAGATACTATTTCTTGGTTTATAAAATAAATTATTTGTGAGATATAAACCCTCCACTGATAAGTATTTGGAAGAGCTGTATATCACCACTAAGAATGACAGGACACCATATCTAATAGAAGCCAATTGTTGAATCTGAAGCCTCACTTGACTGAATTAACTTGTTCTTTTAATGGCAGAGGCATTATATACTTTGGTAGAGACACATATCCTAGTACTTAAGTCCTAGTAAGCCCTTAAACATATGCCTAATAAATAACTTCTCTTTATTGGAGTTTTATATTAGAAAAGTACTTCTACAAAATTATTATATATTTTTTTATAATTCACATTATTGAGTCTCACATTATTGTTCTCAGGTTTCTATTAGGATGTTTGAAGGAAAGTTAGTCTATTCCCTTTTATATTCTTTTTTTAAAAAAATATATTTATTCATTCATGAGAGACACACAGAGAGAGGCAGAGACACAGGCAGAGGGAGAAGCAGGCTCCATGCAGGGAGCCCAACATGGGATTCGATCGGGGTCTCCAGGATCATACCCTGGGCCAAAGGCAGCGCTAAACTGCTGAGCCACCCAGGGATCTTTCCTTTTATATTCTTAATAGTCACAACAGAGTCATTTGTTTTTAGCTCCTCAATATATTTAGATTGACTAGATTAACATCCAAATGATAGATTTTTATCTCATGATTTTTACTATCTTCTCCAGGGAAGATTTTTTTGTTGTCAGTTTACTAGGAACAGGTCAAAATAGTTTAAATTAAAGATTAATTGGGAGATACGAACCATTTTAAGAATACTTGTTCAAATAGAAAATGGAGACCACTCTGAATCAGAGCTATCTTAGCATCAGGAAAACAAAATCTGTGCCTCTTATTCAACAGTGACTTCAGAAATACAGTTTCCATATACACGAGATAAGTAAATTCTAATTAGTCTTGTCTATCAGCCAACTGTTTCTGTATACTTAAACTCATCAGATTACCTTGACAACTTCCTTGTGTTGCAATGTGTCTTCTTGAAATTATAAGTTGGATTAATGTATGGGTTAAAATGAATTCTAGTTTTGCAAAACATACTTACATATTAATATGAAATATTATTTCTGAGAGAAGTGGAGAAAGTTCTGAGTGAATCCAAAATTAAATTACCGTCTTGGTAGGCCAAGCCCAGTGATTATACAGCTACTAGTTGCTACTCTGCAAAGAACCAAGGACCTGCCTTCCCTTTGCATTTTTTTTTTTACAGGTAGATAATAAGCTAAACTTATTATGAAGCAAATGTTATGCCTATTGTCTCATCCACTGATTTCAAACCTAAACTTAGCCCTTTCTTGGACTATGTTCCCTAAGACTGAATTACATACAAAAGTGACCAGTATATAATTTTGCAATATTTGTGACCTCTCATTTGTTAAAAATGCCCAGAACTCTTGATTTTTTTTCCTTTTTTTTCAGAATGAAAGCGTATTTTTCTCATTATAAAAGCAATATTAATACAGGAAACTAATTCAAATCCTAAAAAAGAATTAACAAGAAGGTATCAAAAATATCACTAAAAAATCTGTAAATCCTTTCAGAAATTTTCCGTTATGTGCATAGAAATTATTAAAAAACCAAATTGTACATGATGTTTGTAGCCTATTATTTTTTAAAATTGTGAATACCTTTCCATGGATATAACTGTATTGTATAGTATCATATATTGTTTTAGGTCAAGTGTTCCATTTGGTGGCTATTGTAGCACTGCTTTCCCCAGCCCTCAATTGATGGGTATTTAGATTGTTGCCAATAGTTTTAATTATGAAGGTCCTGAGAGATGCACACAATTGCCACAATTGCCCTGCTCTGTGCTTAGCACCTACTTCTAGTGCATGCAATAGTTAATCAAAAGATATTCCCTTATAAAATTTGTGTGTGTATTGAGTTTCTAAAGGTTTATCTATTTTATTACTCTTGCCAAAAAACCCCACCCCGTTTTGTTTGCTAAATTTTTCTATTACGTTTTATTTTCTCATTTATGAATTTCAGTTTTAAAATTCATTATTTACCTTCTCCCAGTTTGTTCTGTCCTCTTTTTAGTCTCTCCCCTGGTTTCTCAAGATTAATTTCCGTTGTTCACAGTTGTCTAGGAATCTTTTGCCTATCTCTTATTTCTAAGTTGTTTTTATCACTTTATTTTATTTTAAAATTTTTTTTGGTAAACAACATATGTGTAGATTTTGCTTTTACCATTCTAACAATTATCCTCCCTAATCAAGAAATTCAGCATGTTCACATTTAGTGTTATAAATGATATAATTGTTTTTATTACTTGCATTTTATTTTATGTTGGCTATTTATTTTACTTTGCTTTTGTTTTCTTTTTCCTTTTATTATTTTGCTGGCTTTATTATACTTGTGTTATTTCCCTTCTTTGCCTTGCTAATTATGTTCTACTACGCTTTCCAATATGGTGATGCTTATCTCTCTATTCCTAACAATCATAATTTAATATATCTTCTCTTCTTTATTATATTAATCAAAGCAAATGATAATCCAAGATAAAAGCTTTAGAAAACATTAACTTTCCCACTTCTGTGTTTTGCATCCTGTATTATTTAGAATGAGCTAGGTTATGTTATGTGGGGAGGATGGGGGAAGATCTCTGAATCTCTGTTGCTTTGCACATTAAAGTTTATTTCGCATTTATGCAGTCTTTAGGAGCTTTAGCAGTTTTGAAGGGAAGCTCCCCCTAAGTGGGGTTCAGTGATCTAAGCTGTTTCCATCTTTTGGCTTGACCAACACACAGCTCCCTCAGTGGCTGTGGTACAGGAAGGTAAAGCTGAAGCCTCAAGGAATATGCCTCATCGACACAAACATTTTATCATTCTGCATTAGTCACATACTGCATTAGTCACATACTGCAAGGAAGGCTGAAAAATATTGTCTTCACTTATACTCAAAGGAAATGATGTGAACACTGAGTACTGCCTCTATGTCCTTTTCCACCCCTATGAATTTTTCATCTCTTGAAATAATTTAAAACTTTTACTTTCAGACTGGTATTGTTTTCCACATATCTCATTCCCAAATAGTTGTATAACATTCTTGTTAACAAATAGGCATTAGAGGTTTCCCTATTGTTTTTAAGGAAGAAAAATACTAGGTTTATTTATTGGAAATAAGGAGACATGAGGAAAAGCATTCAGTGGGGAGGACATCACATTGATTGACAATCTTTCACCTGTAAAAGTAGGTGGTGGGTCGGGAATACAGAATTCAGCCAAATGGAACAGGAAGTCCAAGTACAGGTCCCACCACCAGTGGCTTTGGTTGCAGGTTCTTCCTCGTGACAATGATGTTTTGTTAAGAAAAGTTGCATGCAAAAAGCTACAACAGACCGTTAAGTGTGGTAAATTGGTCTAACTAGCTCCATGTTGGGATACTTCCGATGAGGAACGTGGGTGAGCTTCAGACAAAGAATGAATTTATCAGAAAGTGCTTTGGGGTTGTAAATAAGAGGAATTATTTTAAGCCTGGGAACTCAAGAGTTTCTTGGTTATTGGAGAACTCTAGGATTTCACATAATACATTTCAAGTCAGTATAAATGACCAACTGCTGGTGGATTTAGAAGAGAAGACTGTGGAAAGAGTAGCAGGTTCTGTGACTTGGCTTCCTTTATTAACCACGTGGCTGCTTGCTACTTTGAATTTTCCCTCTTCCCCTTACTGTCGCCAAGGTGACTGAGCCCATCCCAATGTGAGAAGATAGTTGACAGGAGTCGAAATTTATTGTAGAAATATATGTCCCATTCATTCACACATACACACTCACACACGTAATCTCATGCGCATATGTACACAGGTATAGAGGTTTGTGTTGGTTTTTTTCTTTCCCATTTTTGAGATCCATGTTCTTATTCAATTTTACTGAGTTAAAAGGATGTCTCAACTATGCTCTGACAGTCTCTCTACAATTTGCATAGTGCTATCTTTCTTTCTTTTTGATAGGGGAATGGTGTCTTGAAAGGCAGATCATCTTCTCTCAGTAGACTGTAGGTGTTATTTGATCATCATCTTGTTTTCTGTACCTGATATGAGAAATCTGATGATCGTTCCCTGATAACAAGTTTGTTCTTTCTGTAGGAAAGTTTATATGATTCTCTCCTTATATTTGTTATTCAAGAATTTCAGAAGCTTGTGTCTACATCTCTTTAAACAAATTAATCTTGCTTGAATCTCAATGGGCCCTTTCAGTCTGAAGAATCAGTCTTTTTCTTTCTTATCATAAAGATAAATGATCTTTTATTACTTGCTTATGTGTCACTTCTTCTGTACTTTTTGCTCACTCTGGAACGTCCACATTTGGATATCTTCTGAAGCTATTCTCCAGGTTTTTGATCTTTGCTTTTATTAGCTCTATTTTTCTTTATTTTGCGACATGCTTTTGCATTGCATTTGATGTTTTAATCCACCAACTCTCAAAATTGATCACCTTCTTTTTTTAGTTTAACTAAATTTTAAATTATAAAATTATTTTAAAAATCATCATAAACATGCTATTTTTTATTTTAAATGTTGAAACCTCTTACAGCTATTAAAAGTGTCCATTTTATTTACTTGTTCTAGGTATGCATCTTCTCTTTTCTTTTTCTGGTTCTTTGATGTCTTATGTTGTTATTTCTCTTGCTCATGAATTTTTGTGGCCTCACCTACCAAGCTAGGCCATTAGTGATTACTGGTTAGCACAGCAATTTCTATTTTTGTGACTGGTGATGAACCACGGTTTACCAGTGATTCTTCCCCAGGTGTTCACAAGTAAATCATCAGAGACAGGTCTCTCGAGAGTCAGATGTGAGCCTGACAGGGAAACAAACCAGGGAAGGCCTTCTCAATATTATTGATGGAACTTTGTTGTCTCCTGAGCAATTTTAGTAAATTTATATCCAAGGATATCATTTATGATTATACGGGAGTCACACTGCAAAAGAATGACCAATGAGTTGATGAGTAGGGTTCAAAAACTCCCTCATGATTCTCAGGCTAAGCAATTACTCAGAAGAGAGAAATGTCACTGGCTTTTTTCTATTTGCAGGAAAATCCCTCATAGAATAATAGTGATCCCTGTTTAAAGTTTTATCCATGGTCCTAAAACTAGATAAACCCTCCTCTCTGCTTCAGGACCTTTGGTCCCACCAGGATTAAAAAAGAACAACATATCTCTCAATGTCTTTGTCCCTCTCAGGTAATAGTGGATCTATTTAATTGCCCTCCGGGTTTCTGCTAGTGTGCGATTCAAGGGATGGTCTCCCTCCAGAGAGAAGGAGAAATGGCAGCTAGGAGGAAGAAAAATTCAGAGACATCTACTAGTGTCGTCATCTTGGTGGGATCTACACACTTTATTACCTCTAGATAAAACTTTATTAGATATAAAATCCTTTAGTGGTCATATGTTTTGCAAATATATTTATCACAATTAGTTACTCACATTTTATTCCTATGTGTTTATTTTTCCTTTGGGGGAGAGGGTTTGGCATGTATATGAACACATTTGAATATGTGTTTATTGCCATGCATAATTTCTAAATTTAAGATGTAATGGGGACGGTTGGGTGGTACAGTCAGTTAAGCTTCGGACTCTTGTTTTTGGCTCAGACTGTGGTCTTGTGGGTCATGAGATCAAGCCCCATGTGGGGCTCTGTGCTCAGTAAAGCGTCTGGGTGAGACTTTCTCTCCCTCTCTCTCTGCCCCTGCTTTATGCTCATGTGCTTGTGCGCGCTCTCTCTCTCTCTCAAATAAATAAATATTTAAAATATAAAAAAATGAAATGTCCCAATAGTTTACTTTATGACTTTTGAATTTGACAGCAGTGTGATCTTATTATACCAACTGGTTCTGAACAAGTGTGGATACACACATATAGACCTACCTGATTGGCTTTGGTGATTGCATAGCATTTCACTATTTTATAATTTAACTGATACCATGTTTATTTAAATTTTATTATTTCCACATTTTATGTTTTTCAGTTCTGCTGTGACAAGACTTTTGTAAATAAATCTTTCCTCAAATATTGTAAATCAGTATTTATTAAGTATCTACCAGGTAATGTTTAGTGTTCAAGGCTCCAGGGATCAGAGAGTGAAGTATTTCTTTATATAAATTTCTAAAAATAAATTTCTGGATCAAATTGCATATTAAAATTTTCTAAAATATTACCAAAATTCTTCACAAGTTAGTATCTACCTGCATAGTTACCCAAAGTGTAAAATATTGCTAATTACTTTCAGTTTAGCTTATAGCAGATAGTATTCCTCTTTCCAAAGTTGCCAATTTAAAACATGAAAAATAACACATTATTGCTTTAATTTGATTTTTTTATTTGTGTGTGATTGAGCATCTTCTCATATGTTTAATTATTATAAATGTATGTTCTTAAGTAAATTGCTCTTTTTAACTAGGGCATTCATCTTTTGCTTATTGATTTCTAAAAGTTTTTTATACATTAAAAATAGCAACTCTCTGTCATGCAAATTAAATATCATTTTTCTCTAAAAAATAACTCAGAGCTCAGTGGCAGAAAAGAGTCAACAGTAACTGGATAAATGGCAAAGGGGTTTATACCACTTGCAGAACCATTGCTGGAGCTGGGGAACATCACAGAGCTTGAGCTGCGTGAACGCCTCCCGGGTACCTACCACCAGATGGTACCGCCCTGGACGCTGCTGCTCTTGGATGACTTGATTTGCTAGATTAGAACGCAGCCACGGCATTGCTTAGTGCAGAACAGTGCTCTCCCAGGTACCCCAGGCCCTTCCACTCTACTTTTAACTTGGGAGCTGAATTCCATTCTTATCTAAGTCAATTGCACAGTAAAACCCAAATCCCTCCCTGGCTGCACAGAGCAAGTAGGTAAATATAAAACCAAGACATAAGAATCAGGTTGTAATGAACACCGTGATTATAATTTGCTGAATTTTATTTTTAATGTCATTAGCCACTCAGGAAATTTAAATATTTAAATCAACGTTTTCCTAGTAAGAAAACTTTTGTGCTTTTTCCAGAAAGTAAAAGCACATTTCAAGATATAGGTTTTCCTTCAATATTTTTTTAAAGAGACTTTTTTAAATAGTTGAAAAATGTTTGTATTTTGCTAGGTTTGCAAAAATGTTAGAAGGAATATAATAAACTCCTATGTACTATCTTGTTGCTCCATCAACTTACTAATATTTTCTATGGAATGGATTAAAAATTGAATCCGCTTTATTGAGGTATAACTCCCATAATGTAAAATCCACCTGTTTTCAATATATAATGTAGTATTTTTAGTAAATCTACAGAATTATGCAGCCATCAACACAGTCCAATTATAGAATACTTGCAGTAATTCCCTGTTCCTAGCCCAGGTCCAAGCAACCACTAATCTACTTTCTGCCTCTGGTTTTGCCTTTTCTGGAATTTTACATATATCAACTACAATATGTGCTCTATTGAATCCATCTTTTTTTTTCACTTACCATGTTTTTGAAGTTTTTCTGTGTTTTAGTACCTGTCAATATTTTGTTCCTTTTATCCATTTACCAGTTGTTGGACATTGGATAGTTTCCAGTATTTGGCTATTATGTGAAAAATGCTGCTATGAACACTCATGTACAAGGTTCGTATGGACAAAGGCTTTCATTTGTCTTGAGTGGATACTAGGGGTAGAAATGCTGGATATAGAAGACAAAGAAACTGGCCCCCAAAGATGTCCATGTCCAATCCATGGGAACTATGAATATGTTACCTTTCAGAACAAAAGGTATTTTGTAGATGTGATTAACTATTTTAATAAGGGATATTATCCTGGCTTTTTCAGGTAGGCTCAATGTGAGCACAAGGGTCCTTATCAGAGGGATACAGGATTCAAGAGTGTTAGAATCAGAAAGGAAATGTGATGATGGAAGCAGAGGTAAAAGAAAGATTTCAAAATGCTACACTGCATCTATTGATGATTACATGGTTCTTATCCTTTCTCTTATTGATTTTGCAAATATTGCAAATATTGAACCCCTCTTGCAACCCAGAAATAAATCCCATTTGATCTTGGTGAATGATTCTTTCTAAATGTACTGTTGATTGTTCTAATTTCTATATCATTTATTTCTACTCCAATCTTTATTATTTCCTACCTTCTTTTGGGTTTAGGTTTTGTTTGTTCTTTTTCCAACTCCCTTAGGTGCAAGGTGAGGTTGCTACTTTGATATTTTCTTGCTTCCCGAGGTAGGCTGTACTCCTATGAACTTCCCTCTCGGAATCACTTTTGCTGCTCCCCAAAGGTTTTGAGCCGTTATATTTTCATTTTCATTTATTTCTATGTACTTTTTATTTCCTCTTTTGTTTCCTGGTTGCCTCATTCATTGTTTAGTAGCATGATATTTAACCTTCATGTCTATGTGATCTTTCTAGAGTTTTTCTTGTAGTTCTAGTTTCATAATGTTGTAGTCAGAAAAGCTTCATGGTGTGACTTCCATCTTTCTGAATTTGTTGAGGCTTGTTTTGTGGCCTACTATGTGATCTTTTCTGGAGAATCTTTTATTTACTCTTGAGAAAATGTGTATTCTGCTCTTTTAGGGTGGAGTGTATTCTGAATAGTTCTTTTGAATCCATGTGGTCCACTGTGTCCTTCAGAGCCATGTTTCCATCTAAATAGAAACTTATTTAGATGATTTTCAGCCTTAATCAGTTGTAAACAGTGTTCAATGGAAAACAAATTGTTGTTCAAAACTTTTATAACATCACTTTTTAAATTTAGTCTCAGAATCTGTCAAATTTATAGGAAGGCATATTAAATTGATTATTATAAAAATTTTGCATATTTAGTAACTTTTCATTATCAGTATCTCTTTGTCTCTGAATTCATATGCTGGTGGTGAATTTTAACATTTTAAAATTAAGGACATTCAGTATGAGACTATAATTTTCCCCAAATCATGTGTGTGAAATTTTTTCCTAGCTACCATATGAACTTTCCTAAGACTATTTGATCCTAGTTGTATTGTATTCAGTATTAGGCATCATGGCACTATTTTCTAGTCACAGTAAAGATAAATTGCTCTTTTGTTTGGGCTCTTTCATTTTGCATTTTTTTCAAGACTTTCATAGGGGAAATTTGAAACTGGATATTTTGGAATAGCCACTTCTGAAATTTTGGTTGTGTTCTATTGACATTCTTTATTGTCCTTGTTACATGGAATTTTAGTGTGACTGATTTGACTAACAATGTTATCATTTGATATTGTTTTCTAAAATGTCACATATATAGAGGTTATAATCATTATTTTTGAAATCATTAGTAAAAATTACTAAAATAAGATAATATATCAAATGAAAACAATAACTACTAGTATTCATTATGTGCCTAATATTGCTAGGCACTGAACTATACATTTGGCATAATAATTCTCATTTAAATCCTACAATATATTTTGAAGTTGTTTCCATTATATTCATTGTTTTATTTTATCAACTGAGAACTTTAAAATCAGAGAACCTAAATATCCTATCTAATCTCCACGACATTCTATTAGTGAATTCAAATTCAGATTTTCCTTGATTCCAGAATCTAGTCATTATGTAATATAGCTGGTTAGAGAGAACTAGTGTTTTACTCATGGAAGTACCATCAGGTATATTTTGACAATAAATTTAGTAGATAGTTATGAACTAGATAGTAGCATATTATGAGATTTCATGATTTAGAGAATCAATAGTGGCTGAAAATATTCCTGCCTACCATTACTCATTCATTTATCCATTCAACAAATAAACATATCTTGTGTCTCTTGCTCTGAAAGGAAGTAGTCTGAATGCTAAAAATGGAAAAATGAATTATACTCAGAATGTGCTTATAGTCTGTTAGGGGAACTGCTATATAGCCTGATACAACTATACAAGTATAATATGGTTTATGGAAGAGAAGGACATGATTTCTTTGATTACCTAATACCTTTTCTAATACACAGTTTAAGTTCTACTCAAATTTTGCTACATCAGTTTCCCAAGATTGACTAACAATTTTGCAGTGTCCCATCATAATGTGTGTTTTTTACTCCCATTTCATGTATGCTTTATCTACTTCATAATGTCTTCTATCTCCTCATCTCTCACATACATGCCAGTTTTTAAATCTTGAAAAGTAATTATTTTTTTGCAAAAATATGTTATCTATAATATGTATTTTTTGATAATTAGATTCTGCTTTTTAAATAATGGGTTATTATTGGTTCTTACACTTTCCTATATTCAGGCAAATATACATTTTTTTCGGTTCACTGATCTTAATCTATTTGCAAAAGCTGGAGGATTCATATTGCTGAGGTATGCCATCTGTGCAAGGAGAAAATGATCTTGTGGGCAAATCATAACAGCCATTAAAGATGAAGATTCTATTCCATTTCATTTTGTAGCTTGTGATGGCACCTTCTATGTTTATGTCACTATATTTTCCTTTAAATGACAATATTAACTATGCCAGCGTCATTTACTGCAAAGAAATTTCAGAAAGTCTCCTGTGCTAACTTTAGGTAACGAAAGTAACTGATTAGGTCAAGCTACAAGACATACATATTAAACACAAATTAATATGCCTCCAAGTTTTCTATCCCCCCCAAATATGAATATTGGATGCTAAAAATCTTATATTTTTTATAGTCCAATTCAGCACCAGGAAAAAGGCACATGATAAAGCAACATATGAGAGACGAATGCCAATTACCACTCAAAGGACCAAACACAAATTTTCAGAAAGAATATAATATACAATCAGGAAACTAGAACGAAATTGTGTTTTCATTGTAGAGAAACAATTTAAATCTTGCTACATTTACACATGTTGATGGAAAAACATGTAGCTGAATGACTGTCAGTACAGATGGATCTGTCTATAAATGGATAAATTTTGGAAAGATTTTAATGATCCACTCTACATTCCTTTTAATGAGCTACATCAACGTGTTTACCTCAACAATGTAATGAATTCAGAGAATCTTGAACTTGAATCCTTATTTTTTGTCTCTTGTGCTTATGTGTAAAATTACATAATTTATATATCTTTGGAAAAGGATATATTTTACTACCATTTTTTGTATGAGTATATGAAATAAGTAAAAACATGGTAAATACCATGCAGTAAGTGACTGAGTCTATTCATGGTCCTACTCATGACACTTCAGGTTATTAAATATCAAAACCACAAGAGTTGAAAGGATCACATATGCTATTGCCTTGGGCCTTCTAAATGCGTGTTAGATATTTATACTACTTTGAGATTTAAAATCTGCCATTGTATATAAATAATCATCAAAGATTCTGTGTTACTGATTAGCAACATAAACTGCATAAAAATTGGGGGCTTATAAAGTTAGAATGCTCAGGTCAATTCATAAAAAGTTCCAGAGGGTTTGCATTTTTAACAGTCTAGATAGCTGATCCACAGTGATGTCTGAACCACTAAATTGTCATATTTACTAATATATTGCTTTTGACAGTGTAGTCCACCACAGCTCTACTAGTGTGAACACAGTTCATTAGTGAAAACAGCAAAGTTGGATGGGGAGAAATTTTAGAGTTACAAAACTCATGGTATTTTCTGTGTCTTGCATACATGACTTTGGGTGTTTTAATGTCCAAGAGGGTTATAGAGCTTTATTGGGTATTTTATTTCTGCAGCAATATGTGAATGGGAGAAGGTTTTAACAATGCTAAGATATTATTGCTTACAGATGTTAGCAACTGCTGATATAAATAATGGTTGAAAATTCAAAAATGAATTATGAGCAATGAATTTAAAAAGATTTCTTGTTGGAAACTGAGTAAAAATTAAACTTATTTCCAGAATCTATGAGCATCGAATCAACCCCATTTGACCTGCATCTGTATCATAGATTCTATCATATGTGTCTATTCTATCAAATAATTCGTATGAAATGAATTATTTTATTCTCATCCAAGATAGAGGAAATGAGTAGGTTATTGTCAAACTTCTACTGTTGGACTCTTTTGATAGTGCCTGCAGCCTGAAAAATATATCTCAAATTAAAATTCTATTATAGAGAGAGAAATAAGCAAAAAGACTAGACAAAGCCTTCCAAGTTCTTAGTTGAGGTCTTCAGAAAGGGGATGATGACAGTGGTAGAAATAGATCCTTTCTGCCTTAATCAGACCATCTTTAATAATAGTAGATGTTATAGGTATTAATCCAAAGACTTTTAGATCAGACCCCAAACCTCAAGTTGTAACCAGCAGCTGATCAGCCTTAAATATGCGGTACTGACTTATTTTATACTTTCCTCTGGTGCAGAGGCAGACATTTTTTTTTTTCTATTTTCATCCATCGTGTGTGACTTCATTGCCCAAACCATCAGTTTTATCAGAGGCTTCATAGAGCATACTTTCTGCAAGTCAACAAACCATGAACTGAGCAGATCTATCAGATAAAAAATTATGCAACGTCTCAAACTGATGGTCTGGTTTAATTTGCCAAGCATCCTCATTGATCTCCTCTGACTATGAATCAATTTGTTGCCAAATGCTTGTGTGTGTTTCAGTTACACTACAAGTTAAAAAATTGATTTTTTTTTCCCCCAAAGAAATATGGTGTTCAACAAACCATCCTTGTTGACTTGAAGGGGCTCTTCCTGAGAAATTGGTAAGCTGATATAGATTTTGGAAATTTTTATATTTGAAATATAGGCAGTTTCTAGTTGTCATTAATGTTGAGAACTTGGAGCAGTACTGCAATGAAGAGTGTTTTTGACATGCTTAGTTAGAATAGACAGTAGAAGTGACACTGACGGCCAATGACCCCCAACTATTTTATACAGCTGTTGGTATAAAAAGGACATATTCAAGTAATCAGGCCTGCTTCTTTGTGAAAATATTAACATCCTTATTATTATCTATTCTGCAGTCTCATAAGTTGAGGCTTTTATTAAATTTTGGAATTGATTTTATAATGATAAAGTTAAGTTCTCTACGGACTCCCAGGGCAGCGAGGAATCAGCTTTTATACCTGTATTACATTTATATCTACCTTTAAATTTCTACAGTATTTATACAGCATTGGTCTGCTTTTTTATTGATGACTATAAACATATTCTGTTTCTTCCCTGCAAATTTGAAATAAAAAAACAAATATTTAGTTTACCTCACTATCACTTTCTGCCTTGTATTCTACATGTGCGTATCTTGTCCCCCTATAAAAAGGTATAAACCTTTTGTTTGTGATGAACAGGAATCATGCCATTGGAGAATATATTAGTGTGCTCTTAATGTGCTAACAAACTACCACAAACTTAGTGGCTTAAAAACACGAATTTATACATTATTTATATAAAAATACAGTTCTGGAGGCCAAAAGTCTCACTGGGCTGCAGTCAAGTTGTCACTGAAGCTGTGCTCATTCTGGAGACTCTAGGGGCCAGTCCATTTCTCGGCCTTTCCAGCTTCGAGGAGCTGGCCCACATTCCCTTCTTCATGGCCTCCTTTCAGCATCTGTATCAGTCCAGCCTCTGCCTCTGCAGTCATATCACGGTGTCCGAATTGGATTTTCCTGTTTCCCTCTGAGAAGGGCCTTTGTGACTATATCGGGCTCACCCAGGTTTTCCAGGGTAACCTCGTCATCTCAAAATCCTTAAATTAATCACATCTGCAATGTCCCTGTTGTCATGTAATGTAACCTATTCACAGTATCTAGCATGTATGTGTTTGAGGGGCCATTATTTTGCCTAACACAGGAAGGTAGGCACATAGAAAAGGTTCCACATTTTTTAAATGAATTAAATCAAAGATCTTCAAATTCAGGCATAGATTTGGAACTCCTAATTATAAAATGGGTCTATGAAGTGAGTTTTGAATTTCTGGTGTTTCCCAGTTCACTTTCTTGTTTATGTTTTAATTTTTATATATTTGTTGATTTTTAATTTTATTTATCTTCTCTAGAATCTAACATTTATCTGTTTGTGGGAGGAGGTAATTTCTCTTTTGATAGACTCACAGATTTTTAGGATTAGGAAAAAAATTATCCATAAACATTTTAAAGATTAATAATACTTTATATAATTAGCCTTTGTAAGCTGGTATAAAAATGGGAATTTTATGTAGTCTACATAAAATATATATATATATATATATATATATATATATATATATATATTTTAAAACTTCTTATCTGGGCAGCCCCGGTGGCTCAGCGGTTTAGCGCCTGCCTTCAGCCCAGGGCCTGATCCTGGAGACCCAGGATCGAGTCCCGCATCAGGCTCCCGGCATGGAGCCTGCTTCTCCCTCTGCCTGTGTCTCTTGCCTCTCTCTCTGTGTGTCTCTCATGAGTAAATAAATTTAAAAAAATCTTTAAAAAATAAATAAATAAACTTCTTATCTATTATTTTAAAATTGAATTATAGCTGACATACATATGTGTGTGTGTGTGTGTGTATATATATATATAATTTATCATTTAGGTGTAAACGATAGTGATTCAACATTTATATACATTACAAAATGCTCACCAAGATAAGTGCAGTGACTGTCACCTTACAAAGTTATCACAATGTTCCTATGCTGTACTTTACATCCCCATGAATTACTTATTTGATAACTGGAATTTTGTACATCTTAATTCCTTTCACCTTAATTATACCCACCCCTTAATTTCTGTGGCAAACACAAGTTTGTTCTCTGCATTTATGGGTCTCTTTCTGCTTTGTTTTGTTTGTTCATTTGTTTTTCAGATTCCACATGTAAGTGAAATCATACAGTACTTGTCTTTCTTTGGCTTTACTTAGCATAATACTCTCTAGGTCTATCCATGTTGTTACAAATGGCAAAATTCATTATTTTTATGGCTAAGTAATATTCCAGTGTGTGTGTGTGTGTGTGTGTGTGTGTGTGTGTGTGTGAGACATCTTCTTTATCCATTCTTCTATCAGTGGATACTCAGGCTGCTTCTATATTTAGGCTACTGTAAATAATGCCTCACTGATCATCAGGCTGCATATATCTTTTCAAATTAGTGTTTTCATCTTTCTTCTTGTAAATATCCAAAAAGGGAATTTCTGGATTGTAAGGTATTTCTATATTTAATTTTTTGAAGAACCCCCATACTGTTGTCCATAGTCAATATCAGCTTACATCTCCACCAACAGTGCCTGAGGCTTCCCTTTTCTCCACATCCTCACTACCACTTAGTATTTTTGTCTTTTTGATAATAGCGATCTGATAGATGTGAGATCTCTCATTGTTTTGATTTTCATTTCCCTGATGATTAAGGATTTTCAGCATCTTTTCATGTACCACTTGGCCATCTGTATGTCTTTGGAAACATGTCTATTCACATCCTTTGCACATTTTTTATTGGAGTTTTTTGAATTGATGTTGAATTGTATGAATTCTTTATATATCTTGGATATAAACTCCTTATCAGAATGTGACTTGTGAATATCTTCTCTCATTGAGTAGGTCACCTTTCCATTTTATTGCTGGTTTCCTTCGGTGTACAAAAGTTTTTTTTTTTCAGTTTGATGTAGTCCCAATTGTTTATATTTGCTTCTGTTGCCTTTGCCAGATTAAAAGAAATATTGCTAGGAGTTTATGGTTTAAGGTGTTACATTTCAGTCTTCAATTCATTTTGAATTGATTTTTTAAAGATTTTATTTATTTATTCATGAGAGACACACAGAGAGAGAGAGAGAGAGAGAGAGAGAGAGAGAGGAGAGAAAGAGAAGCCGAGACACAGGCAGCGGGAGAAGCAGGCTCCATGCAGGGAGCCCCACATGGGACTCGATCCCGGGTCTCCAGCCTGGGCTGAAGGCGGTGCTAAACCACTGAGCCATCCAGGCTGCCCCCAAATTGATTTTTTTTATATAAGAAAGTGGTCTAGTTTAATTCCTCTGCATATAGCTGTTCAGTTTTCTCAGTACCATTTATTACCAAGCACAATTTTTCTCTATTGTATATTCTTGCCTCCTTTGTCATAGATTAATTGACCATATAAGTGCAGGTTTGTTTTTGGCTCTCTATTCTGTACCATTGATCTATGTGTCTATTTTTGTGCCAGTACCACACTGCTTTGATGATTGTAACTTTGTGCTAGAGTTTGAAATGTGGGAGTGTGACACCCCCAGCTTTGTTCTTTCTCAAGATTGTTTTGGCTCTTCAGAGTCTTTTTTGGTTCCATAAACATTTTAAGGTTCTTTGTTTTATTTCTATGAAAAATGCTATTGATATATTGATAGAGATTGCATTGAATCTGTAGATTACTTTGGATAGTGTGGACATTTGGGCAATGTTAAGTCTCCCAATCCATTTATTTGTGTGGTCTTCAATTTCCTTAATCAATATCTTATAGTTTTACTATATAGCTAAATGGCATTGTTTTCCTGATTTCCCAGTTATTAGTGTGCAGAAATGCAACAGATTTCTGTATATTAACTTCATATCTTGAAACTTTACTGAATTTATTTATTGGTTCTAATAGTTTTTGGAGTTTTATATATATATATACACATATATATGTATATGTATATATACACACGTGTGTGTGTGTAGTTTTAGGGTTTTCTATATATAGTGCCTTGTGTTTTGTAAATAATGGCAATTTGACTTTTTTATTATTGATTTAAATAACTTCTTTTCTGTTGGTCTGATTTCTGTTGCTAAGATTTCCAGTAGACAGTTGAAAAAAGTGGAAAGTGTGGGCCTTTTTTTCTTCTTGATGTTGTTAGAGGAAAAGCTTTCAGCTTTTTACTATTAAGTATGATGTTATATCTGGGCTTGTCAGAGATGGTTTCTATTATGTTGAGTTATATTTCCAATATACTCACTTTGTTTAGTTTTTATCATGAATGGATGATGAATTTTGTCAAATGCTGTTTTTGCATCTTTGGAGAAAATGACATTTTAATATATTATTACATTAATGTGGTGCATCACATCAATTGGTTTATGGATATTGAACCATCCATCCTTGCATTCCTGTGATGTGATTAGGGCAAACAATTTTTTTTTAATGTACTTTTTAATTTGGTTTGCTAATATTTTTTGAGGATTTTTTCATCTCTGGTCTGTAATTTTAATTTTTTGTAGTGTCTTTGGTTTTGGTATCAGTATAATACCAGCCTCATAAAATAAATTGGAAACATTTTTTCTCTTCAATTTTTTGGAAAAACTTGAGAAGGATAGATATCCACTGTTATTTAAGTATTTGGTATAATTTTTCTGTGAAGCCTTCTGGTCCTGGACTTTTGTTTGTTGGGAGTTTTTGATTACTGATTCAATTTCATTACTAGTAATTTATCTGTTCAGATTATATTTCTTCCTGACTCAATCTGAGAAAATTGTATGTTCCTAGGAATTTATGTATTTCTTTTAGGTTGTCCAACTTGTTAGTGCCTATTTTTTTGTAGTAGTCTCTTATAATTTTTTTCTTATTTCTGTGGAGTCACTTATAACTTCTCTTTCATTTCTGATTTTATTTATTTGAGTCCTCTCTCTTTTTCTTGATGAGTCTAGCTAATGGTTTATCAATTTTGTTTATCTTTTCAAAGAACTAACTCTTAGGGGCACCTGAGTGGCTCAGTTGGTTAAGTGTCCAACTCTTGATTTCAGCTCAGGTCATGATCCCCGGGTCCTGGGATAAAGCCCTGCATCAGGCTCTTTGTTCAGCGGGGAGTCTGCTTGAGGATTCTCTCTCCCTCTCCCCCTCTCCCACTCATAGGCTCTCTCTCTCTCTCAAATAAATTAATAAATAAATCTTTTTAAATAACAGAACTCACTCTTAGATTAATCAATCATTTTTATTGTTTTTTTTAAGTCTCTATTTCATATATTTCAGTTCTGATCTGTATTATTTCCAACCTTTTACTAAATTTGGAATTTGTTTTTCTTTCTCTAGGCCCTTTACATGTATGGCTAAAATATTCATTTGAAATTTTTTGTTTCTTAAGGTAGGCCTGTATCCCTAAAAGTGTCCTTATAAGGGCATATACTAATATATTGATTTTGTGCATCCCAAAGATTTTGGAATATTGTGTTTCCATTTCATTTGTCTCAAGGTATATTTTCAATTTTCTTTTTGATTTCTTTGTTGACTCATTGGTTGATTAGTAGCACATTATTTAGCTTCCATGTAATTTTTTTTCTTTTCTTGTAATTGATTTCTAGTTTCATACAATTCTGGTTGGAAAAGATGTTTGATATGATTTTAATTATCCTAAATGTATTGTTTTGTTTCTGTGGCCTAACATGCAGTCTATCTTGGAGAATGTTATATGTACACTTGAAAAGAATGTCTATTCTGCTCTTTTGTGATGAAACATTCTGTATATATCTGTTAAGTCCATCTGGTCTAATGTGTTATTCAAAACCACTGTTTTCAAATGCTCTTGTTTGATTGATCCTTTTATTATTATAAAATGCACTTCTTTGTTTTTTGATACCGTTTTTGTTTTAAAGCCTCTTTTGTCCGACATTGTTATCCCAATTTTTAAAAATTTCTATTTGTATGGAATATCTTTTCCATCCTTTCATTTTTAGTCTGCAAATGTCTTTAGGTCTGATGTGAGTCTCTTGTAGATAGCATATAGATGGATCTTGTTTCTTATCACATTTAGTCACCCTATGTGTTTTGATGAGAACATTTAGTTCATTGACATTTTAAGTAACTATTGCTAGATACGTACTTACTGCCATTTTGTTATTTGTTTTATGGTTGCTTTTATTTCTTCTTTTGCTCTCTTTCCTTGTGATTTTATGAGTGTTAAACTCATGTTCCTTTTTCTTTATTTTTCATATATCTGTTATGAGATTTTGGTTTCTGGTTACCATGAGATTCACATATAACACCTTATTTATATTGCAGTCTATTTTTAGTTGATGATTACTTAAGTTCAAACACATTCTAAAAGCACCACATTTTTATCCTCCTCCCCATGTTTTATGTATCTGGTGTCATAATATACGTCTTTTTGTTTTGGGTATCCCTTAACTAATTATTGTAGATATAGTTGTTCTTATTGTGTCTTTGAATCTTCTTACTAGTTTTATAAATAATTGGCCTATTGTCTTCACTATATGTTAATTTTTACCAGTGACATTATTTCTTCCATAATTTTCTTTCTTTTCTTCTAATTATAACTTTTTTTTTTCTTTGAGAAGTCCTTTAACATTTCTTATAAGTTCAATTTACTGGTGAGAAACTCTAACTTCTATTTGGGAAATTCTTTATCTTTCCTTCAATTCTGAATGATAATGTTATTAGGTAGAGTATTCTTGATAATAGTTTTTTTTTTTTTTTCATGTCAACACTTCAAATATATCAAAGTTATGGCTTTCTGATCTGCAAAGTTTCTGCTGAAAAATCAGCTTATATACTTATGGGTGTTCCCTTGTATGTAACCAATTGCTTTTATATTCATGCCTTTTTTTGAAAACGATTTTATTTGTTTGAGAGAGGGAGAGAGGGAGGGAGGGAGCAAGCATGAGTGGGGGGGAGAGGCAGAAGCAGAGGGAGAGAGAATTTCAAACAGATTCCATGCTGAGCATTGAGCCCAGCACAGGGCTCAGTCTCACAACCCTGAAATCATGACCTGAGCTGAAATCAAAAGCTGGATGCTTAACCAATTGAACACTTCAGGTGCTCCTATCTTCCTGCTTTAAAAGCAGGAGTCTTAAAGATTCTTTTTATCCTTAAGTTTTGACATTTTATTTATTATATGTCTTGATACATAATCCTCTTTGGATTAATCTTTTTGGGGGCTCTCTGTGCTTCCTGGACCTTAATGCCTGTTTCCTTCTCTGTTTAGAGTTTTTCTCTTATTATTTCTTCAAATAATTTTCAGCATCTTTGTCTCTCTTCTCTTTCTTGACCCCATAAATGCTGGTAGTATACTTGATGTTGTCATAGAGATTCCTTGATCTACCCTCTTTGGAAGGGTGACTGAAGAGGTGACTCTCACAGCTAGGGCAGGTCCACAGAGGAAGGCTGAGCTGGGGCAGGTTGAACAGGGTAAGCAAAGTAGATGGGGGTCAGAACAGGATTCTGCCGTTGTGGGGCCAGCTAACCTAAGAAGGGCCAGAACAATGGCACCTGCCAGCATCTCCATTCCTAGAGAATCTTCCCACAGATTCCTGCCCCTCTGCCACCTGTTCTAAAATCAGTCAATAAACCTACTTCATGTATGGCCTGTGTGCTTTTCAAAATGTTACCTCTGTGCTGCATCTTGGAGTGAGTGAGATTGTGTGTGGGCCCTTTAAGAGCAGAGTCTCAGTTTCCTACAGCCTTCTGGCTATCCTAAAGTTAATACCCAACAATTTTTTAAAAGATTTATTTATTTATCAGACAGAGAGAGCCAAAGGAGGGGCAGAGGGAGAAGGAGAAAGACAGAAGCAGACTCCCTGCTGAGCATGGAGCCCAACACAGGCTCGTTCCATGACCCATGAGATCATGACCTGAGCCAAAAATCAAGAGTCAGATCCTCAATGAGCTGAGCCACCCAGGCATCCCAATATGCATCAGTTTTCCAGATCTTATGAAGGTTTGTCTTCCCTGTGCAGGTCCTCAGGACCAGAGGTGTCCAGTGTGTGGCTTGATCCCTATGCTCCTCAAAGAGGATCTCTGCAACCTGTGATGTCCCTCTTACTTGGGGCTTGCTACACCAGGGGTTTGACTCAACTAGACCACATCTCTGCCTTTTCTACCCTTCTTAATGTGGCTTTTCCTTTATGTCCTTAGTTGTAGAAGAGCTGTTCTGTTATCCTTCAGATCACTCTAGAGTTGCCCTGTGTGTGATTGTAGCCTTTATATATTTATATGGAGGTGAACTCAGGGGTATTCTGCTTTTGCCACCTTCAAGTGAGTTCTACAGATGATGAAGCAAGCCCACACACAAAAGGACTACCATGGTCACTGGTGTGGATCTTCTGAATATCCTTTTTTTCTTAGAAGTTACTCTGAAGTGTATCACTTATTATAATGATCTGCACTTCTTTTTCTTTTGAAATACATGGCTACTTATTAAATAGGCATTTTCCCTACACTGTAAGCCATAAAAGTTTGTAAAATGTTCTATTGTGCATAGTGCCATTTTTTTATGGAGATTCCTGCAAAGATTGGCAATAATGAACCAAAGAAAGATATTTAAACCAGTGTTTGCTTCATTGTTCATATAATTGAGATGAGTGAATAATTCTTCATTGATTTTATTCAAAAGATAAGATTTTTGCTTTTTTACAGGCTTACATCAGGTTCAGTCCACAGTATAAGCAATAATAATTATGAATGGTCATAAGAGAAAGAAGCTACTTTCTCCTGGAGAATTTTTCTATTTTTATGTCTATTTATAGAGATTTTCTACATCTTATCTTTGCATACTAAGCTGAAAGGAAGTAAGCAAATTGACATTTATTTTGTGCCTATTGTGATAACAGATAACATGTGCTGAGCTCTTCCTATGGTCCCATTTATTGCTTTACAGTATATACACATTTCATCCTCAGAGTAACCCTATGAGATAGATACCTTTGGTACTCCCACTTTACAGTTGTGGAGTCTGGGAGACACAAAGGTCAAACAATTTTCCCAAAGTCATTAGTGGCCAGTAAATGTGAAGTTGTTATTTGAACCCAGGCCATCTGTCTTTCAAGTCCATACTCTACCTGCTATATGAATCTGCCTTAGAGGTCATACATGGGATCATGTGCCTTCACCTCCATTCTATCATTTAGGCATCAAAGTAATAAACATTACAAGATGCTATCAATTTCCAAAGTCTGAAATTACTACATTGTAAAATAAAAGAGAAAAATAGCAGCTTGTGGTATACTTCAGAGATGTACTAAGTAGCCTAACACCACAGGCTTTTGGTTATTCATTCAAGTTTGCAGTCATTCCCGACTACTCATGGACAAAGTTTAAAGCTAAGCACTTTGAATGATATAAAGGTGGATTACAGACTGCCACTGCCTCAAAGGAGCCTATTAATAGGTCTGATATTAAAGAGAGAGAATCTCTGCACCATTGTACAAAATGATTTTAACTGCTAACAGGAACTAGCTTCAATTTTCCCAGAACTCCAACCCAGGAATAATGATTCTGATGTGTAATTATAGCCTGGTTACTGCTTGCTGAAAGAGTTTGAGGATGCTTACTTCCTCCTTATTGTCCTTTCTGAGTATCACTCATTTTTCTGTTTCTTAGTGACATTCTCTCAACAGCTCAGTTGAAATCAGTTCAACCAAAATGTATTGCGTGGAAAATGACTTAATACTCAATTTCTGGAGTCAATTCTTGGCTTTATCATTTCTAGCTGTGTGTCTCTGAGCGCAATTAGTAATGTTTTTGGCCCTAGTTTCCTTGTATCCAAATAATAGCAATAACAGTAATAATAACAAGATAGAGATATTTGTTTTTTCCTGCGCACCAGGAATATGAGGAAGAAATGAGAAAATCAATAATCTAAATGACAAAATCAACATTTGTGTCAAAATCCTTGAAAGTATTCAGAACTAAAAAGGATACAGATTCATGCATCAAAAGCTGTCTGGGATTTTGTATCGGAGGTGTCATGTCTGGCACAAAACAGGATATGGGAAGACTGAAATCAGACAGGAGTACAGAGAAGAACTGAGATAATGCTGGAAACCAAGAGGCATCGATGTAGGGAAAAACCATGGACAAGTGTGGTTTGATTAAGGAACTTGTCAGAAACAGAGCCAGGAACAGAAGTTGAGTTACCTAGGAAAGCAAGTGAGATGACTGAAAACTGCACCTGGGGAAGCAATCATTAGAGACATTTAATTATGAGGATTGACATCTCTTGCCTCAGGCTACTTTTAATGAGCCTGGAATCTGGGGTGTCTGTGACTCCTTTGGCAGCAGTGCCATTCAGGTTCTGCCCAGCACCTAACAAGAGAAGCAACATCTCTAAAATCCTGGGTCCATTGTAGTGTCAGAAAGTCATACAATCACAGAAAATTCTTTCATTTTCTTTTCACACCAGAGCACAAATTTCTATCTTGTTGGGCTACGTTTTATTTGAAAAGTTTCAAATGTTCCAGAAATTCTAACGTGCAATATGGATATAGAGGGAAAATTACCTCTTTGCTGTTCTTTTTCTTCAGAGATCTACTCTTACAAAATCAAGTTTAATCCACATATTGATCATCATAGAGAAGAAGAGTAAATATTCTTTCTTGATAAAATTAAGAAATAAATTACTGAAACATAAATTTAGGTCATGATATTCCCCATATCCTGCAGTAGCTTTGGTTGCACTTTTTGGAAATAGAACATTAGTTAATCCAAGGAAGATAAAAAGTTCTATTTTTCCTCAAATGTAGAGGGTATCAATTTTAGACTGAGGAACTAGGATGATCCCTTTTTTTAAGCAGGAAGATGTAGGATATGTGAGAGCATAGTGGTGTGTGTGTGTGTGTGTGGTGTTGAGGGCAGTGGGAGTCTAAGGGAGAGTTCTAGGGTCCTTCTCAGTTGTAATCAGTAGTAAACCCCAATGAACCAGCTCTTATGTACCACTTCCACTATTCCTGAAGACTAGTTCAGTGAGCTTCCTTCAAGGCCATAGCTTCATCAAAAATTCAAGGAAAATTTTAATGCAGTGGCTGGATTGCTGTACATATTAGAAGTGATTAGCTGCATTCATGAATCTATAATCACACCTGCAAGTGAGGAAGGAATCTATAGAAATAGGAAGCATTTCTAAAGCCATGAATATGCATTCAGTATGAGTTGCCAGAAATATCATAATAAAAATAGTTTGTAAGTATCCAGGATCCAGCAATACTGCTTTTATTTTCCAGATGTCAAAACTCAGCCATTTTGACTAAAACAGATAATACACATGAAGTTCAATATTTAGAAGTCACTGTTCATGGTGCTTATTTCAGAAAGGCCAGTTTTCTCTGTGTTAGAAAAAACATAGTTATTTCTGAAAAGTGGTTTCAGAGGTACCAAGAAAAAGTTCAGAGCACTCCTCTCCACCACCCTCTCAAAGAAGACTTATATGTCGGCTGGTGCCTGGACTTTTTCTTATTAAAACTTTTCATTTATTAAGGCTTTGTTCATTAGTGCAATTGAAAAGATACCTATAAATTTAAAACAAACACACCCTCAATCTTTTGGTCCTAAAGATTTTGAGTCACAGATTCTTTTTCAGCAATGAGTATTAGAGAGACCAGAGGTCTTTGAAGTGCTGGTGACATGGGGTTAATATATATATTGGAATATTGTGATTCAGTTCTGGCAAGTGTATGATGGATACCTGAACACAAACACAAACCTTCTGATTCTCACGTTTTCCACTCATAAGATTGCTTTTCCCTCTTAATTATTTCATTAATAATGGTAACATAATTATGAGTGTGTGAAAATAAAGTTTATACAGAAGGAGGCAGGAACTAAAGACTTTGGAAATGTTGAGAAGTTAATTTTCGTTCTTTCTAATCACACTGGTCTTTTCTTCCCTAGATTTAGAGCTTAAAT